>NC_085989.1:63269047-63632110 GCF_030014385.1 Trichomycterus rosablanca
GTACTGACACCCCCTCCATACCATGATACAAACTGGTACTGACACCCCCCCCATACCATGATACACCCTGGTACTGACACACCCCATACCATGATACACCCTGGTTTTGACACCCCCCCATACCATGATACACCCTGGTACTGACACGCCCCAATACCATGACAGACCCTGGTACTGACACCCCCCCATACCATGATACACCTGCTACTGACACACCCCCATACCATGATACATCCTGGTTTTGACACACCCCAATACCATGATACACCCTGGTACTGACACACCCTCATACCATGATACATAGTGGTACTGACACGCCCCCATACCATGATACACCCTGGTACTGACACACCCTCATACCATGACACACCCTGGTACTGACACACCCCCATACCATGACAGACCCTGGTACTGACACACCCCCATACCATGACAGACCCTGGTACTGACACCCCCCTATACCATGATACACCCTGGTACTGACACACCCCAATACCATGATACACCCTGGTACTTACACGCCCCCATACTATGAAAGACCCTGGTACTGACACACCCCCATACCATGATACACCCTGGTACTGACACACCCCCATACCATGATACAACCTGATACTGACACACCCCCATACCATGATACACCCTGGTACTGACACACCCCCATACCATGATACACCCTGGTACTGACACGCCCCCATACCATGACAGACCCTGGTACTTACACACCCCCATACCATGATACACCCTGCTTTTTACCAACCCCCATACCATGATACACCCTGGTACTGAAACACCCCTATACCATGATACACCCTGGTACTGACACACCCCCATACCATGATACACCCTGGTACTGACACACCCCCATACCATGATACACCCTGGTACTGACACACCCCCATACCATGATACACTTTGGTACTGACACACCCCATACCATGATACACCCTGGTTTTTACCAACCCCCATACCATGATACACCCTGGTACTGACACACCCCCATACCATGATACACCCTGGTACTGACACACCCCCATACCATGATACACCCTGGTACTGACACACCCCCATACCATGACACACCATGGTACTGACACACCCCCATACCATGATACACCGTGGTACTGACACACCCCATACCATGATACACCCTGGTTTCTACCAACCCCCATACCATGATACACCCTGGTACTGACACACCCCATACCATGATACACCCTGGTACTGACACACCACCATACCATGATACACCCTGGTTTTTACCAACCCCCATACCATGATACACCCTGGTACTGACACACCCCATACCATGATACACCCTGGTACTGACACACCCCCATACCATGATACACCCTGGTTTTTACCAACCCCCATACCATGATACACTCTGGTACTGACACACCCCTATACCATGATACACCCTGGTACTGACACACCCCCATACTATGATACACCCTGGTACTGACACACCCCATAACATTAAACACCCTGGTTTTGACACACCCCCATACCATGATACACCCTGGTTTTGACACCCCCCCCATACCATGATACACCCTGGTACTGACACGCCCCAATACCATGACAGACCCTGGTACTGACAACCCCCCATACCATGATACACCTGGTACTGACACACCCCCATACCATGATACACCCTGGTTTTGACACACCCCCATACCATAATACACCCTGGTACTGACACACCCCCATACCATGATACACCCTGGTACTGACACACCCCCATACCATGATACACCCTGGTACTGACACACCCCCATACCATGATACACCCTGGTACTGACACACCCCCATACCATGATACACCCTGGTACTGCCACGCCCCCATACCATGATACATAGTGGTACTGACACGCCCCCATACCATGATACACCCTGGTACTGACACACCCTCATACCATGACACACCCTGGTACTGACACACCCCCATACCATGACAGACTCTGGTACTGACACACCCCCATACCATGACAGACCCTGGTACTGACAAACCCCCATACCATGATACACCCTGGTACTGACACACCCTCATACCATGATACACCCTCGTACTGACACACCCCCATACCATGACACACCCTGGTACTGAAACACCCCCATACAATGATACACCCTGGTACTGACACCCCCCCCATACCATGATACACCCTGGTACTGACACCCCCCCATACCATGATACACCTGGTACTGACACACCCCCATACCATGATACATCCTTGTTTTGACACACCCCAATACCATGATACACCCCGGTACTGACACCCCCCATACCATGATACACCCTGGTACTGACACGCCCCCATACCATGATACATAGTGGTAATAACACGCCCCCATACCATGATACACCCTGGTACTGACACACCCTCATACCATGATACATCCTTGTTTTGACACACCCCAATACCATGATACACCCTGGTACTGACACACCCCCATACCATGATACACCCTGGTACTGACACGCCCCCATACCATGATACATAGTGGTAATAACACGCCCCCATACCATGATACACCCTGGTACTGACACACCCTCATACCATGACACACCCTGGTACTGACACACCCCCATACCATGACAGACCCTGGTACTGACACACCCCCATACCATGACAGACCCTGGTACTGACACCCCCCTATACCATGATACACCCTGGTACTGACACACCCCAAAACCATGATACACCCTGGTACTTACACGCCCCCATACTATAAAAGACCCTGGTACTGACACACCCCCATACCATGATACACCCTGGTACTGACACACCCCCATACCATGATACAACCTGATACTGACACACCCCCATACCATGATACACCCTGGTACTGACACACCCCCATACCATGATACACCCTGGTACTGACACGCCCCCATACCATGATACACCCTGTTACTAACACGCCCCCATACCATGACAGACCCTGGTACTGACACACCCCCATACCATGATACACCCTGGTTTTTACCAACCCCCATACCATGATACACCCTGGTACTGACACACCCCTATACCATGATACACCCTGGTACTGACACACCCCCATACCATGATACACCCTGGTACTGACACCCCCCCATACCATGATACACCCTGGCACTGACACACCCCCATATCATGATACACCGTGGTACTGACACACCCCCATACCATGATACACCCTGGTTTTGACACACCCCCATACCATGATACACCCCGGTACTGACACGCCCCCATACCATGACAGACCCTGGTACTGACAACCCCCCATAACATTATACACCCTGGTTTTGACACACACCCATACCATGATACACCCTGGTACTGACACACCCTCATACCATGATACACCCTGGTACTGACACGCCCCCATACCATGATACACCCTGGTACTGACACACCCTCATACCATGACACACCCTGGTACTGACACACACCCATACCATGATACACCCTGGTTTTGACACACCCCCATACCATGATACACCCTCGTACTGACACACCCCCATACGATGATACACCCTGGTACTGACACACCCCCATACCATGATACACCCTGGTACTGACACACCCTCATACCATGATACACCCTCGTACTGACACACCCCCATACCATGACACACCCTGGTACTGACACAACCCCATACAATGATACACCCTGGTACTGACACCCCCCCCATACCATGATACACCCTGGTACTGACACCCCCCCCATACCATGATACACCCTGGTACTGACACACCCTTATACCATGATACACCCTGGTACTGACACACCCCCATACCATGAAACACTCTGGTACTGACACACCCTTATACCATGATACACTCTGGTACTGACACACCCACATACCATGATACTTTCTGGTACTGACACACCCCCATACCATGATACACCCTGGTACTGACACACCCTTATACCATGATACACCCTGGTACTGACACACCCCCATACCATGAAACACTCTGGTACTGACACACCCTTATACCATGATACACTCTGGTACTGACACACCCACATACCATGATACTTTCTGGTACTGACACACCCCCATACCATGATACACCCTGGTACTGACACACCCTTATATCTTGATACACTCTGGTACTGACACACCCCTATACCATGATACACCCTGGTACTGACACACCCCATACCATGATACACCCTGGTACTGACACTCCCCCATACCATGATACACTCTGGTACTGACACACCCCCATACCATGACACACCCTGTTACTGACACACCCTCATACCATGATACACCCTGGTACTGACACCCCCCCCATACCATGATACACCCTGGTACTGACACACCCTTATACCATGATACACCCTGGTACTGACACACCCCCATACCATGAAACACTCTGGTACTGACACACCCTTATACCATGATACACTCTGGTACTGACACACCCACATACCATGATACTTTCTGGTACTGACACACCCCCATACCATGATACACCCTGGAACTGACACACCCTTATACCATGATACACCCTGGTACTGACACACCCCCATACCATGAAACACTCTGGTACTGACACACCCTTATACCATGATACACTCTGGTACTGACACACCCACATACCATGATACTTTCTGGTACTGACACACCCCCATACCATGATACACCCTGGTACTGACACACCCTTATATCTTGATACACTCTGGTACTGACACACCCCTATACCATGATACACCCTGGTACTGACACACCCCATACCATGATACACCCTGGTACTGACACTCCCCCATACCATGATACACTCTGGTACTGACACACCCCCATACCATGACACACCCTGTTACTGACACACCCTCATACCATGATACACCCTGGTACTGACACTCCCCCATACCATGATACACTCTGGTACTGACACACCCCATACCATGATACACCCTGGTACTGACACTCCCCCATACCATGATAAACTCTGGTACTGACACACCCCCATACCATGATACACCCTGGTACTGACACACCCCCATACCATGATACACCCTGGTACTGACACACCCCCATACCATGATACACCCTGGTACTGACACACCCCCATACCATGATACACTCTGGTACTGACACACCCCCATACCATGATACACTCTGGTACTGACACACCCACATACCATGGTACTTTCTGGTACTGACACACCCCTATACCATGATACACCCTGGTACTGACACAACCCCAAACCATGATACACCCTGGTACTGACACACCCCCATACCATGATACACTCTGGTACTGACACACCCCCATACCATGATACACTCTGGTACTGACACACCCCCATACCATGACACACCCTGGTACTGACACACCCCCATACCATGACACACCCTGGTACTGACGCACCCCCATACCATGATACACCCTGGTACTGACACACCCTTATACCATGAAACACCCTGGTACTGACACACCCCCGTACCATGACACATCCTGGTACTGACACACCCCCATACCATGATACACCCTGGTACTGACACACCCTTATACCATGACACACCCTGGTACTGACACACCCCCATACCATGATACACCCTGGTACTGACACACCCTTATACCATGAAACACCTTGGTACTGACACTCCCCCATACCATGATACTTTTTGGTACTGACACACCCCCATACCATGATACACCCTGGTACTGACACAACCCCATACCATGATACACCCTGGTACTGACACACCCCATACCATGATACACTCTGGTACTGACACACCCCCATACCATGATACACCCTGGTACTGACACACCCCCATACCATGACACACCCTGGTACTGACACACCCCCATACCATGATACACTCTGGTACTGACACACCCCCATACCATGATACACTCTGGTACTGACACACCCCCATACCATGACACACCCTGGTACTGACACACCCCCATACCATGATACACCCTGGTACTGACACACCCCCATACCATGATACACTCTGGTACTGACACACCCTTATATCTTGATACACTCTGGTACTGACACACCCCTATACCATGATACACCCTGGTACTGACACACCCCATACCATGATACACCCTGGTACTGACACTCCCCCATACCATGATACACTCTGGTACTGACACACTCCCATACCATGACACACCCTGGTACTGACACACCCTCATACCATGATACACCCTGGTACTGACACTCCCCTATACAATGATACACTCTGGTACTGACACACCCCATACCATGATACACCCTGGTACTGACACTCCCCCATACCATGATAAACTCTGGTACTGACACACCCCCATACCATGATACACCCTGGTACTGACACACCCCCATACCATGATACACCCTGGTACTGACACACCCCCATACCATGATACACCCTGGTACTGACACACCCTTATACCATGAAACACCCTGGTACTGACACACCCCCATACCATGATACACTCTGGTACTGACACACCCACATACCATGATACTTTCTGGTACTGACACACCCCCATACCATGATACACCCTGGTACTGACACAACCCCATACCATGATACACCCTGGTACTGACACACCCCCATACCATGATACACTCTGGTACTGACACACCCCCATTCCATGATACACTCTGGTACTGACACACCCCCATAATATGACACACCCTGGTACTGACACACCCCCATACCATGACACACCCTGGTACTGACACACCCCCATACCATGATACACCCTGGTACTGACACACCCTTATACTATAAAACACCCTGGTACTGACACACCCCCGTACCATGACACACCCTGGTACTGACACACCCCCATACCATGATACACCCTGGTACTGACACACCCTTATACCATGACACACCCTGGTACTGACACACCCCCATACCATGATACACCCTGGTACTGACACACCCTTATACCATGAAACACCCTGGTACTGACACACCCCCATACCATGATACACTCTGGTACTGACACACCCACATACCATGATACTTTCTGGTACTGACACACCCCCATACCATGATACACCCTGGTACTGACACAACCCCATACCATGATACACCCTGGTACTGACACACCCCATACCATGATACACTCTGGTACTGACACACCCCCATACCATGATACACCCTGGTACTGACACACCCCCATACCATGATACACTCTGGTACTGACACACCCCCATACCATGATACACCCTGGTACTGACACACCCCCATACCATGACACACCCTGGTACTGACACACCCCCATACCATGATACACCCTGGTACTGACACACCCCCATACCATGATACACTCTGGTACTGACACACCCCCATACCATGATACACTCTGGTACTGACACACCCCCATACCATGATACACCCTGGTACTGACACACCCTTATACCATGAAACACCCTGGTACTGACACACCCCCATACCATGATACACCCTGGTACTGACACACCCACATACCATGATACTTTCTGGTACTGACAAACCCCCATACCATAATACACCCTGGTACTGACACACCCCCATACCATGATACACTCTGGTACTGACACACCCCCATACCATGATACACCCTGGTACTGACACACCCTTATACCATGAAACACCCTGGTACTGACACACCCACATACCATGATACTTTCTGGTACTGACAAACCCCCATACCATAATACACCCTGGTACTGACACACCCCCATACCATGATACACCCTGGTACTGACACACCCCCATACCATGATACTTTCTGGTACTGACAAACCCCCATACCATAATACCCTCTGGTACTGACAAACCCTTATACCATGACAGACTCTGGCTTTTGGACTTGTTGCTGATAACAGTCTGGATAATCTTTGTCGTCTTTGGTACGGAGCACACAGTGTTCATTTCTTTAAATAAAAATAAAAAAGATCTTGAAAAATACGCGTTTCCACTGTGTGACGGTACATCGCTGATATACCACTTAAATAATACCTGCTCTGTGGGGGTCCTGTGGGGGTCCTGACCATTGAAGAACAGCACGAAAGGGGGTAACAAAGCATGCAGAGAAACAGATGGACTAAAGTCAGTAATTGTAGAACTACAAAGTGCTTCTATATGGTAAGTGAAGCTGATAAAATGGACAGTGAGTGTAGAAACAAGGAGGTGGTTTTATGTTATGGCTGATTGGTGTATTTTAACTAATAGACTAAAGTTGACACCAGACAAAACATGATAAAATCTTCGGTTCATCCTGTCTGCAATATAATAAAAGTAATTTTTCAAACTGTGAGGTTGTACATTAAGCTCTAAATCTGATCCACAGGAGTCGCCTCCCTCAGCCAGTATAAATACTATCTGGTCCAGCAGGGTAAAACATGGAGTGATGCTCAGACCTACTGCAGAGCTCATCACATCGACCTGGCTACCATCCACAGTGCTGCTGACATGGTTAAACTACAAGCTGTAGCTCAGATACACCAGTTCAGTGGTGACGCCTGGTTTGGAGTGTATAAAGAATCACATGACTGGCGCTGGTCCTACACAAATGAGACTCTAGGAACTTTTAGCAACTGGAATCCTGGTCAGCCGGACAACTGGGGAAACAAGGAAGAGTGTGTTGCTATAAATACAGCAGGGAAATGGGCGGATTTATCCTGTGCACAGCCTTATCCCTTTCTGTGCTATGACGGTAAGTGTGTGGTTATGGTGTATGATGTAAAAGGTTCCTCACCATCAGGTTTTTTACAATACTGATAAAATACGTTTCATTTACTTTCTATAATTACATTTATTTTATTGTAAGTTCCTTACATCTCGAAGTGTACTATCACCCAGTTGCCCTGACACCCATCAATATGAAGTGCTTTGAGAGGCTCGTGCTAACATACATCAGAGCCACCAGAGTCTCGATGGCACTCCATTCAACCCTGACCCACCTAAAGCAACCTAACACATACATCAGGATGCTTTTTGTGGACTTTAGCTCCGCTTTTAATACAACAGCCCCCCCCCCCCCCCCCCCCCCATAAACTGGTAAGCAAGCTCAGCAATCTGGGATTAAACACCACACTCCGCTCATGGATTCTAGACTTCCTCACAAACAGACCGCAGAACGTCAGAGTGGGCAACCGCACATCGTCCACACTAACCCTGAACACAGGAGCACCACAGGGCTGTGTCCTCAGCCCAGCCCTGTTTACACACTATTCACACACGACTGCACATCCACCCACTCAGAATCAGAATCAGAATATCTTTATTGTCATTATACCAGGTATAACAAAATTAAGGTGCCATACTCTCAGAAAGAAAAACTGGAATTTACAAAATATCATTTTTTTTTTAATCTACAGAATTTACAATGACAATAACAATACACACAAAAAAATACACTATCTGTTCAGTAGCAAGCTGGTGGAAAATTGCACATAACCTTTTGTAAACATTTGTAAAATTGCACATTACCTTGTAAACATTGTCTAAAAATTGCACAGTCCCATGTATTTTAAATAACCTTATAAAGAAGTATTTAAGGTTCGTACCGCGGTGGGGTAGAAGCTCTTTCTGAGCCGGGTTTGTTCTTGTCCTGATAGTCCTACACCGTCTGCCTGACGGTAACAACTGAAACAGATGGTGGCCGGGGTGAGATTTGTCCATAACAATTTTTTGAGCTCTTAGAAGGCAACGAGACCTGTGTCGGTCCTCCAGGGTGGGTAGAGAGCACCCAATGATTTTCTCTGCAGACCTCACGATCCTCTGTAGTTCCTTCTGGTGTGCTGCAGTGCAGCTGGAGAACCACACACAGAGGCCGTGAGTGAGGACGCTCTCTATGGTAGAACGGTAGAAGGACACCAGCAGTCTCTGATCGATGTTATTTCTTCTGAGTGTCCTCAGAAAGTCGAGTCTCTGCTGTGCCTTCTTAATTAGTTCTGTGATGTTCACGCCCCAGGTTAGGTCCTTCTCGATATTAATGCCCAGGAAGCGAAAGTATGTAACCCTTTCCACACAGACCCCATTGATGGTTATGGGTAGAATGACATCCCTCAGCTTCCTAAAATCAATGACCAGCTCTTTTGTCTTTGCCGTGTTCAGAAGCAGATTGTTGTCCTTACACCACAACGACAACTGCTCCACTTTGTCCCGGTAGGCAGTCTCATCTTCTCCTGAGATAAGCCCTACAATGGTGGTGTTGTCAGCAAATTTGATGATGATATTGCTGGTGTGCACAGTGGTGCAGTCGTAAGTATACAGGGTGTAGAGCAGGGGACTCAGCACACAGCCCTGAGGAGAGCCTGTGTTGAGGCTGATGGATGTGGAGGTGTGAGGTCCCACTCTAACACTCTGTCTGCGCCCCGTCAGGAAGTCTTTGATCCATAGGCAGGTGTGATAAGGCAAACCCAGATCCAGCAGTTTGCACGTCAGTCTGTGGGGGATGATGGTGTTAAAGGCTGAGCTATAATCCACAAAGAGGAGCCGGGCGTAGGTTCCCTGCTGCTCCAGGTGGTTTAGTGTTGTATGAAGGGCAGTGGCTACTGCGTCCTCCGTAGACCTGCCAGCCCTATATGTGAACTGGTATGGATCGAAGGTGGAAGGAAAGAATGACAGGATGTGATTCCTAACCAGTTTCTCAAAGCACTTCATCACCACCGGAGTAAGAGCAACTGGCCGGTAGTCGTTGAGGCTGATGATAGTCGATTTCTTAGGCAGTGGGACTATGGTTGAAGATTTTAGGCAGGATGGAATAGTTGACAGGGAAAGTGACCTGTTGAAGATCCTCGTAAGGATCCCAGCGAGTTAATCTGCACATTTCAGCACACGTCCGGAGACACCATCAGGGCCTGCTGCCTTCTTTGGATTTATGGACTTCAGCGTGCGCCTTACCGCCCACTCATCCACAGTGAAGGTGAAATTGGTGTTACTGCTGACCGCTGGGTGCGATATAGCTGTTTCTTGCGGCTTCTCTTCAAAGTGTGCAAAAAAGGAGGTTCAACTCCTCTGCCAGCGTAGCGTCGCCCTCAGTTGTCCCACGGCTGCCTTTGAACTTTGTGAGGTGCTGTACTGCCTGCCAGACCTGCCTGTTGTTGTTACTTTCCAGATGGTCATCAATCTTCCTTTTGTAGTCAGCCTTTGCCTTTCTGATGCCTCTCTGCAGGTTAGCTCGTGCTGAACTGTAGAGAGCCCTGTCGCCGGATCTGAAAGCGATGTTCCTTTCTTTAAGCAGCAGTTGGACCTCTCTGGTCATCCAGGGCTTCTGGTTGAGATAGACTCGGATCTGTTTGTCCACCGTGACCATGTCTGTGCAGTTTTTATGTAGCACAAAACAGTGTCCGTAAACACATCTAAATCCTGGTCTTCAAAAACGTCCCAACATGTACTGCTAAAGCAATCCTGAAGCTGCTGAGAGGCTCCATCAGGCCAGATTTGAACAGTTCTGGTTGTGATATTAGCACTTTTCCTGAGGGGGGTGTAAGCTGGGATTAAAAGCAGGGACAAATGGTCAGACTGGCCCAGGTGTGGTAGTGGTCTAGCCCTATAACCGGTCTTGATGTTTGTGTAAACCTTGTCCAGTGTATTAGCTCCTCTGGTAGCACACTTTACATGCTGGTGGAATTTGGGGAGCACTGCTTTTAGATCCACATGATTAAAGTCCCACGCAATAATATGCACAGCATCAGGATACAGGCTTTGTTGTAGGCTTATGCTATCATACAAAAGTCCTAGCGCCGAGTTAGCATTAGCATCCGGAGAGATGTATACAGCAGATAACATAACCACAGTAAACTCCCTAGATAGGTAAAAAGGTCTGCATTTTACAGTCAAAAACTCCAAGTCCGGGGAGCAGTGACGGGCAACAGTTACTGTGTTTGTACACCAGGTGTTATGAATGTACACACAAAGACCCGCTCCTTTTTTCTTACCGGAGTCGCTGTTTCTGTCCTGACGCTGTGCTGTGCGGTCCGTTAGCTCAATAGCCGAGTCCGGGATGGATGGATGCAGCCAGGTTTCAGTGATGAGCAGAATGCAGCTGTCCCTGGCGATGTTATCTGTTGCCATCTGAAGTTTCAGTCCATCCATCTTGTTGGCGAGTGATCTTGTGTTGGATAGAAAAATGCTCGGAAGCGATGGTTTATGTGGTTGCTTTCGTAGCCTCGCTAGTGCACCAGCCCTGCAGCCACGCTTTTGTTTCCTCTCCCTACGCCGCCTTCGCCTCCTTCCCGCGGGGATGGTAATCCACGGTGAGCCCGGACTCCTCGCTATGTCTGCCGGTATATCACGCGAGTATAAAAACTCCGCTGTGACGCTCCGTTTGCACAAAACTCCTGTTTTTAGGAGATCGTGCCGGCTGTATGTATTTCTTGCACGACAGAAAGTAGTAAGAACGAGACATAACACGTACAAAAACAACAAAAAAGGACACCGAGAGTGAGAGCACTGTGCTGCTGCGTCCATGCGCGCCGCCATCTTGGATCCATAATCCATGATCCTCCTCTAACACGTGGTGAAGTTTGCTGATGACAACACTACAGTGGGACTGATAACAGGGAATGATGAGTCCCACTACAGAGAGGAGGTTCAACATCTGGTTGGGTGGTGTACAGATAATAACCTGGTCCTTAACACCACCAAAAGAAAGGAAGACAACACCCCCCCCCTTCCCCACCCCACATAAATGGCGAGGAGGTAGCGTGTCAACAACATCAAATTCCTGGGACATCACAAAGGATCTGACGTGGACACTTAACACCTCCCACCTGGTGAGGAAAGCCCAACAGAGACGTTTCTTCTTAAGGAAGCTCAGAAAGGCCAAACTCCCCCCTCAGCTCCTCATGAACTTCTACAGAAGCACAATAGAGAGCATCCTTTGTTACTGTGTGACAGTGTGGTACACCAGCTGTACGGCCGAGAACAGGGGGGACTTGGACTGTATGGTCAGGACTGCGCAGAGGATTGTGGGTAGCAAGTTCCCAAAACTGGACACTGTGTATACTAGCCGCCTGCATAAGAGGGCTAGGAACATCATCAAGGACTCAACTCACCCAGGTCACAGACTGTTTGTCCCCCTCCCGAAAGATTCAGGACAATTAAGACCCGAACAAACAGTGTGAGGAAAAGCTTTTTCCCCAGAGCTGTAGCCTCCACTACACCCCCCCCCCCCCACTCCAGAAACACACCCATAGCTACTGAGGAAACAAACTAAACTGTCCTGAGCCCCGCCCTCCCCAAGCTGCTATTTAAAGCAAAGATCACTTTCTGTACATAAATACACTATTGTGCAATAATATTAATATTGATAATAATTACTACCTGTGCTGTACTGAGTTTTTATATTTTATATTTTTTGTACTTTCTAATATATTTTAATATTTTTATCCTATGTTTATTTTATTATTGCTGCTAGTGCAGTGACTAGTAACTAGTACAGTGACAATAAAGTCTATCTTATATTATATTATCTTATCTTACTAAACAATATCAAATGTTGTTTGCTTACCACAATCAGTTAGTAAAAAAATAATACATTTTTAGCATTTAGCAGACGCTTTTATCCAAAGCGACTTACACAATGAGCAACTGAGGGTTAAGGGCCTTGCTCAGGGACCCAACAGTGGCAACTTGGTGGTGGCGGGGCTTGAACCGGCAACCTTCTGTTTACTAGTCCAGTACCTTAACCACTGAGCTATCACTGGCCTAATAGAAGTAGGAAGTTCTATACTGTCAGTTAAGTACAGGGAACAGTGGTATTGTGCCTAAGTAAAACAAAAGGCTCATGCTAAGCTGCTTCCAAAAGGTTGTCCTGATAAACAGATGTAGAAGCTCACTTGGCTGTGGACAATAACATTTCAAGCAGCTTATAAATCATCTCCGACCTGTTTTACTGGATTACATCCGACTATAATAAGAAAGTTTCTATCAGAATATGGTGAGAGTTTATATCTTCATCCTGTAACGACTCTGTTTAAAGAGAAAGGTGGTGGTGACCTGGTACCTCAAAATGCGTCGATGTGTAGTATTATGTACAACCAGTCAGTACAATAACAGACATCCCAGGTTGCAACAATTCATTTCAGGGACGTACCCCTGGACTTGGACCTGGACCCGACCCCCCAAGCCCAAAAAAAACAAAACTAAAAAACATCTCGCACACACCAAAGGATTATGGGTGATAACAGAACTTTTAGGAGCTGCTAACTGAGCTACTTAGCTAACTGTTCACGTCACAAACACATTAATGTGTACTACATATTGCACTAGATAGTATATTAGAAAATAATGTATGTTCCCTACATAGTGCACTAGATTGTATATTAGAAAATAATTTATGTTCCCTACATAGTGCACTAGATAGTGTACTAGATAATAGACTTATGTTTCTTACATAATGCTTTAGGTAGCATGTTAGTTAACAGATTTATGTTCCCTACATAGTGCACTAAATTGTATATCAGATAAAGGATTTATGTTCCCTACATAGTGCACTAGATTGTATATTCGATCATAGATTTATGTTCCCTACTTAGTGCACTAGACAGTATATTAGACAAATGGTTTATGTTCAGATTGTATATCAGATAACGTATTTAATACGCGATCGGCCGCTTGTTCTAGATTCTGGGAGATTTGATCTGACTTGTAAATGTATGTACAAATGTTTATGTATATGCGGGAGACTCCCGGAACTTTCGGGACACTTGGGATGTCTGCAATAAGTCAGAAAAAAAGTTGGGACAGTATGGAAATGTAACCAAGAAGAAAAAAAACTTTACTGTGCAAAAAAGAAGCCGTGTGCTAATCATGTCCAAAAGCAGCATCAACTTCTCTGGGTTTGGAGGCATCTGGGATGGACCATCACACAGTGGAAACGTGTATTGCGGTCAGAGGAATCAGATCAGCGTATTCCAGGTCTTTTTTTTTTTTTAAATGGACGCTGTGTGCTCTGGGTCAGAGATGAAAAGGACGATCCAGGGTGCTCTTTAACTCCTGCTTCTGCTCATGAAGCTGCAGCATTGATTGGCTGTTGAGGTAAACAGCTGCTTCCGATGCGATTCATTGGCTGTTGTCCTTGCAAACCTCTACACAGAATAGCGATCTATCGAACAAGAACCTACTGCAGAAAGTGAGAGAAGGGCAACAAACAATACGTTGGCATATCGGGCAGCATAACAACCCTGACTGAGCTTTACCAGAGACCACTGTTCCACTTCTTATTTACTCCAGTCAAACAGTAGCTGTAGTCGATCATCTTCAGTAATGATGAATTAAGGTCAGAGTATCAATGATGAATATTTTAATGATGTGTGTTTTTAATCTGACAGAGAGGAACTCTGGTACCAGCAGGTACGTTTACATCAGCTCCACCTTAAAGACCTGGTATAAAGCTCAGAGTTACTGCAGACTGTATCACACCGACCTGGCCAGCTCAAGAGATGCAACTGAACAATCTATTATAGCTGGAAAGATCCCTGACTTGACCTGGATCGGTCTGTCCAGGATCACCTGGAAGTGGGTAGATCAGACCAACCCGAACAACATCACCTGGAAGCCTGGACAACCTGATAATAATCTAGCATTTAAAGATTGTGGTTATTTATCTACGTTTCAGGCTGCTAACGCTCAGTGCTCAAACATCAAACCTTTCTTCTGTCAGGAAGGTGAGTTTTACACTTATCTCATTCATACTAGCATACACCCTAGCAACCACCTTCCGGCACCCTAGCAACCTGAAACACCCACAAGCAACAGCTTATTTACTCCAGTACATTTTGGCAACCACCTAGATATACCTTAGCAAGCAACCGCCCATAAACACCCAAACAACCACGTCTGTTTCTGGTTGCACACAGACACACACAATAACCTATCAGCAAAATTATTTGCACCACAACCAAATACATGTTTGCACACAAACAAACCTATTTGAGCAAATCTATTTGCACCCCCTATCAACACAGTGCTTGCACACACACACACACACACACACACACACACAATCACCAATCTGAGCAGAAATATTCACCCCCCCCTATTCCTCACACACTCAGAGCTCTAACCAAAAGTATTTAAGCCACCACATATGCTGAGCTGCCATCACACTCACACTCTTTCAGGTAATGCAGCTAATCGTTTATCAGCTTAAATCGTGTCTGTCTCTGTGTGTGAACAGTTATAACAGGTCAGATCCAGATCCTGAGGTTTAACGTTCAGTCGGATCAGAACATGAACGATCCTGCAGTGAATGCAGCACTCCTGGAGAAGGTGGGTCTCGCTCTCTACAAGGTTCTACTGATCATGTACAGTTCCTCATTATAAATAGAAAAAAACACAAAGAACTTAGATTAAGTACACGATGGTCCTAAAGTAGGCTCCCTCATTTGTATAGACCAAACCACATGGGAAAATGAGCATTTATTAGCATTTAATATTAGCAAAAGCATTTTAAACCTGGAGGAGATAATCTTACTTACTTACTGACGAATAATACCTGCTGCTGGAACAAAATCATCTTCTGTTCTTCAGATCCTGCAGAAACTGAAGGAACATGGGATGGAGCAGAACATCACACTGAAGTGGAGGGAGCAGCCAGGAGGAGATGTGTTCCACAAGATTAAAGAGGCTGATAGAGTAGAGATTAAAAAATGTGAGATTAAAATCTTTTAATTTGATCTTTTTCATGCTACGACCTGCAGACTTTCATCTACAATGCTACTCTTCAAATGTGGATGCTACTGCAACGCAAGAACATGTTTAAATAATTCTGGAAGTTCTGAATACTTTATTCTGATTATTTAGATTTGGATCATTTTTTACATTTTATATAAAGTTTATAGGTAATCATAAATCACAATAATCATAAAAACATTCAGAACATTTAATATAATCAATAACGTTACCAGATCAACCCTCTCACCACCTAAACTCCTTCCACCGGTCCCTCCTAAACCACACCCGGCCAGGACTAAACTACCATAACAGAACTGTAACCCCATTTTACCTGCCCCTCCTAAAATACACCAGACCAAGAGCAGACTAGCATGATCACACAGGCAAAATGTTTGTGGACTAGTGGTGTAATATATAGATTATTAGAATGATGTTATGATTCTATATAATATAAACAATCATTATTTATTATTCTATAGCTTATTAGAGTGAGATTAGGGTTCTTTATAATATAAACAATGATTATTTATTATTCTATAGATTATTAGAGTGAGATTAGGGTTCTATATAATATAAACAATGATTATTTATTATTCTATAGATTATTAGAGTGGTATTAGGGTTCTATATAATATAAACAATGATTATTTATTATTCTATAGATTATTAGAGTGAGATTAGGGTTCTTTATAATATAAACAATGATTATTTATTATTCTATAGATTATTAGAGTGAGATTAGGGTTCTATATAATATAAACAATGATTATTTATTATTCTATAGATTATTAGAGTGGTATTAGGGTTCTATATAATATAAACAATGATTATTTATTATTCTATAGATTATTAGAGTGAGATTAGGGTTCTTTATAATATAAACAATGATTATTTATTATTCTATAGATTATTAGAGTGAGATTAGGGTTCTATATAATATAAACAATGATTATTTGTTATTATATAGATTATTAGAGTGAGATTAGGGTTCTATATAATATAAACAATCATTATTTGTTATTATATAGATTATGAGAGTGAGATTAGGGTTCTATATAATATAAACAATGATTATTTGTTATTATATAGATTATTAGAGTGGTATTAGGGTTCTATATAATATAAGCAATGATTATTTATTATTCTATAGATTATTAGAGTGATATTAGGGTTCTATATAATTTAAAAAATCTTTATTTATTATTCTATAGATTATTAGAGTGGTATTAGGGTTCTATATAATATAAACAATGATTATTTATTATTCTATAGATTATTAGAGTGGTATTAGGGTTCTATATAATATAAACAATGATTATTTATTATTCTATAGAATATTAGAGTGGTATTAGGGTTCTATATAATATAAGCAATGATTATTTATTATTCTATAGATTATTAGAGTGGTATTAGGGTTCTATATAATTTAAAAAATCTTTATTTATTATTCTATAGATTATTAGAGTGGTATTAGGGTTCTATATAATATAAACAATCTTTATTTATTATTCTATAGATTATTAGAGTGGTATTAGGGTTCTATATAATATAAACAATGATTATTTATTATTCTATAGAATATTAGAGTGGTATTAGGGTTCTATATAATATAAGCAATGATTATTTATTATTCTATAGATTATTAGAGTGGTATTAGGGTTCTATATAATTTAAAAAATCTTTATTTATTATTCTATAGATTATTAGAGTGGTATTAGGGTTCTATATAATATAAACAATCTTTATTTATTATTCTATAGATTATTAGAATGGTATTAGGGTTCTATATAATATAAACAATGATTATTTATTATTCTATAGATTATTAGAGTTGTATTAGGGTTCTATATAATATAAACAATGATTATTTATTATTCTATAGATTATTAGAGTGGTATTAGGGTTCTATATAATATAAACAATGATTATTTATTATTCTATAGATTATTAGAGTGGTATGAGGGTTCTTTATAATATAAACAATCTTTATTTATTATTCTATAGATTATTAGAGTGGTATTAGGGTTCTATATAATATAAACAATGATTATTTTTTATTCTATAGATTATTAGAGTGGTATGAGGGTTCTTTATAATATAAACAATCTTTATTTATTATTCTATAGATTATTAGAGTGGTATTAGGGTTCTATATAATATAAACAATGATTATTTTTTATTCTATAGATTATTAGAGTGGTATGAGGGTTCTTTATAATATAAACAATCTTTATTTATTATTCTATAGATTATTAGAATGGTATTAGGGTTCTATATAATATAAACAATGATTATTTATTATTCTATAGATTATTAGAGTTGTATGAGGGTTCTTTATAATATAAACAATCTTTATTTATTATTCTATAGATTATTAGAGTGGTATTAGGGTTCTATATAATATAAACAATGATTATTTTTTATTCTATAGATTATTAGAGTGGTATGAGGGTTCTTTATAATATAAACAATGATTATTTTTTATTCTATAGATTATTAGAGTGGTATGAGGGTTCTTTATAATATAAACAATGATTATTTTTTATTCTATAGATTATTAGAGTGGTATTAGGGTTCTATATAATATAAACAATGATTATTTATTATTCTATAGATTATTAGAGTTGTATGAGGGTTCTTTATAATATAAACAATCTTTATTTATTATTCTATAGATTATAAGAGTGAGATTAGGGTTCTATATAATATAAACAATGATTATTTATTATTCTATAGATTATTAGAGTGGTATTAGGGTTCTATATAATATAAACAATGATTATTTTTTATTCTATAGATTATTAGAGTGGTATGAGGGTTCTTTATAATATAAACAATCTTTATTTATTATTCTATAGATTATTAGAATGGTATTAGGGTTCTATATAATATAAACAATGATTATTTATTATTCTATAGATTATTAGAGTGGTATTAGGGTTCTATATAATATAAACAATGATTATTTTTATTCTATAGATTATTAGAGTGGTATGAGGGTTCTTTATAATATAAACAATCTTTATTTATTATTCTATAGATTATTAGAGTGGTATGAGGGTTCTTTATAATATAAACAATCTTTATTTATTATTCTATAGATTATTAGAGTGGTATTAGGGTTCTATATAATATAAACAATGATTATTTTTTATTCTATAGATTATTAGAGTGGTATGAGGGTTCTTTATAATATAAACAATCTTTATTTATTATTCTATAGATTATTAGAGTGGTATTAGGGTTCTTTATAATATAAACAATGATTATTTTTTATTCTATAGATTATTAGAGTGGTATGAGGGTTCTTTATAATATAAACAATCTTTATTTATTATTCTATAGATTATTAGAGTGGTATTAGGGTTCTATATAATATAAACAATGATTATTTTTTATTCTATAGATTATTAGAGTGGTATGAGGGTTCTTTATAATATAAACAATCTTTATTTATTATTCTATAGATTATTAGAGTGGTATTAGGGTTCTATATAATATAAACAATAATTATTTATTATTCTATAGATTATTAGAGTTGTATTAGGGTTCTATATAATATAAACAATGATTATTTATTATTCTATAGATTATTAGAGTGGTATTAGGGTTCTATATAATATAAACAATGATTATTTATTATTCTATAGATTATTAGAGTGAGATTAGGGTTCTTTATAATATAAACAATGATTATTTGTTATTATATAGATTATTAGAGTGGTATTAGGGTTCTTTATAATATAAACAATCTTTATTTATTATTCTATAGATTATTAGAGTGGTATTAGGGTTCTTTATAATATAAACAATCTTTATTTATTATTCTATAGATTATTAGAGTTGTATTAGGGTTCTATATAATATAAACAATGATTATTTATTATTCTATAGATTATTAGAGTGAGATTAGGGTTCTTTATAATATAAACAATCTTTATTTATTATTCTATAGATTATTAGAGTGGTATTAGGGTTCTTTATAATATAAACAATGATTATTTTTTATTATATAGATTATGAGAGTGAGATTAGGGTTCTATATAATATAAACAATGATTATTTGTTATTATATAGATTATTAGAGTGGTATTAGGGTTCTATATAATATAAGCAATGATTATTTATTATTCTATAGATTATTAGAGTGGTATTAGGGTTCTATATAATTTAAAAAATCTTTATTTATTATTCTATAGATTATTAGAGTGGTATTAGGGTTCTATATAATATAAACAATGATTATTTATTATTCTATAGATTATTAGAGTGGTATTAGGGTTCTATATAATATAAACAATGATTATTTATTATTCTATAGAATATTAGAGTGGTATTAGGGTTCTATATAATATAAGCAATGATTATTTATTATTCTATAGATTATTAGAGTGGTATTAGGGTTCTATATAATTTAAAAAATCTTTATTTATTATTCTATAGATTATTAGAGTGGTATTAGGGTTCTATATAATATAAACAATCTTTATTTATTATTCTATAGATTATTAGAGTGGTATTAGGGTTCTATATAATATAAACAATGATTATTTATTATTCTATAGATTATTAGAGTGGTATTAGGGTTCTATATAATATAAACAATGATTATTTATTATTCTATAGAATATTAGAGTGGTATTAGGGTTCTATATAATATAAGCAATGATTATTTATTATTCTATAGATTATTAGAGTGGTATTAGGGTTCTATATAATTTAAAAAATCTTTATTTATTATTCTATAGATTATTAGAGTGGTATTAGGGTTCTATATAATATAAACAATCTTTATTTATTATTCTATAGATTATTAGAATGGTATTAGGGTTCTATATAATATAAACAATGATTATTTATTATTCTATAGATTATTAGAGTTGTATTAGGGTTCTATATAATATAAACAATGATTATTTATTATTCTATAGATTATTAGAGTGGTATTAGGGTTCTATATAATATAAACAATGATTATTTATTATTCTATAGATTATTAGAGTGGTATGAGGGTTCTTTATAATATAAACAATCTTTATTTATTATTCTATAGATTATTAGAGTGGTATTAGGGTTCTATATAATATAAACAATGATTATTTTTTATTCTATAGATTATTAGAGTGGTATGAGGGTTCTTTATAATATAAACAATCTTTATTTATTATTCTATAGATTATTAGAGTGGTATTAGGGTTCTATATAATATAAACAATGATTATTTTTTATTCTATAGATTATTAGAGTGGTATGAGGGTTCTTTATAATATAAACAATCTTTATTTATTATTCTATAGATTATTAGAATGGTATTAGGGTTCTATATAATATAAACAATGATTATTTATTATTCTATAGATTATTAGAGTTGTATTAGGGTTCTATATAATATAAACAATGATTATTTATTATTCTATAGATTATTAGAGTGGTATTAGGGTTCTATATAATATAAACAATGATTATTTTTATTCTATAGATTATTAGAGTGGTATGAGGGTTCTTTATAATATAAACAATCTTTATTTATTATTCTATAGATTATTAGAGTGGTATGAGGGTTCTTTATAATATAAACAATCTTTATTTATTATTCTATAGATTATTAGAGTGGTATTAGGGTTCTATATA
The DNA here is from genome assembly GCF_030014385.1 of Trichomycterus rosablanca. NCBI lineage: Eukaryota > Metazoa > Chordata > Actinopteri > Siluriformes > Trichomycteridae > Trichomycterus > Trichomycterus rosablanca. Next base: position 63,291,315 of record NC_085989.1, read on the forward strand.
ATATAAACAATGATTATTTTTTATTCTATAGATTATTAGAGTGGTATGAGGGTTCTTTATAATATAAACAATCTTTATTTATTATTCTATAGATTATTAGAGTGGTATTAGGGTTCTTTATAATATAAACAATGATTATTTTTTATTCTATAGATTATTAGAGTGGTATGAGGGTTCTTTATAATATAAACAATCTTTATTTATTATTCTATAGATTATTAGAGTGGTATTAGGGTTCTATATAATATAAACAATGATTATTTTTTATTCTATAGATTATTAGAGTGGTATGAGGGTTCTTTATAATATAAACAATCTTTATTTATTATTCTATAGATTATTAGAGTGGTATTAGGGTTCTATATAATATAAACAATGATTATTTATTATTCTATAGATTATTAGAGTGGTATTAGGGTTCTATATAATATAAACAATGATTATTTATTATTCTATAGATTATTAGAGTTGTATTAGGGTTCTATATAATATAAACAATGATTATTTATTATTCTATAGATTATTAGAGTGGTATTAGGGTTCTATATAATATAAACAATGATTATTTTTATTCTATAGATTATTAGAGTGGTATTAGGGTTCTATATAATATAAACAATGATTATTTTTTATTCTATAGATTATTAGAGTGGTATGAGGGTTCTTTATAATATAAACAATCTTTATTTATTATTCTATAGATTATTAGAGTGGTATTAGGGTTCTATATAATATAAACAATGATTATTTTTTATTCTATAGATTATTAGAGTGGTATGAGGGTTCTTTATAATATAAACAATCTTTATTTATTATTCTATAGATTATTAGAGTGGTATTAGGGTTCTTTATAATATAAACAATGATTATTTTTTATTCTATAGATTATTAGAGTGGTATGAGGGTTCTTTATAATATAAACAATCTTTATTTATTATTCTATAGATTATTAGAGTGGTATTAGGGTTCTATATAATATAAACAATGATTATTTTTTATTCTATAGATTATTAGAGTGGTATGAGGGTTCTTTATAATATAAACAATCTTTATTTATTATTCTATAGATTATTAGAGTGGTATTAGGGTTCTATATAATATAAACAATGATTATTTTTTATTCTATAGATTATTAGAGTGGTATGAGGGTTCTTTATAATATAAACAATCTTTATTTATTATTCTATAGATTATTAGAGTGGTATTAGGGTTCTTTATAATATAAACAATCTTTATTCATTATTCTATAGATTATTAGAGTGGTATTAGGGTTCTATATAATATAAACAATGATTATTTATTATTCTATAGATTATTAGAGTGATATTAGGGTTTTATATAATATAAACAATGATTATTTATTATTCTATAGATTATTAGAGTGGTATTAGGGTTCTATATAATATAAACAATGATTATTTATTATTCTATAGATTATTAGAGTGGTATTAGGGTTCTATATAATATAAACAATGATTATTTATTATTCTATAGATTATTAGAGTGGTATTAGGGTTCTATATAATATAAACAATGATTATTTATTATTCTATAGATTATTAGAGTGGTATTAGGGTTCTATATAATATAAACAATGATTATTTATTATTATATATATTATTAGAGTGGTATTAGGGTTCTATATAATATAAACAATCATTATTTATTATTCTATATATTATAAGAGTGGTATTAGGGTTCTATATAATATAAACAATGATTATTTATTATTATATAGATTATTAGAGTGGTATTAGGGTTCTATATAATATAAACATTTAGCATTTATTATTACTGGTACTACTTACCTTGAATACTTACCTGATGTTGCTTCCCCTAGTGTCTAAACCGGTCACTGCATCTGTGGTGGTAGATTATTTGTGTTATTATGCAATGAACCGACGTTTATTTTTAATAGTCAAACTAACATTAATCTTTAAGTTTGGGGAAAATAAATATGCTCATATTTTATGTTTTGTCTGGTCTGCTTCATTTCATTTGTTAATAAACATCCATGTTAAACAGGTGATGTGAACAGGTGATTGTAATCATGGTTCGGTACAAAAGCAGCATCCAGGAAAGGCTGAGAGTCTCTGATGAGTAAAGATGATCAGAGGATCCAGTTTGTCCACAAATGTGTGAGAAAATGATTCAAATGTTTAAAAACAATGAACCTCAAAGAAAGATGGGAAGGGATTTGCATGTTCTCCCTCTACAGTGCAGAATATCATTAAACCATTCAAGGAATCAGGTGGAATTTCAGACCTAAGGGTGCAAGCTTAATCTGAACGCTCGTGATCTTCCATCCCTCAGACGCATCAAGAACCTCCACTCAACACTAGCTGATAGAACCACATGGGTGAGGGATTAGTTTATCAAACCTTTATCAAGCTCTACAATACAGAGTTACTGCACTAATCATACTTAACACTTTACTGTGCAAACAAGATGCCTTATGTTAACCACGTCCAGAAGCGGCGTCCACTTCTCTGGGCTCGGGGGCATCTAGGATGGACCATCACACAGTGGAAACGTGTATTGTGGTGATGAATCAGCATTTTTATTCAAAGAAAAAGACACCGTTTGCTTTGGACCAAGGACAAAAAGAGACCTTCGGAGAACTGTGGAAGTGGCAAAGAGAACTCAATTGACTCATTTTAACATTGTTTGATGGTTGAGATGGTTTTCCTTTTGTGTTTGAAGTGATGCCTTCCATCAACCCCCTCTTTACCAAGTAAATAATTAGAGGAGTTGTTCACATCATTCTGGAAGTAAAATGTACAGTGAGTAGAAGAGGCTGGTACTGACGGACAAGGTAAAATGGGCTCAAACGTTATTAGATGAGGACCAACACAATTCTGAAATCTAAAACAGAACAAACAGAAGCTGCTCATCCTGATTTTCATACAAATCCCATCAATCCAAAACAACCTGGATGGACATGAGTGGACATTCGTCATTTAGGTCAGAGACTGAAGAGACACGTGAGGAGAAAGTACTTTCTGTGAAGTCAACTTTATTTATATAGCGCTCTTTACAATGAACATTGTCTTAAAGCAACTTTACAGAATCCAGGACCAACAGACCAAACTCCTGTAGAGCAGCCGAGGACAAAACCTTAAGAGGTACCAGACATCCTTCTTGGGTGGCCTGGAGGAAACTTTAAATAAGTAGGATTTACACAAATCATACAAACACAGAATTAAATTAAACTAAATGTTATAATTAGCAAAAAGAATAAACAAGCAGTTGAAGTTCTTCATTATTCAGTCCAGTCTGTGATAAAGTCTGTAGTGAGTTCTGGACATTTTTGGTGCAAACACACCAGGTGTCCGTCACATCTAGTAGGAGCAGCATTGTCTTTAACCTCAAGAAGGTAAGCAGGTTACCATCAGGACCACCCCGGGGTGAAAACAGAAGATGGAGTTGCACTGTGAAATAATTAAGAGTAAAATATCAGTTTTACAGAGAGTAGCTTTAGACTCCGCCCACTAATTATTACATCATTAACTAAAAGGGAGAGCGAGCAGGTAACAAGGTCATGAACCCCCAAGGCAGGAAGATTATTCCAGAGTTGAGGAGCTTTGTAAGAAAATGCTCTTCCACCAGCCGTGATCTTTTTAAATCTAGGAACTATAAGTAAGTAGCTCGAACGTTACACTGTACAATACTGTAACACTGAATTTATATAATGATTCATTAAATTGAATTCAGGAACATGGAGCTCAGATTGTGACGTTATTATTAAATATTTGCTTAATTAATAATTAATTTAACTTTCTTTGATGGTTACCATATTTTCCCTGTTTTGTCTGGTACCATGTGATACAGTTTCCATCAATATTTCAGCCTCCTCTAATATTGTGTTGGTCCCCTTTTTGCTGCCAAAATAGCCCTGACCCGTCGAGGCATGGACTCCACTAGACCCCTGAAGGTGTGTTGTGGTATCTGGCACCAAGATGTCAGCAGCAGATCCTTTAACTCCTGTAAGATATGAGGTGGGTCCTCCATGGATCTGATGTCCCACAGATGCTGGATTGGTTTGAGATCTGGAGAAACCATTCCTGAACCATTTTTGAACCAGCAGTTTGAGCTACAGGAGCTCGTCTGTTAGATCGGACCACACAGACCAGCCTTTGCTCCACACGTGCATCAATGAGCCTTGGCTGCCTATGACCCTGTCGCCGGTTTACCACTGTTCCTTCGTTGGAGCACTTTTGATAGATACTGACCACTGCAGACCGGGACACACCTGCAGCTGCAGTTTTGGAGATGCTCTGACCCGGTCGTCTAGCCGTCACAATTTGGTCCTCGTCAAGCTGGATCAGATACTCAAGCTTGCCCATTTTTCCTGCTTCTAACATCAACTTTGAGGATACAATGGTCACTTGCTGCCTCATATACCCCCCCCCCCCCCCCCCCCAAGATAATCATTGTTATTTACTTCACCTGACAGTGCTCAGAATGTTATACCTGCTCGGTGTAGATTGTACAGAGAATAGAACATGTTGGTGTTGATGGACAAGGTAAAACAGGCTGCTACAGTATTAGCTGGGGACCGACAAACCCTGATTTACCCTGATAATCAGCTTCCTCTACCCCCTCCATTATTGTATTAGCCTCCTTTGTCCTGTTTATTAATATATTGGCTGTTTCTACCCTTTCCATTATTGTATCAGCCCTTTTTACCCTGTTTATTGATGTACCAGCTTCTTTAACTCCCTTCATTGTTGTAATAGTTTAACCGTATATTATAGTTGTATTGAGTAGTGAAATTCCTGCTGCATGGATCTGGCTCCACCTGTTGGTCGCTCTGTGTACTACACCTCCTATATAAACAGACGTGATTTAGCGCGACCTCAGCAGTATAATGTGAGTAGTTCAGCCTCCTGGTGTTCAGCTCAGTTACAACAACGTTTCAGAGTGTTTTACTGTTTCACTTACACTCTTACAGTCCTAAAACACGTGTAATAAAGATCAGTACACTCTAATTCCAGGTATTGTCGAGCACAATATTAATGAACGTTGTGTAGTTAGCTACACCATGTGGTCTTCATGCCATGTTTGTTTAAAGGTTGATGATGTGGAGAAGTATGATTGTGTATCATCTAGACGTGAGTATTATCACTGTAGGAGGCTGATGTGATCGCGCTGCCATGCTGTATGCTGACCGAGAGATGTATCAGGATTCACACTGTGATCACAATAAAGCTGCATCATCCCAGTCTGGTGTCCATCCCTGAGCAAGGTGGTTGAGGACCAGTCTTGGGAGTGTCATACGGGCTACATTGGTGCTGTGAAGCTCTTGGATGATCTCCATGCTGATCTGGACTGGTTTTCCTGCCTGTGAGGAGACGGGTCCTCAGTGTGGATGGACTGATACGCTCTCTGATTTACCCAATCAGCATTCAGAATGGTAAGTGTTTGACTGTTGATTGCTTCTACTTGTTTACCGTGTAATGATGAGTCTCACATAAGCCAGGGCAGGCACGTGCACAGATAGACCCCTAGTGGTGCTCAAGCACCTGCCCTTTTGCCCTTTTTGCTGGAGCCCAATTTTTTTCTACATTCATCAATATTTAAAAATAAAAATGACCCTCTCTGTCATCAATTCCCCCCCAAAAGTGTTTTGATATCTGAGGGGCATTTATTTGAGTTCTTGTGAGAATTCTGCCCCGATCTGAACCCCGCCCTGCCCCTCCCTCCTCCTCCTCCTCCGGTTAGCACTCATGCAGTGCTGAGCGCCAGGCCAAACCACTGCTACACACTTCTCCTCTGACCTGCAGCATCAGACAGACAGGTAATGACAGTGTTTCATACAAAGAGCATCCATGCATAACACATACACTGCAAAAAATCACTTTAAAAAAAACAAGAAAAATAAAAGCAAATCAAGAGAAAATGTGCTTAAATCAAGCAAAATTATCTGCCAGTATAGTGAGAAAATTTATCTTAGCAAGATTTCCTAAAACAAGAAAAAATATCTTGTGCTATAAATTATCTTATAATCTTAAAATTAGTAAGAAATTACTTGATTTAAGGTATTATGGCTAGATTTGAGTAAAACTCATTTGCTCTAATTTCATATTAATAATCCAAAAACTAGCATAATCAGCTAAACTAGCATATTAATCTTGTTTTAAGCATTTTCATAAAACCTTATTTGGTAAAGAATTTCTTGAAATTAGAATGCTTGGACATATTTTTAGCTAAAATGGCTTTAAAATGTTCTTAAATGAACACTGTAAAGCTTAAAATAAGATCAACTCCAGAAAATAGTTCTCAAAATAAGAAATAAACAATTAAAAAACCCTCACATTATTATAATTATTATTAGTAAAACTTCTTAAAATAAGCAATAATACATAGATTTTTGCATCACACTAAATGCCTTAAAACCAGTCAGAAAATATGAACATTAGAGCATTTTAATCATGACAAGCATTAAAAATTCAGTTTCCATGCACAAAAGAAAGATATAGAGACTCAATACAAGTCTGTTTCTCTCATTTAAGTCTGTTGGTAAGACTGCACTGCTAGTAATCTGAGACTCAAAAGAATGTACTTTATACTCAAATTAAGACATCATTCGATAATCCGTTTATCACAAATACAACAGAAAATCTGAATTTTGTATCAATTTTATTAACTTTAACAAGTGTGTCATCATGGCAGCTTGATATGAATACATTACAAGTGTGCAAACAAGACAGATTTATCCAAATACACAACAAGCATGTTCAGGCCGCTTCTGAGAATTCTATTAAAACATGTCAATCTTAGATGTCAAGGCTTTCCAATAACAACGTCCCTACGTCTACAACATTAACAACATTGCTTGGTCTTCATATACCATCTTTAAACATAAACAAATAATAATAAAAAGGGACCTGGACCTGACTTGCAGCGCGTATACACCATGACATACAGAACACCTTGGTGCAGCGGGCCTTTGGGGAATGTTGTCACTGGGTTCTTCCCAACACTGATCATGCAGTTATCCTGGTCAGTTAGAAGCAGGGGGCTGATAGACGGCATCTGCTAAGAACAGCAGCAGCGTTTCAGAGGGCTGAAAAAACAAAAACCAAAAGCACTATAAGCCCCAGACATGAACAGAACAAACGATATACAGGATTTAAATCACAACTTAAGGTTTCTTTGCGAGCACTTTAGTGAACTATCTAAACAACAGATAAATAACAGTAGACAATACTTACCATGAGAATATGAAACAGAGCCTCACTTGGCTGTCCCAGTTTCTGTGGTGGTGCAACTCCTGATGGGAAGAGTGCTGGAAGGCCGTTCAAAATCTCAATGGACTGTTGCACTATATAAAGAAAAACAATGTCTTACTGAAATTGAAATCACTTTTAAAATCAAATTTTTTTCCCTTCCAGAATGTTTACAATATGTCATATCCAATTCATTTAATTTTTGCCTGGCCACACCACAGGATTTATAATAATTACACATTTATTTTACCTTCAGTCACCGAAACCACCAGACTTCAACATCTACCCAGAATAAAACAGACACCACCAAACGTGTACAAAGTTCTAGACCAACCTGAGAGCTCACAACATTCCTCATGAACAGACATGACTTTAGACGGGGCTTCAGACTACCGCTTGTTGAGGATGATAAAAATAGCACATGGGATATTTTACTGATTACTGATAAACTGTTTTGCTTCAGGGTCGAGTGGCAAATAAAGACTTAACACTCAACATCTATAAAACAATCATTTACTAATAAAGCAGTATTTCATCCAGACATTATTTTAAATCACTTTTATTTCATCAAGTTTTTACTGCAAGCATAATGCAAATTTCTATCTTTAATGAGAATGTATCGTAGCATCAAGCTAACAGTTGTCTGTTCGTGTTTAACACTCTTAAACAAAGTTTCTAACAAACATTTAAGTAACATTTCCTGTTAGAGTCTCTGTAATCTGGTCAACCTTCTAAGTGCTATTCACAAACAACAATCTAATGTTTGTGTTCAGTGATTAGCCAATTTAGTGATTTTAAAACTTAAATTAGGCTCCAGGGAACACAAAAATATGTTTGTGATATTCTTCTTTCAGCCATAAATGTTAATAATTGTTTATAATTACTGTTTGCTAGCTATTTTGATCCAAGATGGCGGCGCGTTAACACGCAGCGGCCGCTCTGGGGTCGAAAAACGGTGTTTTTTTGCTGTTTTCAGGAAAAGTTTGTAAGTTTGTTTAGGACAGTTTTGTTTATAAACGTATGGAAACCACTTTTGACTTAGTTTACAACCGCCAGACACTGCTACAATTGAGAAAACAGTCAGAAACCAAACTGCAAGATGATCTGCAGCGAACTCTGCATGAACTCTGCCTACTTCGCGAACCAGGCCTGCAGTCCTCGGTGTTACCTGAAGCAGGTGACCGGGGGAGGGGGCGCCGCAAGCGGTGCTCGAGGAAGCAGAAGCGTGGAAAGCGAGCCGGGGTCCGTGCTAGGCTAAAAGCTAACCCAAGCCGGCCGGCTCTACCATCGTTATTCCTCGCAAATGCATGCTCTCTGGAGAATAAACTGGACTGTATCAGACTTCAGCGAACTACCCAATGTGAGTACAGGGACTGTTGTGTTTTAATTTTCACTGAAACATGGCTTAGCGACAACATTCCAGACAGTGCCATTCAGCTAGACGGGCTAGCATCGTATCGCGCCGATAGAAATGCAGCTCAGTCCGGTAAAACACGAGGAGGAGGCGTTTGTGTTTACATTAACACCGAATGGTGCAAGGACTCTGTGCTTGTTGTGGCGTACTGTTCTCCGATGGTGGAATTTGCTATTGTTAGATGCAGACCTTTTTATTTACCACGGGAATTCACCAGCGTGCTTATTGTCGCGGTGTATCTTCCGCCCAGCGCGAACGCGAAGGAAGCATTGAACGAACTTTACAGAGCCATCAGCGAACTGCAGAACATTCATCCAGACGGACTGTTTATTATCGCTGGGGATTTTAATCATGCAAATCTCAAGTCTGTTCTCCCTAAATTCCATCAGCATGTGGACTTTGCTACGAGAGGAGCGAACACGCTGGATAATGTTTACACCAACATTGCCGGTGCGTACCGGGCGGAGCCCCGCCCCCACCTCGGATACTCAGACCACATCTCTGTAATGCTAATTCCAGCATACAGAGCACTCGTCAGGCGCTCCAGACCTGTACAGAAACAGGTGAAAACCTGGCCAGAAGGATCCATCTCTGCTCTTCAGGACTGTTTTGAGTGCACTGACTGGGACATGTTTAGGGAGGCTGCAACATACGGCGATTACACTGATCTAGAGGAGTACACGACTTCAGTGACCTGCTACATCAGCAAATGCATTGAGGACGTCACTACCACTAGAACCATCACTTCCAGACCCAACCAGAAGCCGTGGATGACTCCAGAGGTGCGTGCACTGCTGAGGGCCCGAGACTCCGCTTTTAAAGCAGGTGACCAGCCGGCTCTGAGAACAGCGAGAGTGAGACTGTCCCCGGCGATCCGAGAAGCAAAGCGCGCACACGGCCAGAACATCCACAGCCACTTCCAGAACAGCGGTGACACACGGCGCTTGTGGCAGGGCATCCAGGCCATCACCAACTACAGGACGACTCCACCCGTCTGTGACAGTGATGACTCCCTTCCAGATGCGCTGAATGACTTCTACGCTCGGTTCGAGGCGCAGAACAACATGTTGGCGAGGAAGATGATCCCACCTTGTGACGACCAGGTGCTTCGTCTCACCACAGCGGACGTGAGGAGAACTCTGCACAGAGTCAACCCACGGAAAGCTTCTGGACCAGACAACATTCCTGGCCGAGTGCTCAAAGGATGTGCAGACCAGCTGGCAGATGTATTCACTGACATCTTCAACATCTCCCTGAGCAGCGCCATCGTTCCAACGTGCCTCAAGACGACCACCATCGTACCCGTGCCAAAGAAGTCATCTGTGTCATGCTTCAATGACTATCGTCCCGTAGCACTCACGCCTATCATCACGAAGTGCTTCGAGAAACTAGTCATGAGGCATATTAAGACCCTACTGCCTCCCACCATGGACCCACTGCAGTTTGCGTACCGTCCTAACCGCTCAACGGACGACGCCATATCCACTACACTTCACCTGGCTACTACACACCTGGACAGAAAGAACACTTATGTCAGGATGCTGTTCATAGACTTTAGCTCAGCATTCAACACCATCATTCCTCAGCATCTAATTGGAAAGCTGAGCACGCTGGGCCTGAACACCTCTCTCTGCAACTGGATCCTGGATTTCTTGACTGAGAGACCTCAGTCCGTCCGGATCGGTAAGAACACCTCCAGCACCACCACACTGAGCACCGGCGCTCCCCAAGGCTGTGTGCTCAGTCCACTGCTGTTTACTCTGCTTACGCACAACTGTACAGCAATGCACAGCTCGAATTCCATCGTTAAGTTTGCAGACGACACAACTGTGGTGGGACTCATCAGCAACAACGATGAGTCAGCGTACAGAGAGGAGATACAACATCTAACGGACTGGTGCCAAGTCAACAACCTGTCTCTGAACGTGGATAAAACCAAAGAGATGGTCATTGACTTTAGAAAGACACTAAGGGACCACTCCCCACTGCACATCGACGGCTCATCTGTTGAGATCGTCAAGAGCACCAAATTTCTTGGTGTTCATCTGGAGGAGAATCTCACCTGGACCCTCAACACCAGTTCCATCACCAAGAAAGCCCAGCAGCGTCTCTACTTTTTGAGAAGACTGAGGAAAGCTCATCTGCCACCCCCCATTCTCACTACGTTCTACAGAGGAACAATCGAGAGCATCCTGAGCGGCTGCATCACTGTCTGGTTCGGAAATTGTACTGCGTCGGACCGCAAAACTCTCCAGCGAGTAGTGAGGACAGCTGAAAAGATCATCGGGGTCGCTCTTCCATCTCTCACGGACATTTTTAACACCCGCTGCATCCGCAAAGCTCTCAGCATTGTGGACGACCCAACCCATCCATCACATGGACTTTTTACTCTGCTCCCGTCTGGGAGACGATACCGCAGCATCCGGACTAACACAACCAGACTGTGTAACAGTTTTATCCCTCAAGCAATCAGACTCCTCAATTCAGTACTATAACAATTTCCTCCAGAAATTTTCTGCTGCCACACACTAAACTATGCTATTGACTGTTACTATGTTACTATGCACAAGTTTCTTTAATTTCTGCACCTTACTCGCATCTTTGCACCTTATTTTAATTTTTAAGCACCTTATCGGCATTGCCGTTTTACGCTGCTAATGTACAACATGCCACTACCTCATGAACCATTGTACCATCTATTCACCATCATGTACTAACACTTGTCTTTAGTCCTGTCTTCTAATTACTTGTTTAGATTAGGGATAATTAGGAATATCTTTTGTAGTTATTTATTATAGGAATTTTTTGTATTTATTGTTGTATTTACACTGTTTTGTATTGTCCTGCACTTTTTGTACTGTGTTACACCGTGATCCTAGAGGAACGCTGTTTCGTTTCAATATGTACTTGTATGTAGCTGAAATGACAATAAAACCTCTCTGACTCTGACTGACTGACTCTTACATCTTACATGTTCACCTCGCTTCTTCCCTCCGGCTCTACTGTGTTTACTGTGGTACCGTCACGCTGTTATGTTGTTATAATCCTATAATAACGTCTGTTTGAGCTACAGATATTTTAGAGTTTAACACACGCCAACAAGGGTGTCGATACGACCCAAACTAGATTATTTACATACAGATTATATTTACTCAAGTATTTAGACTCAAACTAATTCCTATAATAACCTAGGAACAATGCTGTTATGTTGTAATAATCCTAACAGACATCAGTACGTTGGCAGGCATTGGAAGATTGTACATTTTTTAATAATTTTAATACTTTGCTTTGCAGATACAGAAATTGGGGTGATTTTATGGTAATAAAAGTAACTGTACGTACGCACTTTGCGCGGTGCGGCTCTTATTCCGTGTTTTGGTGAATGAGAGCTCTTTTCTTTTGTCTTTGTGCTTATAAGAATAGCATCGATTTTTATTTTAAATAAACAAGGACTCATGTATTTGGTCACTATTAAAAATGTACTAATTTATTCACCCAGCAAACACAGCTATGAGTTAGCCGCTTTGTGGTGATACACCATGATGGTAACGTTGTGAGAAAGTAAAGCACCAGAAACAAGAAATTTGAGCTTTAAACAACTGAGTTTATTTACAATCCTACTGAGAGCAGCTACTTACAAAAAATTATGTATTACAATAATACACTTAAAGGTCATGAAAATTCATTCAGATTTAGCAATTTGATGATGCAGCTACCTTAATTCTTAAAAAGTATCGGTATCGGCTCGATATCGGCGATACTGGCCCTGTATTTACTTGGTATCAGATCGATACCAAATTTTGCAGTATCACACACCACTAGTAGCATGTACACCAGTCTGACGTGGCTTTTTCATCTTCTATTAACCCAACTACAGTCTAATTTTACTTAACGTTTTGTTTAAAATAAATGATCTTAAGTTTGACACTAAATAAATAATCAAACAGCGCTGCTTTATTTGCCGTATTTAGGCTACATGCTAGCATGCTTGCCTCCACACAAAGCAAAGAGTGTGCTGGCTTGCTTTATTTTAATCCTTAAATGAATAATATTAATGTTGATAATAATACTTCTGTTTCTTGTTTCTTTGTTTTGTTGTAGAGCTTCAGCTGAAGGTTAAGAAATCAGCTGCTGTGTGGAACTGAGTTCAGGATCATGGTTACTGTACAGAGCTGTTCGTGTTTCAGCAGAACTTTATACACAGTTTGTACAGTTCTTAACATGTTTTCTTGACATGTTGTAGTTTAAGTAAATACTTCTGAAGGGAAATAAAGAAAAAAGGATTTTATTATTCTGTCTCTTTTTCTATAAACATTTCTAATAAATATTTAAAATGTAATTAACATGAAAACATTTGAATTTATTGTTTTCATCTGAGCTCAAGATAATGAGTAGAACTACTGGGAGAAGCACTTGGTATAACATAAATGAGAAAATTTTATCAACTTGCCTTTTAGGTTGTCACACTTGAACCCTCTGTGTGCCACGCCCCCCTCTCCAGGAGCACACTCTGTCTCCTGCCCAGCGCAACACACCCCAGCGCATGACTGGTTCTCCTGGACTGATTATCTCCAGCTGCTCCTTATTTAAGGAGGAGGCAGCTTCTGTGGAGACGTTGGGAACTATTTTGACTTTTGTTCGTGACTCTGTGTTTGGCAGGTTTCTGAATCCTGTTTTGCTCCTTGCTCCATGTTCCTTACTCCATGTTCTTTGTCCATCGGTATGTTGTTTCAGTTTGTTTAGTCCTTGTTCGCGTATTATCCTTGTTGGCTAGTTTTGTTTGTTTAGCCTAGTTAGACATGTTAGCGTTAGCTAGTGATGCTCAAATGAAGCAATGAAGCAGTATTGAACCACTTTGCCAATTGTATTGAACATGAGTTCATTCATTCAAAGGTTAGGGTTTTGGGCTATCAACCGGAAGATTGGCGGTTCAAATCCAGGCTCTGCTATGTAGCCACTGTTGGGTCCTTGAGCAAGGCCCTTAACCCTGTCTGCTCCAGGGGCGCTGTAAGTTGGCTGACCCTGCGCTCTGACCCCGGCTTCCAACACCAGCTGGGATATGCGAAGAAAGAATTTCATTGTACTGTACACCTGTATATGTATATATGACAAATAAAGGATATCTTCTTTCTTTCTTTCGTTTCAGTGACATCTAGTGGTGAAATAGTAGACAACAAACACTGTCAATATATGTTCAGCTGATTTAGTAGACATGTTGACTAATATCTAGGATTGAGAGAGGGTGTGTTTAAAGAAACAAAACCGGTGCAGAAAGGTGGGTTGTGCTTATTTAACTCAGTCATGAAATTTAGTGATGGGAATTCAGAGGTTTTTATTAAGGAATAAGAGTTTTTTCCACAGTTTTTGGTCTTAGCCGATTTCTTTTTTTGCTGACAACTTCTCCGGCTTTTGAAAAAACACGTTCACACGGAACAGATGAGGCTGGTATGCATAAATATTGTTTAGCCAACAAGAACAAATGTGGATAAACATTTTTGTGCTCATTCCAGTAGGCCAGTGGATCATCTGATCTTTGCAAGGGAGGATCAGACAAGTATCTCTGAACTTCAATTGTGGCATCTGATGTATGATTCCTGTGAGCTCTTGCCAGTGCAGCATCTCGATCAAAACTTGACCAAAGGTTGGAAGCTGAAAGAACAATAAAGATTTGACAGTCATGAATATATACAAGTTTCAGTGTGTCTATGTGACTGTCTGTGTGTTCATAATTACCAACTTACAACTACCTGAGGAGGATGGATTTTGTGCACTTGTTTCTGGTTGAGGTGAATGATCTGATAAAGTCTCCACTCGTGTCTGCCTGACCAGTGCTGCACATTCAGCTGTAAGTTTCCGTGCAGCATTTTGGGCCTTTTCTGGACTGTGAAATCCAATGGCTTTAAATCTTGGATCCAACAGTGTGGCAAGAGACACGAGTGTTGAGCTCTCAAGGTTATCAAACTTATTTATGAGGGTTGCAGTTATATTCCGTTCAAGAGGTGTTGCTGTTACATTTGTGGTCTTCAGTATTACTTCCTGGGTTGCTTGAAATAACATCTTTACAAGTGGAATCATCATTGAACCTGACACTCTCTTCTCCTGGGACAGTTCCACAGTTGATGCATAGAACGGGGAAAGCACTTGGAGACATGCTGCGATTGTTTCATATTCCTCAGAAGATAGAGGATGAACATCTGTCTTAAGTGATCCTAAAAGTAAAGTGTCCATCTTCATATTATCCAGGACACAATGACAAGTTACTGCCAGATAGGCATCCATATTCATGGAGGTCCACATATCAGAGGTCAGGCTCACTCTCTCCACACTCTGCAGTTGAGCCTTGGCTTTGGCCTTCTCCTCCTCATATTTTTCCTCCACCATCTTCTTCAGAGCCTGTCTGGAGGGCAGAGTGTATGTGGGGTCAAGCTTTGCCACAAACTCCTTGAAGCCTGGATCATCCACAATGGTAAAAGCCTGAGAATCCCTCACCAGAAAATTTACCAAAGCCTCATCCAGCTCATGCTTTCGGTCCACTAGGACAGAATCAAACAAAAACTGTTATCTGACATCATGTTACTGTAACATTTTAGTGGTTTATAGAATTGTGTGGAAACACATAAATATTAAACATAACCTACCAGTGTTGTCCTGCTTGTTTTCATGCTTGGCTCTGTAGTGCCTAATCATCGAGGACGTATTGTTATTATATGCCAGTACAAGCAAACAATACAAGCACTGGACCTGTATGAACAGTAATGAACAGAAATCACTTAAATCACCACACATGACCCCCTCCCCGCTTTAAACGAATTGCTTGTTTAGTAATAAAGAACTCACCTTATTAGGACTGATCAGTTCAAAGTGTTCCCACATTTGAGAACGGCTTCTTTTCCTAGTTGACTCCATATTAATCGACCACAAGCAATATTTATGAGAGCAACAACACCACACGCAATAAACCCACATGTTGTCAGTTGTTTTGGGTGCCTTTAAAGTCTGTTTTGGCGCGCACAAGCCACCTGAAGCAAGTCGCGTCAGCGACTGATCTTGCGATCTGAAGCTATTGTGGGATTCATTCCGGGACCGAAGCAGTCACTGCTTCATACGTCATCGCTTACGTAACTTGCTCTGCCGTGAAGCAAGCATTGAAGCAGTGGTTCAAAGGAAAGGCAACTTCGAGTTTGAAGCAAGGATCGGAGCTTCGGTGTCAGACTAACATCACTAGCGTTAGCCTCTTTAGTTTCTGTTTAGTCTTTAGTTCTGTTTAGCATGTTTAGCCTGTTTAGACTTTGTAAGTTGCTTAGCTTAGGTCGTGTGTTCATTTGTCTTGTTAGTGTGATCTGTCTCGTCTTAGTGATTTAATAAATATAAATATAAATTCTTGTTTGCATCTCTGCATGTGTGTCCGCCCCTTTGTCTCGTCCTTAGCCCCGCATGACATAGGTGTAATAATTTCATGTTTTAAGTTATGCTAACTCAATACTTTAAGGCAACTGGTTTCCTCAGATTTGTTTAAGTAAATTGAACTTATCCGGGCTTACAGTGATGAACGCAAAATATTTCATGTTTTATCTGGTTAATTTACATAAACAAGCACTTCAGGTCTACAGCACATTCCAAAGAAGTTCAAATGAGGAGTAATTGATGTGATGTCAAACAGGTGATTATAATTATGAATTGGAAGGAAGAAAATACGTTTGGCTCCATTGTTTAGGTGGTTTACAGGTTTAAAACAATCTTCATGTTTCTCAAAATTCTGTTGCTTCCGTTTTTATTAACATCATTTACTTTTACTACTTAAGTACATTAAACATCAGAAACTTTAAGACTTTTACTCCAGTAATATTCTAAGAGGAACTTTACCTTCTATCAAAGTAAATTTCTGGTAAGATACTTGTACTTTTACTCAGGTAAAACCTTCAGCTACTTAATCCACCACTGCGTTGTCGGTCTCTTTGTGTTTTAAACACTCTGAGGTCAGAGATGGGGACTCGTTTCAAATGACTCGGACTCGACTCGTGACTCGCAAAAAATGACTCGTAAACAACAAGAGTCTCTAGTGTCAGCATGTGTTAACATTAGTTACGTGTGATAATTATATATATATATATATATATAATTATTATTATTATAAATATTCTGCTCTCTAATAATAATAATAACACTCCGGCCATCTTAACCCACAACACACACAATGTGTAAATGTTTCAGCCAGCTTAAAACGGCTAAACACACTCGCTAATCTGTTGTTGTTTTTATCTAAACTTACAGAATATTTCTTTATTTCTATGCTACATTTATAATATATGTTTTGTGTAGATTATAAAGACTCGTGACTCGGACTCGTATTTTGTGACTTGTGAACATCTCTGCAATTAAAAAGTGAAAACCACTAAAAGTGTTTTTCATCAGACAGTAACAATAATATTAATAATAATAGTAATAATAATAATCAAATAATAATAGTAATAATAATAATAATAATAATAATAATAGTAATAACAATAATAATAACTAACAATAATAATTCTAATAATAATAATACTAATAGTAATAACAATAATAATAATAATAATAACAATAATAATAATAATAGTAATAATAATAACAATAATAATAACAATAACAATTGTAATAATAAAAATAATAATAACAATAGCAATAATAATTCTAATAATAACAATAATAATAATAATAATAATAATAATAATAATAATGCTGTACAGCAGATTTACTTGTAAAAATCAGGTGGATGAACAACCACGGATTCATCACGGATTCCTGATGAACGAGTTCCTGATGAATCCACACACAGAGCTAAATAAAACACATGGCCTGATTTTATGAAAGATAAAAGAGTAAAATATTAAAACACACCTGATCTTGTGACTTTGCAGTTTAGATTGAAGGAAGCTAAATTTGTGGTGTTTAAAAGCTTTTAAAGTTTCTGATTTCCAAACGTCACATGCAAATCTCGTCCTGATGAGGATTTAGATCTTCATGACGAAGCAAGTTCACACTACACGACTGATCAGTGATAGGGGGTCACACACTACACCAGTGGTGGGCAAACTTGAGCATTTACAAAATTGTCCTTTGGAGTAGGGCTTGCAAACTGAATCACTGAGTCAACGAGTCAGAAATGACTCTTTTCAAACGAATGATTCATTAGAATCGAATCTGTAGCTCTTATCTACAGTAAAGATTCATTCATTTTGCTCACTCTGTTTCATTACGGTGTCGTGCTGAAACAACTTAATGAATCAGATTCTGTAGTCCAGGCGTTAATAAACAGCTGTATAAACCAATCAGAGCTTCCGAATTTCAATCTCTCTCTTCAATGGTTGTTGTATAAGTGACAGTTTAGTGAACAAATTACCAGTTTCAGCTTTTTACCGTGAAAGCCGAGAGAATAAACGATCTAAAATAGTTCTCATTAGTTAGGAGGACAAACACAGTTACATATGGATCTATATATTCTGGAAATATTCTGGAAACGTACAAGATGGTCACCAAGAAGAAACACAAGTGGATTATATCCCTAATGGAACAACACACAGGTGTAAATTTAGTCTAAATTTGAAGAAGAGAAGCTCAGGTAAGCAGCAGTTATGATTTTATGCTACTGTGTGGTTGATCTGGGTCGCGGTGCTGCTGTTTACCGTGCACTTTCATTTTGCAATGATAGCAAAGCATTATTAAATATTGTGTTTTTGATGCTGATTTATTAGAAGTAATACAGAGCAGAAATGTGATTGTGAGATTCTGCTGGTTTGTTTAATATTGTCAATATGAATTCACACACACACACACACACACACACACACACACACATACTGTATATATATATATATATGTATGTATGTATGTATAATATAGATATAATATTAATATTGTCAATATGAATACAAATACAACCTCGTAATAATACAAAATATAAACACTAATTCTGTCAGAATGTATCAGAACTACAATATTTTGTGTTTTTAAGAGAACTTATAAACAATATAAGGTAAAATACGGGCGGTGGCCTGCTATCGTACTTTACGTTTCCATTATATCGTATCGCATCGTATACAGTTTTTTAGTCATATCACACAGCCCTACTTTAGAATTTTATTTCACCTTGTTTCTTCAGTACTCCAACACTACCGACCTTTGTTTAAGTCGAGTCTATCGTCTATACACTCAGACATTTCATTATTTGATTTATAATTTACATTAGTTCACCCCCCGTCTGCTACTGGCCCGGTCCGTCTGTCACATTTTAAAACCCAATGTGGCCCTTGAGCCAAAAAGTTCGCCCACAGCTGGGACCAGAGACAGTAATGGAGGACCAACTGGTAAAACTGCCAACAATCCATTTAAGGTTGTAGGTTACTATAGGGTTACTGCTTCAGAGTCCACACACACACACACACACACACACACACACACACACACACACACACAGACACACACACACACACACACACACACACACGGTGGTTAACACTCCTTGACCTGGATGTACAGGATGTAAATATGAGCCTCCACGGTCTGCTGCACCATGCCGGTGCATGTGGGCTCCGCCTGGGCAGGCATGGGTTATGGCGGTTCTGTTGTCCTGTATCAGAGGCAGCGTTCACAGAGTTCACTGCCACATGAGCACCACCATGCTGAACATCATACACCGCGTAGAACAGCAGGTCAACATGCAAATACACCAGCAAGTCACCGGCAAGAGCGGCACATAAACATAGCTGAGAAAAAAATCAGACAAAAGCTTCTAACTCTAAAGTAGCTGATGGATTAAATGGATTAAATGAATTAAATGATTGTGTTTAGCATAAGAGTGGAACTATGGGTAAATAATCGACTCTTGCTCATACAAAACAGAGCAGCAAGAGCTGCTGTTTATTGGCCAGGAATAAATGCTGACATTAATAAAATAAATTGTAGCTGAGCTACTTGTCTAAAATATTAAAACAAACAACCTGCAGAACCAATGATTCTTTTAGAATGACCTACTGAACCCTGGGAGAACGTGGGTTTAAATTTGTTTCATTTTGAAGAAAAAAACTACCTGCTGGTAAGTGATTACTTACAAACTATAATAATAATAATAATAATAATAATAATAATAATTATTATTATTATTATTATTATTATTATTATTATTATTATTATTATAAATATAATAATAATAAATATAATAATAATAATAATAAATAAATATAATAATAATAATAATAAATACTATAATAACAATAGTAAAATAATAAACTATAATAATAGTAATAATAATGATAATAATAAATATAAAAATTATACTAATAATAATAATACTAATAATAATCAAAAATAAACTATAATAATAATATTAAACTATAATAATAATTAAATAATAATAATAATAATAATAAATAATAGTACTAATAATAATAATAATAATTATTATTATTATTATTAAAAATAATAATAATAATAATAAAATAATAAAAATTATGAAAAGAATAGTAACAGTAATAATAATAATAATAATAATAATAATAATAATAAAAACAATAATAATCAAATAATAATAATAATAAATAATAATAATAATAATAATAATAATAATAATAAAACAATTAATAATATTAATCAAATAATAATAAAAAATAGTAAATAATCAATAATAATAATAATAGTAAAAATAATAATAATCAAAAATAGAACTAATAATAATAATAATTAAAAAACTCAAATAATAACAATAATAATCAAATAACAATAGAAATCAAATACTAGTAATAATAATCAAATAATAATAATAACAATGATAATACTCAAATAAAAAAAATAATAAAATATATTATAAAAAGTTTTAATTATTTTCTGAATTCAAATAAAATCTTTTAAATAAAAGAAAGAAAAATAAATTGGTTCAGCTGAACAGGACAACAGTTCATGTTTAATTTTACTCTTATGAAATGATTATTAATAAATACATTATAAATGTTCTGTATTAAGGTTTTATTCGACTTATTTTTGTTTCTATTTGATTTTCTTGATTTCTATTTGATTTGATCCAGTAGGGGGCAGAAACACAGAGGAAGAGAAACGTTGGTGTTTATTCATGTATTATTGTACAGAACTTCAGGACTTCAGTTAGTTTAGAAGAATCTGAGCTGGATCATATCTTCATCATGTGGCACTTTAAGGTTACAATTAGTTTAATTAAATAAATGTGGTCATTTGATGATATCAATTATTAATTAGAACAGATTTGCAGTATTTATTTCTCCTAGTTACATAAAACATGATTTATTATTATTATTATTATTATTATTATTATTATTATTATTATTATTATTATTGTTGTTGTTGTTGTTGTTGTTGTTGTTGTTGTTGTTGTTATTATTATTATTGTTGTTGTTATTATTATTATTATTATTATTATTATTATTATTACTGTAAGTAAATAAATGAGGAGTAAATGTCTTACATTTAAATCCAAACTCACCATCAGAACGTTAATATTTCTCTTCTTATTACAGTAATAAATACATTACTAAACTAACTACACAATGTCACGCATGCCGCTCACTCTACTGACTCATCTATCACAACGAACTCTAACTCCCAGAATGCATCTACCAATCCCGTGACTTCGTCAGCCAATCCCAATGTGATTACCAGATCAGATTCACCTGTGTTTTAGGTTTACTTCCGGTATAAATACCAGTCTGTTTGTATTATGTGTTGCGAAGTATTGCCTCTGTTTTCTGCAAGCGTACCGAGCGTTCTTTCTGATTGTGTATATCGTGTTTTGACCCGTTTCTTGTATTTCCACCCTGGTTTTTGGATTGTCCTTTTGTACCGTGTTTATCTGGCTATTGCTCTTGGTTATCGATCTCTCTTCTGGCTTTCGACTTCTCTTTTGGACTGTGTTTTGGATTCGATGCTCTGGTTGATTGATTACATGGTTTTTGACTACTGTTATTGGATTAGCGCTTCATATTACAGCTTCCATTTGTTCTTACCGCGAGCGTCTCGACTCAATCTGTCTCGTTACACACAATTAATATAACATGAAGTATTTTAATTACATTTCTTTAATTAAAATCTATAAAATCACAGTGACTTTGAATTTACTAGGAAGATTTTTTGAACCACATTCTTATTCATAATGATGGACTAAAGGTCAAGAAAACATGTTGTTCAACCTCAAATCAGAAAAAGTTGGGACAATGTGGAAAATGTAAATAAAACAAACACAGAGTTTCATACATTAACTTTGACTTTTATTTGATGTCAGAAAGGATGAACCTGAGATGTTTTATCTTTTATCTGCTCAACTTCATTTCATTTATTAATAAACATCCATTCCTGCATTTCAGCCCTGCAACACATTCCAAATAAAGTTGGGACGGGGGTGATTTAGGGCAAGTAATGAGGTGAAAACACTAAATAATAAAGTGATGTTAAACAGGTGATGTGAACTCTTTTAAGTGGTGAAAAGGAACGGCGACATTACAAGGTGGTAAATGCTGTACTGTCCCAACTTTATTTGGAATGTTTTGCAGGCCTGAAATGCAGGAATGGATGTTTATTAATAAATGAAATGAAGTTGAGCAGATAAAAGATGAAATATTTCAGCTTCATCCTGTCTGACATCAAATAAAAGTCAAAGGTAATGTATGAAACTCTGTGTTTTTATTTTATTTACATTTTCCATCCTGTCCCAACTTTCTCTGATTCGGGTTGTACATTATTAATTACTATCAAAACATGAAGCACTGTATGACACCAATTCAATTTTAGTTTTACTACATCAACAGTAAAGTACATTTTTATTTATTAATTTACTAACCAACCAGCAGCTAAAGTTCTTACACTCATTTAGTAAACATGAAACAGCAAATTCAGCAGTGAAGAACCAACCAAACTAACATCAAAGATCTACATCAGATAAATAACTTAATAATTAAAAATGAAATGATCTGATCATCATGTTCCTCTGGTTGCTTTTGCTCTCAGTTGATCTTATGGAACACCACCATCTCTGGTTGCTTTGTAAACGTCACCCTGAGATCCTCTGTGATCCCATGCTCCATTAGCTTCTGCTGGATCTGAGAAACAGAACATGACTTTTATTAGTAGGTAGGTAATAAAGATAGATCACTGATTTAAGGGCTCATTATGAGATGTGACAAACTATGCTTCCCAGCAGCCCCCTGGCTGAGTGACCACAGCATTCCGATTCACCTCATTACTAGTACCTAAAAACCATCATCATCATTAATCCTCATCTTCAGTGGAGCTTCTGACCTTCAGTTCTGAACTCAGTAAAGTTTAGCATCTACACTGAATCAATCGATCAGCCATAACATTAAAACCAACTCCTTGTTTCTACACTCACTGTCCATGTTATCAGCTCCACTTACCATATAGAAGCACTTTGTAGTTCTACAATTACTGACTGTAGTTCATCTGTTTCTCTACATGCTTTGTTACCTCCTTCAATGGTCAGGACCCCCACAGGACCACCACAGAGCAGGTATTATTTAGGTGGTGGATGATTCTCAGCACTGCAGTGACACTGACATGGTGCTGGTGTGTTAGTGTGTGTTGTGCTGGTATGAGTGGATCAGACACAGCAGCGCTGCTGGAGTTTTTAAACACCGTGTCCACTCACTGTCCACTCTATTAGACCCTCCTACCTAGTTGTTCCACCTTGTAGATGTAAAGTCAGAGAGGATCGCTCATCTATTGCTGCTGTTTGAGTCGCTCATCTTCTAGACCTTCATCAGTGGTCACAGGACGCTGCCCAGGGGCGCTGTTGTCTGAATGTTTTTGGTTTGTGGACGATTCTCAGTCCAGCAGTGACAGTGAGGTGTTTAAAAAACTCCAGCAGCACTGCTGTGTCTGATCCACTCATACTAGCACAACACACACTAACACACCTGCACCATGTCAGTGTCACTGCAGAGCTGAGAATCATCCACCACCTAAATAACACCTGCTCTGTGGGGGTCCTGTGGGGGTCCTGACCATTGAACAACAGCATGAAAGGAGCTAACAAAGCATGTAGAGAAACAAATGGACTACAGTCAGTAATTGTAGAACTACAAAGTGCTTTTATATGGTAAGTGGAGCTGATAACATGGACAGTGACAATTGGGTTCATTAGAGCCTGATGAAGACTCGGATTCTTCTGCATGATGAGCAGAACTTACTATGTGAAGGAGTTCTTCTGTCACTGCAGGATCATTCACGTCCTGATCTGATAGCAGCTTCACCCTGATGGTCTGTCGGTTCATCGTAACTAGAGCCAGAAATATAAATAAATAAAAACACTTTAACAGTAGGTACATTTATCTGAACCTAAAAGTGGAGTTAACTTGATCTCACCTCTGTGGCAGAAGAACGGCCTCAGGTCTGAGCACTTCCCGTCCTTCAACTGACCGCTGCTTATATAACCACAGTTTTCATCTGACCAGTAGTTATCAGGCTGTCCAGACATCCACATACTGGTGGGCACGGCCGTCTCGTCCAACCACTTCCAGGTATCTCTGACCAGACCGAACCAGGTGTATCCTGGGATTTTTGCTATCAAGGCCGATTGTTCTGCTGCATCTCTTGCGACGGCTAAATCAGTGTGGTGCTGCTGGCAGTAGCTTTGAGCTAAATACCAGGTTGTTGTATTAGCGTAGTAAATGTAGCGGTCACTTCCTGTGTACCTGGCTGTGAGAATATGGAAAAAGGATTTCAGTACTTAAACTTTACGTTCCATAAAAAGAAAATAAAGAAAAAGTGAAGTGGTGCAGATTAAAACCATGTTGTATGATACAAATATAAACACAATTCACATTTCCCCTCATATTTTTTAACTTTGTGATTCTAAACCTTTTAATAAGTAAGGTAACTCTTTATTACAATACCATATTTTAATGTTAACACATACAGTGAATGTGATTTAGGGTCTTCAGGCCTCTTAACACTAGAAGAAACACGCCGGGTTGACCTGCTTATACCTAAAATCGACGGACTCCAGTCATTTTACCTCTGTGACTACCGACCACAAACGCTGTGTTGGTTTTGCCCACTTATACCTCGCCTTCATGGTCAGAAGCCAGTCTAGTCTAAACCAGGATGCTGTCACTGACACATAAAAATCACTAGATTTTTATCTATTATAAAAGATTATAAAAGATTCCATGGGTCGTTTATTACCGGGCAGCACAGAAAATAAATAATTAGAGACGCTACAAAAGCAATTTTCACTGCTTCTATTTTCAATGCATGTTTGGTGTCTTTCATTACCAACTAGGTGGGAGCAGCGTCTCGTTGCAGTCCGTGAAATGATAACTTATATGAAACCGGTCTGTGGTGCACATGATTAATATTTAATCTGTATTGTTTTCAGCTAATGAACACCTATAGCTAGATAAGGATCTAAATTTAGATGTAATCATGATACCATTGGTGTAACTAGGAGCTCATGTGTGTGTATGTATATATATATATATATATATATATATATATATATATATATATATGTATATATATATATATATATATATATATATATATATATATATACAGTTGTGTTCAAAATAATAAGTGTGTTTAAAAAAGTGAATAAAGCTCAGAATTCTTATAATAGCTTTAATTTTCATACACACAAATGCATTGAGAACACTGCACATTATTTTCCAAATCAAAACATGAATTAAAATTGATCAAATATGTTATTACTTTACAGAAAGTGAAGAAAAGGGAATATTATAAAAATAGGTATTCCAGCCCAGGACGATTGGACCACATTCCACAATTCCTCTGCATTTCTTGGTTTTGCCTCAGAAACAGCATTTTTGATGTCACCCCACAAGTTTTCTATTGGTTTAAGGTCCGGAGATTGGGCTGGCCAGTACATAACATTAATCTTGTTGGTCTGAAACCAAGATGTTGCACACTTACTGGTGTGTTTGGGGTCATTGTCATGTTGAAACATCCATTTCAAGGGCATTTCCTCATTGGCATGAGGCAACATGACCTCTTCAAGTATTTGGATGTATTCAAACTGAACCATGATCCCTGGTATGCGATAAATAGGCCCGACACCATAGTATGAGAAACATCCCCATATCATGATGCTTGCACCACCATGCTTCACTGTCTTCACAGTGAACTGTGGCTTGAATTCAGTGTTCAAGGGTCGTCTGACAAACTGTCTGCGGCCACTAGACCCAAAAAGAACGATCTTGCTTTCATCAGTCCACAAAATGTTGCGCCATTTCTCTTTAGGCCAGTGAATGTGTTCTTTGGCAAATTGTAACCTCTTCAGCACATGTCATTTTTGCAACAGTGGGACTTTGCGGGGGGTTCTTGCCGATAGCTTGGCTTCACACAGGCGTCTTCTAACTGTCACAGTACTCACAGGTAACTTTAGACCACCTTTGATCTCCCTGGAGCTGACCATTGGCTGAGTCTTTGCCATTTTGGCTATTCTTCAATCCATCCGAATGGTAGTTTTCCGTTTTCTTCCACATCTTTCTGTTTTTTTTTTGCCATTTTAGAGCATTTGAAATCATTTTAGCTGAGCAGCTTATAAATTTCTGCACTTCTTTATATGTTTTTCCCTCTCCAATCGACTTTTTAATCAAAGTACGCTGTTCTTCTGAACAATGTCTGGAACGACCCATTTCACTCTGATTTTTAGATTTTTTATATATATCAGAGATGTTCACGTCACAAAATACGAGTCCGAGTCAGGAGTCAATATAATCTACACAGAACATATATTGTAAATGTAGCGCAGAAATAAAGAACTAATCTGTAAATTCAGATAAAAACAACAACAGATTAGCGAGTGTGTTTAGCCGTTTTACTTCGTGTCTTTACTTTCCTCCTCATTGTGTAAATGAATGTAATTTCTGTAACAAGAAGGTTCCAGTTAAAAGCTTCAACTGATACGTTTTGTTTTCATTACAGAACAAAAGCGCTCGATAAATCACGGCACAGCGGCCAAAATCCCAAACACAGCAAAAACCATCATAACCGCTGCTTACCTTAGCTTCTGTTCTTCCAGATGCTATTACATTTATAAGCGTGCGTCCCATTAGGAACAGAATCCGTTATTTTGTAAATGTGCTTATAATTAAAAAGTGGTTAGAAAGCCGATCGAGCGTTTCATTACCGCGTCATCTGTGTGACGCAAACTGAATAAATGCAGATAACAGCATTTCTTACTAACAATTACAATCAGAAGCTCTGATTGGTTCAGAAAGCGTCTTTCAACCATCAGCACCGATTCTGTGGGAGCGTTCCATTCACCATGGTTGTTCATGTGAAGTGCACTACGTAGGGTACTCCACCATTTTAAGTGAGATTCAGATCCAAAGGTAACGAGAATGTTCAAATGAAGTGAACTTCAGAGTGTGTAGGGAGTAGGGAGCGACGCTTCATCACTACACCGGAAGCTGCTGGAACATTTACACATTGTGTGTGTTGTGGGTTAAGACGGCCGGAGAGTTATTATTGTTAGAGAGCAGAAAATGACACAATCAGAATGATGTCGGATTGCTGTATTGGACAGTCAGGACAAAAAAAGATGTGTTAAGGCATAGATCAGGGCAACAATATCTAGGGCTCATAGAGTTTCCAGGACCACAGTGGTCTTAATTTAAGAAGAAGAAGCTGGGCACAACCTTAAATGTTTTAAGACAAACTGTGCATCCAGGCAAAAGTTTGGAGCAAGAGCTCCAAAAGTCCTGTGCAGAGATGGAAGAACATGTTGGACAATCATTTCTGCAGCACTACATAAATCAGGCCTTTGTGGCAGATAAGCGGGATGGAGGCCACTGTTGAGTAAAGGACACATGACTGTTTGGAGTTTGTTAAACTGCATGTGAAGGACTCGTTGGTCTGATGAGATTTGGGCACTTAGGGCAGAGCAACAAGCATTTTGTCTGGCATAAAACAGGCACTTCCCTCACCAGTCTAAAACCATCCGTACTGTGAAAGCATGGGGTGTGTTGTTGCTTCTTAGTGGTAGAGACAGAAAGGTATAAATGAAGCCAAATACAGAAACATCACTGGAGGAAAGCACCTTCAGAGCACAGGCAAACTCTGGGGCAACAGTTCAGCTTTCAACATGACAATTATCCAAAGCATACAGCCAAAACAACACTGGAGTGGCTTTAGGGCAAGACTTTGTATGTCCTTGATTGGTTTAGCCAAACCCAGACTTAAGCCCTATTAACTCTCTTTCTCTACATGCTTTGTTACCCCCTTTCATGCTGTTCTTCAATGGTCAGGACCCCCACAGAGCAGGTATTATTTAGGTGGTGGATGATTCTCAGCACTGCAGTGACACTGCGGTGGTGTGTTAGTGTGTGTTGTGCTGGTATGAGTGGATCAGACACAGCAGCGCTGCTGCAGTTTTTAAACACCTCACTGACACCTCACCTCACCAACCAAAAACATCCAGCCGACAGCGCCCCGTGGGCAGCGTCCTGTGACCACTGATGAAGGTCTAGAAGATGACCGACTCAAACAGCAGCAATAGATGAGCGATCATCTCTGACTTTACATCTACAAGGTGGACCGACTAGGTAGGTGTGTCTAATAAAGTGGACAGTGAGTGGACACGGTGTTTAAAAACTCCAGCAGCGCTGCTGTGTCTGATCCACTCGTCCCAGCACAACACACCCTAACACACCACCACCATGTCACTGCCATCACCTAAATAATACCTGCTCTGTGGTGGTCCTGTGGGGGTCCTGACCATTGAAGAACAGGGTGAAAGGGGGTAACAAAGCATGTAGAGAAACAGATGGACTACAGTCAGTAATTGTAGAACTACAAAGTGCTTCTATATGGTAAGTGGAGCTGATAAAATGGACAGTGAGTGTAGAAACAAGGAGGTGGTTTTAATGTTATGGCTGATCAGTGCACATTCTGAATCCACCGTATACCCACATTATTTGATTGTGTAAAAAGGTTATTTGGTGCAAAGCTCATTTCTATATTATTTTGGATTAGCGGGGTATCTATTGGGCTACCCTGTGGTGGACTGGCGATCTGTCCGGGTGTTTCCTGCCTTTTACCAGATTAATCTGACCCATTACAACCCTGGCCAGGATAAAGTGGTGGTAAAACAAACTGTATTCATATTATTTTTGTTGTTATTGTTGTGTAGACCCATAATAAGGTATCACCTTTGTGGACTTGATCCAAATATTTCGCTTACTATTCCCTGTCCATGTCTTCTGGTGTTCTTTGGATGCATATCATCCTTTCATAACTGATACTTATGTTATTTTATTATTATTTCATTTTAGTTCTAAGAATGTAGAAAATGTGCTTTTGTACAGAAAATGCAGCTTAATAAATAAAACCACATTTCTCACCATCAAAGCAGATGAATCTGTGTAGCTCTGCACACGCCCTGTCGTTCCATCCTGTCGATGTTATAACAGCACATTCCTGGTGAGCATCGTTGTTGTTGGGTTCTCCAGGAATCCAGAAGGTCACGTTTCCGAGTGGCTCAGCTCCGTAACACCAGCGCCAACTGTTCACATCCAGGTCCAGCCCTATCCAAGCACTGGAGGTAAACATGTACTTCTGAGCCTCGGCTTGAAGTTGGACCAGTTCAGCAGCATTCCCGATGATGGCCAGGTCTGTGTGGGTGGCACGGCAGTAAGCCTGGGCATCAAACCATGATTTAGTCTGCTGGATCAGATAGTACCGACGAGTGACCGACGGAACCAGTGGAATGACTCCTGTGGACCAGATAATAAATAACAGTGAATGCCAGACATTAAACAAAACCAAGGAACCTTTAGGTTCTTCAATGTGGTTTTGTAAATTGTGACCAGCTGCCAGAGAGTTCAGCAGTGGGGCACATCACAGAATCATTCACTTCTGCTATGCCATCTTTGGCTGGCTGAGGGGGGCATGGAAGTGCAGATCACTGACATGTCAGTTCCTCTTAACTGACAGTCACCTGCACCTCGTTTAGCATTCAGGTGGAGCTGTTTATTAAGGTTTTTCTTCCAGAGGTGATTCCTCATAACTGCTGCATTTACGCCCTCTGCTGGCTGGTCAGTGGCGCTGCACAGAGACGGGGGATAATGGAGGTCAGTGCGTGACTCCTGAGCTCCACATGAACTCGTCTTGAGCAGGTCGGCTACTGCACACGTCACGGCTCTCCTCGGTCAGGACTGGAGGTCAGCAGCAGTAAAAGGAAGTGAAGTGGATACGACTAAATTGGGATGAAAATTGGGGGGAAATGCACAAATTTTAAAATGAATGAATAATCCCGAAGGTGTTCAGTAGTGTTGAGGTCAGGGCTCTGTGAAGGCCACTGGAGTTCTTCCATACCAACCTCTTCAAACCACTTTCTCATATATATATATATATACTGTATATATATGATGAGTTTATGATTTGTTTTATAATCAGCTCCAGGCCCAGTTTTACTGCCAGACTTGTCAAATAAAAAAAGTGTTTGATTAATTCTGTGCTTAAGTCATTAAGACGTAAACCTAGTTAATCCGACTGGTTAAGCATGAAAAAGCTCTCTATAGCCTGTAATAATTAAGTGAAAATAAGAAAATATTTATTAGACAGTTAGAACGTTCAGCACATTTTACTGCACAATTACTGTTTATTTACTGTTTTTAACCTAAAATAAAAATGCAGCATGTCCACCCTGAATATTTTATTTTATAGAGTCACGTTACCAGGGTTTATCTGTTGTACCTTATGTGTAGGTCTGTTTCATTTCACTCTACTGTATTCTGTGTAGTGACCATAAAGAATCTTGAATCTAAGTTTAGTAAATAAATAACAATTCAAAAATAGAAATTGTGATTTAAGTATTTTTTTAACTGTAATACAAAAATGGAATTTGACCAGGGGTATATAAACTTTTACATACACCGATCAGGCATAACATTATGACCACCATCCTACTATTGTGTTGGTCCCCCTTTTGCTGGCAAAACAGCCCTGACCCGTCGAGGCCTGGAGTCTGACTCCTTTCTATCAGAACCAGCATGAACCTCTTCAGCAGTTTGAGCTACAGCAGCTCGTCTTTTGGATCGGACCACACGGGCATCAATGAGCCTTGGCCGCCCATGACCCTGTCGTCGGTTTACCACTGTTCCTGATAGATACTGACCACTGCAGACCGTGACACACCCCACAAGAGCTGCAGTTTTGGAGATGCTCTGACCTCACGCTCGGCCATTTTTCCTGCTTCTAACATCAACTTTGAGGATAAAATGTTCACTCGCTGCCTAATATACCCCCCCCCCCAACTAACAGGTGCCGTGATGAAGAGATAATCAGTGTTATTCACTTCACCTGTCAGTGCTCAGAATGTTATGTGTCACAGATCCAGCCTCTGTGTTTAGCTTTAGCTTTGTTCTAACCTGTGCTGTGTCTATTATTATTAAATATATTTTGCTATACATCTCTGCATGTGTGTCCGCCCCCTTTCATATTGTCATAGCCCATAAATCATTATATAATAGTCTCCCTTGAAGGACCTCCCTTTTTTCTGTTTCGCTTTTTTTTGTGGGGGGGGGGGCAATCATCAACGCCCCTCATGATGATTGGTCACAGCTGCACCTCGTCTGGGAGCATTTAAGGTGGCAGTTTCTGTTCAGACTATTTTGATTTGAGTTGGTCTGATTCTGTCAGTTTGATCTGCCTTCGCCCGTTACTCTGTCGGTTCGGTTCTTGTTGTTCTTGTTAGTCAGTCCATACTCTTTGTCTTAGTCCTGTTCTTGTTAGTTAGTCTTAGCAATAGCATTTAGTTTAGCATTTAGCTCAGTTCATGTGTGTTTAGTTTAGTAGTTAGCTTAGCAGTCAGCATAGGTCGTGTGTTTGTGTTTGGTTTTGTGTACCTTTATCTTGTCTTGTGTCTTTGTTATTATTAAACTCTTTTTGTTAAGTACATCTCTGCGTGTGTCCGCCCCCTCTTGTCTGGTCATAGCCCATATAAGTGTTACATGCC
Source organism: Trichomycterus rosablanca (assembly GCF_030014385.1). NCBI lineage: Eukaryota > Metazoa > Chordata > Actinopteri > Siluriformes > Trichomycteridae > Trichomycterus > Trichomycterus rosablanca. The sequence continues at coordinate 63,322,957 of NC_085989.1, forward strand.
TGCTCGGTGTATAGTTCTATATAATTCAAGTTTAACATGACTGGTACCAGGCTTGGTGATGCAATTATTAAAATAATTAACCCATATGTGTGTATTTACATTTTCATTTTCGGCATTTATGAGACGCTTTTATCCAAAGCGACATACAATTATGACTGAACACAATTTTTTGAGCAATTGAGGGTTAAGGACCTTGCTCAGGGGCCCAACAGTGGCATCCTGGCGGTAGTGGGGTTTGAACTGGCAACCTTCTGATTACTAGTCCAGGACCTTAACCACTGGACTACCACTGTGTATAAGGGTCATTTATTATTTATCTAATATTATTTTATTTATCTGTTGATTTTGAATATCGTTTAAGATTTGGTGCTAAAATAATATAAATTGTACAAAAATAGTTTGTCACTTTATGAATAAAAACCCATTATTATTTTTATTTCTAGAGCTCAGCTGCTCTACGGCGTATTTACTGACCTGTGAAAATCAGGTGGATGAACAGCCACCGATTCATCACTGATTCACGTATTCCTGACAGACGTGTTCTGAATGAAAATAAAAACTAGAGTTACACAGAATCCACTACAATAGAACAAAAATATACCATAAATAATTCCACACATGCAGAGCTGAATGATACATGAGGTTTATTTTATAAAAGAGAAAATATTAAAACATACCTGAAATCTTCGGGGGAAATGAAAACCACTAAAGTTGCAGTTTGTAATGAAGCAATCTGAAATCTGTTTAGTTTAAAAGCTCTGAGCGTTATTTCCCTACTGTACATGCAAATCCAAGTTAATTCAAACTAGATGGAGTAAACATAGGATTTACCTACAGGGACAAGCTTTGATTTATTGATCTGTTTTAAACAGGGAAACCTTAACAAGCTCCTGCGATTCTGGTCCAATCACTTGTAATCTCACGGTTGGACGACTGCAGTTCCGTCCTGCAGGAGCTCCCATGTCCAATGTTAAACCCTTACGGCTCATTCAAAATGCAGCTGCCTGTCTGGTTTATAACCAGCCCAAACACTGCCACATCACCCCACTGCTGTACATCATCACCTCACTGCTGTACATCATCACCCCACTGCTGTACATCATCACCTCACTGCTGTACATCATCACCCCACTGCTGTACATCATCACCTCACTACTGTACATCATCACCTCACTACTGTACATCATCACCTCACTACTGTACATCATCACCCCACTGCTGTACATCATCACCTCACTACTGTACATCATCACCTCACTACTGTACATCATCACCTCACTACTGTACATCATCACCCCACTGCTGTACATCATCACCTCACTGCTGTACATCATCACCCCACTGCTGTACATCATCACCTCACTACTGTACATCATCACCTCACTACTGTACATCATCACCTCACTACTGTACATCATCACCCCACTGCTGTACATCATCACCTCACTACTGTACATCATCACCCCACTGCTGTACATCATCACCTCACTGGTGTAAATCATCACCTCACTGCTGTACATCATCACCTCACTGCTGTACATCATCACCCCACTGCTGTACATCATCACCTCACTGGTGTACATCATCACCTCACTGCTGTACATCATCACCCCACTGCTGTACATCATCACCTCACTGGTGTACATCATCACCTCACTGCTGTACATCATCACCTCACTGCTGTACATCATCACCTCACTGCTGTACATCATCACCCCACTGCTGTACATCATTACCTCACTGCTGTACATCATCACCTCACTGCTGTACATCATCACCCCACTGCTGTACATCATCACCTCACTACTGTACATCATCACCCCACTGCTGTACATCATCACCTCACTACTGTACATCATCACCTCACTGCTGTACATCATCACCTCACTGCTGTACATCATCACCCCACTACTGAACATCATCACCCCACTGCTGTACATCATCACCTCACTACTGTACATCATCACCTCACTGCTGTACATCATCACCTCACTGCTGTACATCATCACCTCACTACTGTACATCATCACCTCACTACTGTACATCATCACCTCACTACTGTACATCATCACCTCACTACTGTACATCATCAACTCACTGCTTTACATCATCACCTCACTACTGTACATCATCACCCCACTGCTGTACATCATCAACTCACTGCTTTACATCATCACCTCACTGCTGTACATCATCACCCCACTGCTGTACATCATCACCCCACTACTGTACATCATCACCCCACTACTGTACATCATCACCTCACTGCTGTACATCATCACCCCACTGCTGTACATCATCACCCCACTACTGTACATCATCACCTCACTGCTGTACATCATCACCCCACTACTGTACATCATCACCCCACTACTGTACATCATCACCTCACTACTGTACATCATCACCCCACTACTGTACATCATCACCTCACTGCTGTACATCATCACCCCACTGCTGTACATCATCACCCCACTGCTGTACATCATCACCCCACTACTGTACATCATCACCCCACTACTGTACATCATCACCTCACTACTGTACATCATCACCTCACTGCTGTACATCATCACCCCACTGCTGTACATCATCACCCCACTACTGTACATCATCACCCCACTACTGTACATCATCACCTCACTACTGTACATCATCACCCCACTACTGTACATCATCACCCCACTACTGTACATCATCACCCCACTACTGTACATCATCACCTCACTACTGTACATCATCACCCCACTGCTGTACATCATCACCCCACTGCTGTACATCATCACCTCACTGCTGTACATCATCACCTCACTGCTGTACATCATCAACTCACTGCTGTACATCATCACCCCACTGCTGTACATCATCACCTCACTGCTGTACATCATCACCCCACTGCTGTACATCATCACCCCACTGCTGTACATCATCACCCCACTGCTGTACATCATCACCTCACTGCTGTACATCATCACCTCACTGCTGTACATCATCACCTCACTGCTGTACATCATCACCTCACTACTGTACATCATCACCCCACTGCTGTACATCATCACCTCACTGCTGTACATCATCACCCCACTGCTGTACATCATCACCCCACTACTGTACATCATCACCCCACTACTGCCTCATCATCACCCCACTGCTGCCTCATCATCACCTAACTGCTGTACATCATCACCTCACTGCTGCCTCATCATCACCCCACTGCTGCCTCATCATCACCCCACTGCTGTACATCATCACCCCACTGCTGTACATCATCACCTAACTGCTGCCACATCATCACCCCACTGCTGTACATCATCACCCCACTGCTGTACATCATCACCCCACTGCTGTACATCATCACCCCACTGCTGTACATCATCACCTAACTGCTGCCACATCATCACCCCACTGCTGTACATCATCACCCCACTGCTGTACATCATCACCTCACTGCTGTACATCATCACCCCACTGCTGTACATCATCACCCCACTGCTGTACATCATCACCTCACTGCTGTACATCATCACCCCACTGCTGTACATCATCACCCCACTACTGTACATCATCACCCCACTGCTGTACATCATCACCTCACTACTGTACATCATCACCTCACTGCTGTACATCATCACCTCACTACTGTACATCATCACCTCACTACTGTACATCATCACCCCACTGCTGTACATCATCACCTCACTGCTGTACATCATCACCTCACTGGTGTACATCATCACCTCACTGCTGTACATCATCACCCCACTGCTGTACATCATCACCTCACTGCTGTACATCATCACCCCACTGCTGTACATCATCACCCCACTGCTGTACATCATCACCCCACTGCTGTACATCATCACCCCACTGCTGTACATCATCACCTAACTGCTGTACATCATCACCCCACTGCTGTACATCATCACCCCACTGCTGTACATCATCACCCCACTGCTGTACATCATCACCTCACTGGTGTACATCATCACCTCACTGCTGTACATCATCACCCCACTGCTGTACATCATCACCCCACTGCTGTACATCATCACCTCACTGGTGTACATCATCACCCCACTGCTGTACATCATCACCTCACTGGTGTACATCATCACCTCACTGGTGTACATCATCACCTCACTGCTGTACATCATCACCTCACTGCTGTACATCATCACCTCACTGCTGTACATCATCACCCCACTGCTGTACATCATCACCCCACTGCTGTACATCATCACCTCACTGCTGTACATCATCACCCCACTGCTGTACATCATCACCTCACTGGTGTACATCATCACCTCACTGGTGTACATCATCACCTCACTGCTGTACATCATCACCTCACTGCTGTACATCATCACCCCACTGCTGTACATCATCACCTCACTGCTGTACATCATCACCTCACTGCTGTACATCATCACCTCACTGCTGTACATCATCACCCCACTGCTGTACATCATCACCTCACTGCTGTACATCATCACCTCACTGCTGTACATCATCACCCCACTGCTGTACATCATCACCCCACTGCTGTACATCATCACCCCACTGCTGCCTCATCATCACCTAACTGCTGTACATCATCACCTAACTGCTGTACATCATCACCCCACTGCTGTACATCATCACCTCACTGATGTACATCATCACCTAACTGCTGTACATCATCACCCCACTGCTGTACATCATCACCCCACTGCTGTACATCATCATCTCACTGCTGTACATCATCACCTCACTGCTGTACATCATCACCTAACTGCTGTACATCATCACCCCACTGCTGTACATCATCACCCCACTGCTGTACATCATCATCTCACTGCTGTACATCATCACCCCACTGCTGTACATCATCACCTCACTGATGTACATCATCACCTAACTGCTGTACATCATCACCCCACTGCTGTACATCATCACCCCACTGCTGTACATCATCACCTCACTGCTGTACATCATCACCTAACTGCTGTACATCATCACCCCACTGCTGTACATCATCACCCCACTGCTGTACATCATCACCTCACTGCTGTACATCATCACCCCAGTGCTGTACATCATCACCCCACTGTTGTACATCACCCCACTGCTGTACATCATCACCCCACATTCAGGTCTAATCAAACCCCGCTCTGTACCATGCAACCTCCGAGCCACCACCCTCACTCAACTTGATCCTCCACCCAGGACTCGAGGAAGACAAGCATCAAGGCTCTTCTCTGTACTAGCACCCAAGTGGTGGAACAAACTTCCTCTGTCTGTCTGAACATCTGAGTCTCTCGCTGTCTTTAAAAAACGATTAAAAATCTTCATCACCTTTTTACTAAACACTTAAGCTGACTTACTCTTACTTACTCACACTCTTTCATTTCTTTAAAAAAAGCCCACTTTGGTTCTGACAGGGTTTTAGCAGATTTGTGTTCTTTGACTGTTGGATAAGAGCGTCTGCTAAATGCAGAAAATGTAAATGTAAACATCCTGCTGCATTTACACTGTGTAACATGAGGGGAGCGTAATCAACAAGGATGGCGTCACAGATGAAGACGTTCTTCATCTCACATTCAACACCCTGCGACCCATGTGTAACTCTGAGGCATTGTCCCTGTGCAGCAAGATCTACATCCTCAACACCAATGTGAAAGCAGTCCTACTGTACGGGTCCGAGACGTGGTGAGTGACAAACACCATCACCCACAAGCTTCAGACCTTCAGTAACAGATGCCTGCACCACATCCTCAACATCAAGTGGCCTGAGAAGATCTCCAACAGCCAACCTGTGGGCAAGAACCAGCCAGAACTCCATCAGCCAGGACGTGAAGAAAAGGAAGTGGAGTTGGATTGGCCATACCCTACGCAAACCAGCCGGTAATGTCACAAGACAAGCCCTGGACTGGAACCCACAGAGAAAACGCAGAGTGGGAAGGCCAAAACAGACGTGGAGGAGACTATTCAAGGACGAGGCAAGAGACCTGTCATGGACCCAGCAGAGAGGGAGGAGGGTTCTTGGTTCTTCCATTTCCAAAAAAACAAAACAAAAAAAAAAAACACACTTCTAACAGGTTCTAACAGGTTTCAGCAGATTTGTGTTCTTCGACTGTTGTTTACTTAAACTAGAGTAATGAAATGTTTACTATGGAAGCACTTCTGTAAGTCGCTCTGGATAAGAGCGTCTGCTAGATGCAGAAAATGTAAATGTAAATGTAGAGGAAGACTGGACTGTCGGCTGGGGCCAGAGACAGTAATGGATGGCCAACTGCTAAAAGCTGCCCTTATTGAAGCCAGCAGGCATTGCAATGGTCGCTCTAGACATCTGAGCAGAGATTAGGCATTGACCACTCAGAACCCTCAGAAGAAGAAGAAAAGTACGGCAACCACCACTTGGAAGGGTAAAGCGATGGCCACATGGACATGTGTGCCAGCGAGAATAGCGGCGGTGACCATGGAACTAGCAGGGACCACAAGGAAAGTTGGTAAGGCAGTGGGTACAGGGGTGCCAGTCCTCAAGGCATCAATGCAGCCAGTCGTGTTCAATGTTTAGACATTGGGAACAAGACCATCTGTCTTAGGACTTGTGGTTGCCCCTGAGCAAGAACCCTTCATGGAAGCATTCCTTCAGGAGGGATTCAAAGAACCTTATTACGTCTCTCTCTAATCCAGCTAAGGCTAGTTTAGATATCCTGAATGTAGAAGGAAAACATCTAGTGAGGACACAGTGTCTGAATGTGGTGCTAACAAACTGAGAGAGAGTTAAATGGTGGCAGTGAAGGAATGGAGGAGTAACTAGATGCCAGTTCTGAAATGTGTGAAGCATCGAGGGGCTCAAAAGTATTTGCACTGATGAGACCAGATACAGCAGGTTTCTCAGCCCCTGAAGTCCCTGAAGCAAAAGATAGTAATAACACAACAACAGCGATGGAGGACACAGAGGGTTTAAAACAGACACTAAAATGAATGAATGTATTTAATGAAAAAAGAGGCAGATCACAGAGGAGGGAAGGAACAGGGTGTGGTAACCAAAACCGACGTGCATTACATCACTATGGAAACCAGAATGGTAGGCGAGAAACTTCAATGTTCTATAGTATCAGATATAGTATAAAACATGGACCAGGGTGGGAAGGACCAGAAACTGCTGCAGTAAAAAATAAAGTATATATAAATTTTTATTCAGTCTCTGAAATCAAATAAAATCTATGAAAAAAATAAATTGTTCAGCTGAAAAGGACAACAGTTCATGTTTAATTTTACTCTTAGGAAATGATTATTATTAAATACATTAGAAATGTTCTGTATTAAGGTTTTATTCGACTTATTTTTGTTTCTATTTGATTTTCTTACATCATTTTCTAATCATAACTGATTTGATCCAGTAGGGGGCAGAAACACAGAGGAAGAGAAACGGTGTTTATTCATGTATTATTGTACAGAACTTCAGGACTTCAGTTAGTTTAGAAGAATCTGAGCTGGATCATATCTTCATCATGTGGCACTTTAAGGTTACAATTAGTTTAATTAAATAAATGTGGTCATTTGATGATATCAATTATTAATTAGAACAGATTTGCAGTATTTATTTCTCCTAGTTACATAAAACATGATTTATTATTATTATTATTATTATTATTATTATTATTATTATTATTATTATTATTATTGTTATTGTTATTCTTCTTCTTCTTCTTATTATTATTATTATTACTATTATTATTATTATTATTGTTGTTGTTGTTGTTGTTGTTGTTGTTGTTGTTGTTGTTGTTGTTATTAGTAGTAGTAGTAGTAGTAGTATTGTTGTTATTATTATTATTATTATTATTATTGTTATTATTATTATTATTATTATTATTGTTGTTGTTATTATTATTATTATTATTATTATTAGTAGTAGTAGTAGTAGTAGTAGTAGTATTGTTGTTGTTATTATTATTACTATTATTATTATTATTACTATTATTATTATTATTGTTGTTGTTGTTATTATTATTATTATTATTATTATTATTATTATTATTATTATTATTACTGTAAGTAAATAAATAAAGAGTGAATGTCCTTATTGTTTAGTAAATCAGAATGAATCAGGATCCAGTGAGATCTGTATTTGCAGCTCATCTCTGTATTTGCATCTTAAGTGGATTTGACTTTTAAATAAACACGAACGTCACAGATAAACAAAATCACGTTTAGGGAAATTTACATTTAAATCCAAACTCACCATTAAAACATGTTAATATTTCTCTTCTTGTTATAGTAATAAATACATTACTAAACTAACTACACAATTAATATAACATGAATTATTTTAATTACATTTTTTAAATTAAAATCTATAAAATCAAGGTGACTCATAAATTATCTTCTTATTTGATTTTAAATTTACCAGTAAGGTTTTTTGAACCACATTCCTATTCATAATAATGGACTAAAGGTCAAGAAAACATGATGTACAACCCCAAATCAGAAAAAGTTAGGACAGTGTAGAAAATGTAAATAAAATAAACACAGAGTTTCATACATTAACTTTGACTTTTATTTGATGTCAGACAGGATGAACCTGAGATGTTTCATCTTTTATCTGCTCAACTTCATTTCATTTATTAATAAACATCTATTGCTGCATTTCAGAACACATTCCAAAAAAAAGTTGGGACAGGGGCAATTTAGGGCTAGTAATGAGGTGACCCTATACCATCCACCATCCTCAAAGACATCTCACAGGACCTAATCCCCTTCATCACACCCATCATCAACAACTCCCTGACATCAGGTGTCGTCCCTACTGCTTTTAAGAAGGCTCAGGTCATTCCCCTTCTTACCAAACCTACACTAGACACTACAGACATTAACAACTACAGACCTGTCTCACTCCTCTCTTTTCTATCCAAAACTCTTGAACGTGCTGTCTATAACCAACTATCTGCCTTTCTTACTCAGAATGACCTCCACGATCCATACCAGTCTGGCATCAAGGCAGCACATTCTACAGAAACAGCACTTGTGTTGGTTACTGAGAAGCTTCATCATCACCCCACTGCTGTACATCATCACCCCACTGCTGTGTTCTCTTCACTGGCTTCCTGTAGCTGCATGCATTCAGTTTAAAACTCTGATGCTCGCCTACAAAGCCAAACATGGACCAGCCCCAAGCTACCTTCGCGGTCTAATCAAACCCCGCTCTGTACCACGCAACCTCTGAGCCACTAGTCCCACTAGACTTGATCCTCAACACAGGACTAGAGGAAGACGAGCATCAAGGCTCTTCTCTGTTCTGGCACCCAAGTGGTGGAACGAGTCTCTTGCTGCCTTTTAAAAACGATTAAAAACCTTTATCCCCTCTTTACTGAGCACTTAAGCTGACTTGTACTTATATACTAACATTTTTTTTTCCATTTCCAAAAAAAAACAAACCCACTTTGCTTCTAACAGATTTTAGCAGATTTGTGTTCTTCAACTGTTGTTACTTAAACTAGAGAAATCAAATGTTTACTATGGAAGCTCTTCTGTAAGTCGCTCTGGATAAGAGCGTCTGCTAAATGCAGAAAATGTAAATGAAGAAACTAAATAATGATGTAAACAGGTGATGTGAACAGGTGATTGTAATCATGGTTTGGTACAAAAGCAGCATCCAGGAAAGGCTGAGAGTCTCTGATGAGTAAAGATGATCAGAGGATCTCCAGTGAACCTCAAAGAAAGATTGAAAGGGATTTGCATGTTCTCCCTCTACAGTGCAGAATATCATTAAACCATTCAAGGAATCAGGAGGAATTTCAGTGCGTAAAAGACAAGGGAAGAGGAGGGTACTGGACTGGCCTGTCTGCAGTCCTGATCTGTCCCCAATAGAGAACGTGTGTAGGATTTTGAAACGACGACGACCCCCTGTACTGCTGCACATCTTAAGACGTATTTGCAGGAAGAAAGAGAAAATAAAAGCTGAAACACTAAATCACTTGGTCTCCTCGGTGCCAAAACCTCTTTTAAGTGGTGAAAAAGAACGACAACATTACAGAGTGGTAAATGCTTTACTGTCCCAACCTTTTTTAGAATGTGTTGCAGGTCTGAAATGCAGGAATGGATGTTTATAAATGAAATGAAATGAGGTTGATCAGATAAAAGATGAAATATCTTAGGTTCATCCTGTCTGACATCAAATAAAAGTCAATGTAAGAAACTCTGTGTTTTTATTTTATTTGCATTATCCATCCTGTCCCAACTTTTTCTGATTTGGGGTTGTAGAACCTGTCTGGTAATGTAAACACATGCAACTAAGTCATTAAAAAATTACTGGTTTGGGTGGTTACAAAGCTATTGCTAAAGCTCTGGGGATAAGAGCACATCCATGACATCCAGGAGGTCACAAACACCCAGACAAAGATCTAAACAAACTGCAGATCTCACTTACCTTAAGGTCACAATGACAGAGCCCTGATTTTCTATGGCCAACTTGACTCTGTCCAACTCTTCTAAGATTATCTGTAAAGTGGAAAAACACACAGGTGGGTTAACTACTAAATCAAGTTGGTCAGTAAAACATTGGACATAAATATTAACACATCACACATTTTCCCTGTCTGATTAAAGTGAATGCTTATTAAACATCTCAGATATAATCATTCACATCTAAAGTTCCATATTATACATGTATCTAGAGCTTAAGGGAATTTGGGGTTAGAAAAGGCGTTGGATGTGTCTCTGTGTTGGAAGTACATCAATGATATTACGTGACCTTGTCGTGGTAACCTGCATCAGAGCTGAATTTGGTTGTTGTTGATCTGTGACCTGACATCATTTATTTTCAAGTCAAATGAACTGTTAGAAAATGTCAATACAAATGATTTTGAACTCTGAACTCTCATTCAGTCTGATGTATGAGGTTGAGTTTAATACATCAGGTTTTTTTTCTTCTTCTTTGGGAGCGGCATAATAGTGCTGGTCTTGAAGCATGGTGGAACAGAAGCTTGCATAGAGACTGAATATGTCTGCAAACGTCTGCCAGTTCTGATGAGCAAACCCGTAGTGCACACCCGGGAATGCTGTCTGGGCCGGGATTAAGGTTTGTTTGATATGTACGTATTTTATTAACAAACAAGCATTAGCAAGTAAAATACTGTAAATGACCATTCAGCACCTAAACGACCATAGTAATAGTGAACAATGCAGCATATAGCTAAATGTACTGTATAATAAAAAGAATAACCTCACCGATCAGCTCTAAAAATTATGATGTCACCACTTTTCTAATGACTGAGCTCCTGCCAGGACCTGCAGTCCTGGCAGGAGCTCAGCTGATCAGGAAAAATTCTGATGAGCCTCTACCAAGCCGACAGGGACCCCTAATTTCTATACCAAACAAGGGTATGTATGATAACCACTTTTGCATGAGTAGAATAGTTTTGCGCTGGCCAAACCCCCCCCCCCCCCCCCCTTCACTGACGCAAGCACACACACCCCGATTTATTAGGTTGTGGCATGTAGCCATTTGCTCAGAGCATATTTTACCATGAGGGTATGCAGAAACAAGTTATGTAAGTAATATCTGCATCAATATGTAAAAAGCTATTTATATAAGCAGGTCAGGATGAGGTGAGTTATATTTCCAAATTAAAATAGCCATTTTCTCTGTTTTTTTTGATCAGCCAAACAGCTCACACTGTAGAGCACCAGCCCCTTGAAGCTAGATTTATTCAAAACCTATATGTTTGTCACACTGCTGAGTATAATTGCTTTATCAGTTTTTTCCCTATCTTAGTCCTGATTCTGATCAGCCACTGCACTTCGGTCCAGAATCAGTTTGGTTGTGAGTTTCCTGTGCTCCACCTCACCACGATCTCTTAGAGCTGGTATATTTTAAGAAAAATATGGCCATCTTAATAATATAACCTATGCCAGATGAAATTGTGTGGTGTTAGTATTCCAGATTTGTATCCTTAGACTGTTTTGGACTGTATTTGTATCTGATTGCTGAGTAAAGAAACTAGAGTAATGTAATGTTTACTCTATATGAATGTAGAGGTAAATGTAAATATTCCTTATCTGCATGGTAAATATTTTGTTCCCACACTTGTTTTAATGTGTTTCCTGCCACTACCATAACCCCCACTCAGTGAAACAACAGAGCCAGTTAAGGATACTTGTGTATCTGGAACTTAATGTTCCTGATTCATCTAGTCTGGTGGTGGCTCACACTGTTCAGAACGGACTGGGCTTAAAGTTTTAAATCCAATAAAACATGACATTGACCTTAGGCTCAGACTTGGAATGGCTAAAGTCATTAAAAAGTGGAAGTTGTAGGGCAGTTGTAGCCTAGTGGTTAGGGTACTGGACTAGTAATCAGAAGGTTGCTGGTTCAAGCCCCACCACTGCCAGGTTGAGCAAGGTGTTTAACCTCTAATTGCTTAAACTGTAAACACTATCGGTGGTGCTCAGTGTCCAAGGGCCTCACAAACATGCCTGCCACATTCTAACAATGTTGGAGTTTGTTCTCAGGGGCTTACCATGGGATAGTTGTATAGTTTACCTTGATTTATGATTTATTTATCTAACTTGGAAGAGGTATTCTTTTGGCAGATCTCAAATTAAAGCCCAAAAAGTACCATCTTGCTAGAGATCATGTGGTGTTTCTGGCTCCTGTGCTCTCACAAAAGGGACTTCAAGGACTGTTGGGTCAAAATGTGCCCTTGAATTGTTGGATGACTCAAGCTTTATGCAAATATTTAGAAGTCGTGACCTCGGCTCTTCCTGTATTACACCGCCTGATTTTAATCTGCTTCTAAAGACTCTGTAGATGCTACAGAAAAGGTTTGATTTTGAGATTTAGCTCATTTACCATTATCATAGATCATCAACCTCTTTTGAGCCTTCAAAATATGGCCATTGACAATGACCTTACTGGTAGAGGAGGTAGGTGGGTCCAATAGAGTTAGATCCATTTAATTGGATCTACACAACGATGATCTCCAAAACACAAATGCTGACTCTCTATCTCAGCAATTTTGATGGTCTTAAATTGACAAAGAGGGTAGATTGGAATGTTCAATAAGAACATGTCCTTCAGGTCTACTAGATCCACTCCTGATCCTCTCCCACCTCTGGTCCATTATATTACAAGAAACCATCATGCTGGGTGTTGGAGCTTCCAACATCTGGTAAATTGCAATGGCTACAGCCCTTAGGAACAATCCTGGTTCCTGGCCCAACATATCCTCGACCCAGATGTAATCCAGGAACTTGGCCTGGGAACGCTGGTAGCTCTCCCTAGAGGGACTTTAAATCCCACATTGACAGTGCTCATTAGCTCTGATTTAACACAGTTGACTCTGCAGCTATCTAATGAAGCTTTATGAGTTTTTATTATTTTTTAATTGACCTAGCCAGTAAGGTAGATGGATGCTGCAGTACCCTGCTGCTATTCCTGAGCTCTCAGAAACACATATAACGTTAAAACCTATAAAACAGCACAATTCCTTTTCACTGTTGGGTAAGAATGAGTCCTTGAATTGTCGGATGACTCTGAAGCTTGATGCAAATATTTAAAAGTCGTGACCTCGGCTCCTCCTGTAACACCGCCTGATTTTAATCTGCATTACAAATGTACAGGTGCTGGTCATAAAATTAGAATATCATGAAAAAGTTGATTTATTTCAGTAATTCCATTCCAAAAGTGAAGCTTGTATATTATATTCATTCATTACACACAGACTGATATATTTCAAATGTTTATTTCTTTTAATGTTGATGATTATAACTGACAACTAATGAAAACCCCAAATTCAGTATCTCAGAAAATTAGAATATTGTGACAAGGTACAATATTGAAGACACCTGGTGCCACACTCTAATCAGCTAATTAACTCAAAACACCTGCAAAGGCCTTTAAATGGTCTCTCAGTCTAGTTCTGTAGGCTACACAATCATGGGGAAGACTGCTGACTTGACAGTTGTCCAAAAGACGACCATTGACACCTTGCACAAGGAGGGCAAGACACAAAAGGTCATTGCTAAAGAGGCTGGCTGTTCACAGAGCTCTGTGTCCAAGCACATTAATAGAGAGGCGAAGGGAAGGAAAAGATGTAGTAGAAAAAAAGTGTACAAGCAATGGGGATAACCACACCCTGGAGAGGATTGTAAAACAAAACCCATTCAAAAATGTGGTTGGAGATTCACAAAGAGTGGACTGCAGCTGGAGTCAGTGCTTCAAGAACCACCACGCACAGACGTATGCAAGACATGGGTTTCAGCTGTCGCATTCCTTGTGTCAAGCCACTCTTGAACAAGAGACAGCGTCAGAAGCGTCTCGCCTGGGCTAAAGACAAAAAGGACTGCTGAGTGGTCCAAAGTTATGTTCTCTGATGAAAGTAAATTTTGCATTACCTTTGGAAATCAAGGTCCCAGAGTCTGGAGGAAGAGAGGAGAGGCACAGAATCCACGTTGCTTGAGTGTAAAGTTTCCACAGTCAGTGATGGTTTGGAGTGCCATGTCATCTGCTGGTGTTGGTCCACTGTGTTTTCTGAGGTCCAAGGTCAACGCAGCCGTCTACCAAGAAGTTTTAGAGTACTTCATGCTTCCTGCTGCTGACCAACTTTATGGAGATGCAGATTTCATTTTCCAACAGGACTTGGCACCTGCACACAGTGCCAAAGCTACCAGTACCTGGTTTAAGGACCATGGTATCCCTGTTCTTAATTGGCCAGCAAACTCGCCTGACCCTAACCCCATAGAAAATCTATGGGGTATTGTGAAGAGGAAGATGCGATATGCCAGACCCAACAATTCAGAAGAGCTGAAGGCCACTATCAGGGCAACCTGCGCTCTCATAACACCTGAGCAGTGCCACAGACTGATGGACTCCATGCCACGCTGCATTGCTGCAGTAATCCAGGCAAAAAGGAGCCCCAATTAAGTATTGAGTTCTGTACATGCTCATACTTTTCATCTTCATACTTTTCAGTTGGCCAACATTTCTAAAAATCCTTTTTTTGTATTGGTCTTAAGTAATATTCTAATTTTCTGAGATACTGAATTTGGGGTTTTCATTAGTTGTCATCAACATAATCATCAACATTAAAAGAAATAAACATTTGAAATATATCAGTCTGTGTGTAATGAATGAATGTAATATACAAGTTTCACTTTTTGAATGGAATTACTGAAACAAATCAACTTTTTCATGATATTCTAATTTTATGACCAGCACCTGTATATGTATGTGCTAGCCAGACATTAAATCCTACACAAATGAATGATGAATCAGCATTCCAGGTCTTTTTTGGAACAAATGGACACCGTTTTTATTATTTGAATTTTCCATTTTGTTCTGATTTGGGGTTGTACTGTATATAGACCCAATACCATATATGTACATAGTTATAATTACATGTTAACGATAGATAACTACGTTTACTGATATTCTTAATTGTTGTTTTGTTTGTTTGGTTCTTTCTTGCACAATGCTTCTGTTTGTATTTCTGGTAGATGTTACTGCATTTTATTGCCTCTACTGAGCAATGATAATAAAGTTGAATCTGTCTGTCTATCTGTCCATTCAGTAAAGTTCACAATTCGTGTTACTGTCTCGGTACTTTATTTGTTACTGGATAAGTTTAGATGAACCC
The DNA here is from genome assembly GCF_030014385.1 of Trichomycterus rosablanca. Classification (NCBI taxonomy): domain Eukaryota; kingdom Metazoa; phylum Chordata; class Actinopteri; order Siluriformes; family Trichomycteridae; genus Trichomycterus; species Trichomycterus rosablanca. The sequence goes on from NC_085989.1 coordinate 63,338,583, forward strand.
TAAATATGCTCAGTTATGATACACTACGTACTATAGTTTATTACTGTACTAATGACACTGTAACTGTGTTTTTACCATTTTAAACATTTTATTTAGTGTAAAAAACAAAAGAAACAAAAACACAACATTGCCTTGATCAGACAAGTTTCTTTTATTAATGTTTATAATGCACTACTGAAGTTATTAGATTAATGTAGTTTATAAGTAAATAAGGTTTTTGGTTATGTATACACTCTGCTTTAACTACATTCTCTTATTTACTGACATTATACAACTCTTACCCCGCCCTAACAAGTCTGCCCTCAAAAGCCTAAATATGTGAAGTACAGGAGAAAATAATGTAAACAGTAATAGAACTAGTTTAACATTTCTGTACTTAATCTTTACATCTAACTTTAACTATATCTAGGGTAACAAGATATGTACCAGTACACTGTAATATATAGTATTATCTAGCATAATCACAGTACTCACACTAACAGTGACCAGGACACTACAGTACTACATATATAGATTAGATATTAGATATGTATCTTATTCTTTTACAGAATCTGGAACACCACTCCATTTGGACGCTTTTTGTATTTCAGCGTGATCCCCACCAGCCCGTGCTTCTCCAGTTTCTGCTGGATCTGAAATACAAAAAATAATTTTATTAATAATATTAATAATGAAAATAATAATAATAACAACAGTAATAATAATATTAATAATAATAATAATGAAAATAATAATAATGAAATAATAATAATAATAATAATAATATAATAATAATAATAATAATAATGAAATAATAAATACATTAAAAAATAATAATAGTGAAATAATAATAATAATAACATTAATAACAATGGAAAATAATAATAATAATAACAATGGAAATAATAATAATAATAATAATAATAATAATAATAATAATACAGCGCTGTTTACTAACTCAACATAAAAACATAGGATTCCAGCCAGAAACATGACATGACTTGATAGATGGATGATTTAATGTTGAGGACAGTTTGTCCTGACAATGCAGTGTAAATTCGGGGGCCTTTATAGACCCAGGTGTGGGCCTTTCCAAACTACGCCCATTGAATTCAACTACCAACAGTTCACTACTACTCCAGATCCAGTTTTAGACACATCTTGATCATAATAAGAGAACCTGATCACAGCAAAGCATCTGAATACTTTCTAAGTGGAACGTTAGAGAGGATCAAACCCACCTTCCCGAGGACGGCCGCCTTCACTGCAGGATCAGTCAGGTTGTAAGCAGAAATGACCGTGAGCTTTAACATCTGTCTCTTTGCTGTATTGATGAACGGAGCAGCAGTTACAGGAAGAACTGAGTTAACACAACAACACGGAGTTAGTTAGTGAGTTAGTCCTTCATTCTCAAAGCTAATGAGAGTGTAAACATGAGATGAATTGGAACTCAAACCCACGCTGGTAACAGTAGAAAGCCTTTAGAGCCGTGCACTGACCATCCTCAACAAGACCGTTATATAAATAAGCACAATTCTCATCAAAATCATAATTATCAGGCTGTCCAGATGCCCATGGAACAGGGAACACGTTGTTCACATCTGTCCATTTCCAGCCCAGTCTCCAAAGCCCGAACCAGGTGTTGTCAGAGGTCAGTCCTCCCACGTCTGCATTTTCTGTGGCGTCTTTGGCAGTGGCCAGGTCGGTGTGGTGAAGCCTGCAGTAATACAGAGCTTCACTCCAAGTCAAGTAGTCATTGTAGAGAATGTACCTGCTGATGCCAGTGTTCTGCTCTATACACATAGTAAAAACACAGTGAAGTCACACAGTGGAAACATGTGCAGTTCAGAAGAGATTAAACACACCAGTAGCTCATAACAAATATTAAAAGCGCTCACCATCATAACATACATACGGACATGTATCAGAACACGGTCTATCGAACCACCCGTCTGATCGTATCGCTACACACTCTTGGTTTCCACCGTTGTTGTTCGGCTCGCCGGAACCCCAGAATGTAAAAGCTCCTAAAGACTCATTTAAGTGGGACCAGTACCAGCTGGTGAGATCCAGACTTGCTCCGATCCAAGCATCACCAGTGAAGCCCACGGTCGGAGCTAAAGTCTGAAGCTGCACCAGGTCAGACGCAGTTTCAGTGTTAGCCAAGTCCAGGTAGTTAGCCTGACAGTAGGCCCGGGCATCACTCCACGTCATCGTCTGGGTGATCAGGTAGAAAGTACGAGTCATGGGCTGGACCAGAGGAACCAATCCTGGAGATCAGAGGTTCACATGATATTCATTAAAACAATCTTCACTTAATCATCTAAACCAGTGGTTCTCAAACTGTGGTACGCGTACCACTGGTGGTACGTGAAGCAGCACGAGGTGGTACGCCAGATAATCTCGGAAAAGTAATCACATGCACCGAAAAAATGAATCATTTAATTATTTAAAAAAATAACAAAATGTGTAAATTACTAATAAAATCTGTTTCAAAGTTCTTATAATTCTGTTTTAATAAAATCAGTTTAATTAAAACAAATCGAATTAAAACTAATGTGTTATTTAAAATGTTCAGGGCTACGCAGACACCGTACTTCATTACGTCTATACTTCACGTTCGCGGTTTCCATCTGGAAATTTCCGAAACGTTATCAGTAAAGTTATCAGTGAAGTTATCAGTAGATCTCTCGCTTTTATCAGATCAGATCTGCGATTGAAGCTCACTGATCTCGTTCCTGGCTGCTCCGCTAAACAGACGCATCTCACTCACTCACATACCGATTCTATTGAACGGATCTTTGAAATGAACGAAAGGAGCCGAGTCTTTTATTTCTGCACAATTCTTATCGGCTGTAATCCACCCATTCAGCTTTCATCAGTAAAGGGTTATTAATCGTAAATCGCAATAAAAGCTGTGTATTGTCGATATTCAAATTCGAAACACTTTCAGTATTGCGGAGAGCGAGACACACACACACACACACACAGAGATAGAGAGAGAGAGAGAGATCGAGAGAGAGAGAGAGAGAGAGAGAGAGAGAGAGAGAGAGAGAGAGAGCTGGTAGTATAATTACAAATAATTGAGAAATAAACTATAAACTTGTTTAATTCTGTTAAATCTGATTATTTCATTGTGCTTATGTTTTAAAGCAGAAACAAACAGTCACATCTCTGTACAAGAGAGGATTTTTCTGAAACTTAATGAAGTGCAACCACAGTCTGTCTCTTCCCTTTAGTGTTTTTGCCTTTTGAAATGAATCTTCCTCATTTAAGTGATGTTTGAATTAGGCCTACATTTAATAAAAAATTGATGTTAATATCGAAGGTGTCTTATAGTTTACCTAGTAGCGTGAAGAGTCACTTTTTGAACGGCTCTTTGAAAGGAACCGAGCCAAAAGATCCAGCTCCCGTCAAGAAGCCATAATTCCCATCACTAATATATATATATATATATATATATATATATATATATATATATATATATATATATATATATATACACCTAATTGATGTGTGCCTTATGTGGTTCTGTGATGAGAAACATTGGTGGTACTTGGAAGTTTTGGTTTGATAATGGGTGGTACTCGGTCTAAAAAGTTTGAGAACCACTGATCTAAACCATCTAAACAAGTGAACATCACCATCACTCGTTGACTAACCAAGAACTGAAACCTCTACAGAACAAACCTAAGACGTCTCACCAGTGATTAACAGGAGGATGAAGAGACACGGCGTCATCACTGATGAATTTAGTACTGATGAATCGCTGAGGAAACAGTAACAATTAATCACATACAAGCTCGTCAGTATTTACACTCTCAGTATTTACCTTCATCAGTATTTACACTCTCAGTATTTACCTTCATCAGTATTTACATTATCAGTATTTACACTATCAGTATTTACCTTCATCAGTATATACACTATCAGTATTTACCTTCATCAGTATTTACCTTCATCAGTATTTACACTATCAGTATTTACACTATCAGTATTTACCTTCATCAGTATTTACACTATCAGTATTTACACTATCAGTATTTACACTATCAGTATTTACCTTCATCAGTATTTACACTATCAGTATTTACCTTCATCAGTATTTACACTATCAGTATTTACACTATCAGTATTTACACTATCAGTATTTACCTTCATCAGTATTTACACTATCAGTATTTACACTATCAGTATTTACCTTCATCAGTATTTACACTATCAGTATTTACACTATCAGTATTTACACTATCAGTATTTACCTTCATCAGTATTTACACTATCAGTATTTACACTATCAGTATTTACACTATCAGTATTTACCTTCATCAGTATTTACACTATCAGTATTTACACTATCAGTATTTACCTTCATCAGTATTTACACTATCAGTATTTACACTATCAGTATTTACCTTCATCAGTATTTACACTATCAGTATTTACACTTATTAGTATTTACACTATCAATATTTACACGATCAGTATTTACTTTCATCAGTATTTACACTTATTAGTATTTACACTATCAATATTTACACTATCAGTATTTAAACTATCAATATTTACACAATCAGTATTTACCTTCATCAGTATTTACACTTATTAGTATTTACACTATCAGTATTTACACTATCAATATTTACACGATCAGTATTTACACTATCAGTTTTTACACTATCAGTATTTACACTATCAGTATTTACACTATCAGTATTTACACTATCAGTATTTACACTATCAATATTTACACTATCAGTTTTTACACTATCAGTATTTACACTATCAGTATTTACACTATCAGTTTTTACACTATCAGTATTTACACTATCAGTTTTTACACTTATCAGTATTTACACTATCAGTATTTACACTATCAATATTTACACAATCAGTATTTACACTATCAGTATTTACACTATCAGTATTTACACTATCAGTGTTTACACTATCAGTATTTACACTATCAGTGTTTACATTATTTACACTATCAGTGTTTACACTATCAGTATTTACAGTATTTAATCAGTAAATACTCTACACCGTTCTGTGTTCTGAAAGTGTTTAAATGTGGAGATCATTTTATACTTACAGCCTGATTTATTAAGATCAACAAATCTTAGTTTTTATCAGAGTAAAATGTGATTAAATTAAGCTTAAAAGGTAAATAAATAAAATGACTATAATTATTACCCAGAGTAGCTGTGCAGTGACTGACTGCAGCTTCTCTCTTATTAATAAACGGTAAATAAATTGTAGGTACCTGAATGTTGGGGAGTGCAGGCGCTGGTGTCCGAGCTCGATCGTCCTGCAGTAAGAGTGTGTAAATCATGAGCTGTTGTTTTAAGTGTCGCACCACTTTAGGGTTTTAAGTGTTTATGCAAAACATCTGGGTTCATTTCCCTACTCATCCAAAACTCTCCAGACCAGAGCAGAGCAGAAATAAATGGAAAACTACAAATCATCCTTTATAAGTCGTATTAAACTTCCATCTCACAACTTTATTCTTCTCTAATCTGTCTCTAGATAAATTAAAGACATTGTTAGGTAAAATATCAAGGTGTCCATAAACCTGTGGTATTTTTTCCTTCTCTGGCCTTTGTGTTGCTACAGAGGAGCTCATTTCAGTAATATCTAACCACAGCACCTGTCTCAACACATTCTGTTCCCCCTCTGAATGTTAACCACCCCAACACCCCAAACCATTAACCTGGTTCTGGGCTCTGCTGCTAAATTATTCTCTTTGTGCTCTAAGAGAAGTACTACAGCAACTTTAAAAGTAGTAAATAATTTGATTGATTTCTTAGATAATAAGCAACAATGTGGCGCCCTCTTTATTGATTTGTTAAAAGCTTTTGATACAGTACACCATGAGATCAAGCTGAAATGGCTTGTTGAGATTGAAATCTCTCAGTGAGCAATAGAATGGTTTGAGAATTACTCGTCCAACAGGTCTCAATGTGTGTGAATGGAAGGTTTTACTTCCACTTGTCTTCATGTAACTAAGGGTGTTCCTCAAGGCTCAATCAATCCTAGGTCCATATATATATATATATATATATATATATATATATATATTGTACATTAATACTAAAGACATCCAAACTATGAAGGAACACATATGGAATTATGTAGTAAACAAAAAAGTGTTAAACAAACCAGAATATGTTTTATATTTTAGATTCTTCAAAGTAGCATCTTTTGCTTTAATGACAGATTTGCACACTCTTTGAAATTTTCTCAACCAGCTTTATTAGGTATCCACCTGGAACGGTTTTCAATGAATGTTTGTGCCTTGTCTAGAGTGAATTTTTGGAATTTGTTGCTTTTTTAATGTGTTTGAGACCATCAGTTGGGTTGTGCAGAGGTAGAGTTGGTCAAATATAAAACATATTCCGGTTTGTTTAACACTTTTTGGTTCACTACATAATTCTTCATAGTTTGGATGTCTTCAGTATTAATCTACTGTAGAAAATAAAATAAAAATAATCAAGAAAAAACATTGAAGAGAAGGTGTCAAAATGTCATTCAGTGCAACGGTCCCCCTACCTCTTTAAGTAATAAAACATTAAGAAAAAACTAATTAATCTTAAGTAAAACTTCAAATTTACTGCTTTGGCATAATTGTACAAATGTCATGTGTGACTGTTATGGGGATTCAAACAACCCCTAGAGGTAGGTTTGGAACCGCTACTCGGAAAATCAAGCTCAGAAACAGAAATCAATAAGTGGGTTTTAATACCAGTAACCAAAAAATACAATCAGCAAATGTAACCAAGAATACTACAGTGTATATAAAGAAGGTAATGTTCATAAGCACAAAACACATGCCGAGAGGAACGGAGTCGGATCCAGGGCTTCTAATAACGCAAAACAGTCCCAAAATTCCAAGGATCGCCTGGACCGCTCCCACCTGTAATAAACAGAAAAACACAGCCAGGTAACAGGCTCAAAAAGAAACAGGGATATAATAAATGCACAAGACGTGCGACGTAAAGAGACCAACTGGCAACAAGGATTCCCACACCACTTCTATATATAGTGCTCGTGATTAGACTAATTAAGCCCCGTGCACCAATAGGAAAATATCAAAAGGTGTGGCTAAAACCCTCCACCAATGTGACCCCGTAACAGTGACATATTAAATAATATTCAATCAGATGTGTTTTTTAATATTAATAATATTCAGGATACTTTCAGTCCCCATTTTCCCAATCTTCAGTTGTCATTCAGTACAACGTTAATAAAAAGCCTTATTTTAATATTTGATCAAGCTACTGCAGTCATGTGACCAATTATAACAACAAAAGACTCCTGGGGACCCTTTAGCACACACACAAGGTCAATGCATTTTAACATTATTTGATAAAAATGTCTTTTTACTGACACAGTACATTAAAGAACAAAACTGAGTGTCATTCAGTACAACACAGAAAACCTAATATTACGGTTAATCTTGTAAACAAACAAGGTTATTAACATTTAAATGTGAATATGTGTAGAAATGTCTTTGAGCTAAGGTCAATGTTAGCTTTTGCTAACCACTGGGATAACTGTAAAATGTGCTAAAGTAAAATTTCTGTCATTCAGTACAACAACAGTCATTCAGTACAACAGAATTTCGCTGTTGCACTAAATTGACAATGACATTGTTATACTGACTTTTTAATGTTTTAAAATTATTTTTAAATATTAAAAACCCTTTTTTCCATTCTAGTCTTCCTTAATAAGAGCAGTAATTACAATGAATATTAATAATTATGTTTTTGATGAAGTGGTCCCTGAGATTGATGATGACCTGCCATTTGTTGGGCAGGTACTGCTGTCTGTAGGAGATGAGGTGCAAGTTAGCTGCATGCTACAAAATTGAAACAGAAATTCCTTTGTGTGGCCAAATCCACCTGATGAAATTTACTACCTTAAGTCTGATGTCAAAATCATAATCGCAGAACCAAAGCCATGTACAGCAAGAACCTCGAGGTTAACAACAAAAGACTGGAAAACATTTGTTCAGTTCATGAAATAAAATGCGACTTCAAATGGTTTTCACGGCTAAATGAATTTAGATTTACTGCAGCAACTTTTTCACGTGTTATGACACAAATTCCAAACTTCCACACTGTTCTGGTGCCTTACAAGTTGTTATGATGGCTTCATTAGCAATGTTTTTCATTGCCTTACTCTTTTCATGATGTAGTAATATTATATTATAATATTATAACATACTTTCATTCTACTACTGCTACTTTAATCAATAAAGAACTTAAAAACAAATTAATTTATGAATACTCTGATGTAACAGGATAATTTGGAGTGTCATTCAGTGCAACATAAAATCATCACACAGTGCAACAAAAACATTTGCTTAAAATAACTGTAATAAGTAATTATTATATTTTTTTTTTTCATGTGAATGCAAGAGAATCCAGGCCTGCTTCATAGAAAACAGAGTTTGATTGGGTTTTAAATAGAATAGAATGTGTAGCAAAAACATCTTGTATACAGATAAACAAAATCCCAAGATGCATTAGAGTACAAACAATGCACATAAAATTCAAAACAGAGTAAGTACAGTTTCTTCTGAGGTTTTAAATCTTTTGTAAGAGATATACTAAACTTATAAATTTGAAATGGCTAAGATTGTTCCTTGTGTGTGTATTTTGTCATAAATTAGTCGTTGCACTGAATGACATTTGTGTGCCCTTGTTGTGTGTCAACAACACTAAAATGATCAAATAAGCAAAATGCTGAGAAAAAAAATACATATTTACATAGGTGACACATTTGTGCACAATATTAAATGAAAAGATTATACAATTTAACCATTTTATTTTTTTGGTACTTGGAACACCCTATTCGTCTTTCACCCATATATATATATATATATATATATATATATATATATATATATATATATATATATATATACACACACACACACACACACACACACACACTGACCAGCCATAACATTAAAACCACCTCCATGTTTCTACCCCACTGTCCATTTTATCAGCTCCACTTACCATATAGAAGCACTTTGTAGTTCTACAATTACTGACTGTAGTCCATCTGTTTATCTACATGCTTTGTTACCCCCTTTCACTCTGTTCTTAAATGATCAGGACCCCCACAGGACCCCCACAGAGCAGGTATTATTTAGGTGGTGGATGATTCTCAGCACTGCAGTGACACTGACATGGTGGTGGTGTGTTAGTGTGTGTTGTGCTGGTATGAGTGGATCAGACACAGCAGCGCTGCTGGAGTTTTTAAACACCTCACTGTCACTGCTGGACTGAGAATCGTCCACCAACCAAAAATATCCAGCCAACAGCGCCCTGTGGGCAGCGTCCTGTGAGCACTGATGAAGGTCTAGAAGATGACCGACTCAAACAGCAGCAATAGATGAGCGATCCTCTCTGACTTTACATCTACAAGGTGGAACAACTAGGTAGGAGTGTCTAATAGAGTGGACAGTGAGTGGACACGGTGTTTAAAACCTCCAGCAGCACTGCTGTGTCTGATCCACTCATACCAGCACAACACACACTAACACACCACCACCATGTCAGTGTCACTGCAATGCTGAGAATCATCCACCACCTAAATAATACCTGCTCTGTGGGGGTCCTGTGGGGGTCCTGACCATTGAAGAACAGGGTGAAAAGGGGTAACAAAGCATGTAGAGAAACAGATGGACTACAGTCAGTAATTGTAGAACTACAAAGTGCTTCTATATGATAAGTGGAGCTGATAAACAGTACACAGTGCTCTTGAAAAGCTTCAGGCAGATTTCAATGTGGTTCAGTCCAACCTGTGTGATTTAAAACTGGTGTTGAATGCTGAGAAATCAAAACTAAATGCTCGTGTTGGATGGACTGCTTTATCCTCCCGCATACTTTGTCATGGGTATACTCTTGTGTATAAGGCAATTTTGGGTTTGCTTCCCTCTTATCTCCTGTCCTATATTGTTAGGAAATCCACAGGGGGTTATTCGCTGCGTTCGGAGGATTTAATTTAATTAACTTTACATGTCCAAACAGAATCTTTACATTTTCAGCATTTAACAGAAGCTCTTATCCAGAGCGACTTAAAGAAGAGCTTCCATAGTAAACATTACATTACTCTAGGTACTACTGATTATTACCGTACTAATGACACTGTAACTGTGTGTTTTCACCATTTTAAACATTTTAATTAGTGTAAAAGACAAAAGAAACAAAAACACAGCGTTGCCTTGATCAGACGAGTTTCTTTTATTAATGTTTATAATGCACTACTGAAGTTATTAGATTAATGTAGTTTATAAGTAAATATGTTTTTTGGTTATGTATACACTCTGCTTTAACTACATTCTCTTATTTACTGACATTATACAGCGTTTGTTAGACTTTTACCCCGCCCTGAAATCACAAGTCACCCAAAAGCCTAAATATGTGGAGTACAGCAGAAAGTAAACAGTAATAGAACTAGTTTAACATTTCTGTACTTAATTTTTACATCTAACTTTAACTACATCTAGGGTAACAAGATCATATGTACCAGTACACTGTAATATATAGTATTATCTAGCATAAACACAGTACTCACACTAACAGTGACCAGGACACTACAGTACTACATATATAGATTAGATATTAGATATGTATCTTATTCTTTTACAGCATCTGGAACACCACTCCATTTGGACGCTTTTTGTATTTCAGCGTGATCCCCACCAGCCCGTGCTTCTCCAGTTTCTGCTGGATCTGAAGGACAGAAGATCATTTTATAATTAATAATAATAATAATAATAATAATAATAATAATAATAATAATAATAATAATAATAATGAAAATAATAATAATGATGACAATAATAATAACAATAATAATAATAAAAAACTAATAAGAATAAGAATAAGAATAATAACAATAATAATATTAATGATAATGAAAATAATAATAATAATAATAATAATGAAAATAATAATGATGAAAATAATAATAACAATAATAATAATTATTATTATTATTATAAAAATAATAATAGTGCTGTTCACTAACTCAACACAACATTCCAGGCAGAAACATGACAGGACTTGGTAGACGGATGATTTAAGGTTGAGGACAGTTATTAGCTAGTGGAAGAGATTTAAGAGAGCTTTGGGAAAGCGAGTTGACGAGCCAGCCTTGAGAAGACATGATCTCCAAACCCCAGTAGGCTGGATGGTGGGATAGTGAGTAAACCAGCAGTGATTAAGAGCAGGTAAATAGTAAAAATTGGGACATTAGAGAGGATCAAACCCACCTTCCCGAGGACAGCCGCCTTCACTGCAGGATCAGTCAGGTTGTAAGCAGAAATGACCGTGAGCTTTAACATCTGTCTCTTTGCTGTATAGATGAACGGAGCAGCAGTTACAGTAGGAACTGAGTAAACACAACAACACGGAGTTAGTTAGTGAGTTAGTCCTTCATTCTCAAAGCTAATGAGAGTGTAAACATGAGACGAATTGGAACTCAAACCCACGCTGGTAACAGTAGAAAGCCTTTAGAGCCGTGCACTGACCATCCTCAACAAAACCATTATATAAATAAGCACAATTCTCATCAAAATCATAATTATCAGGCTGTCCAGATGCCCATGGAACAGGGAACACGTTGTTCACATCTGTCCATTTCCAGCCGAGTCTCCAAAGCCCGAACCAGGTGTTGTCAGAGGTCAGTCCTCCCACGTCTGCATTTTCTGTGGCGTCTTTGGCAGTGGCCAGGTCGGTGTGGTGAAGCCTGCAGTAATTCAGAGCTTCACTCCAAGTCAAGTAGTCATTGTAGAGAATGTACCTGCTGATGCCAGTGTTCTGCGCTATAAACATAGTAAAAACACAGTAAACATTTACACTCTTTCAATATTCAGTGTTTCAAATGTTTTCTTTTGATGCATGTTCAATAATCCAGGTACACAAGTCCACAAAGTTCAGTTAGTTCATCTGGACACCAAGTTTGGTGTAGAGAAACGTTTCGTCTCTCATCTAAGTGACTCCTTCAGTCTGAGCTAGTTTTTAATAATCCCAACCTTATACACTGATCAGCCATAACATTAAAACCACCTCAATGTCCATTTGATCAGCTCCACTTACCATATAGAAGCACTTTGTAGTTCTACAATTACTGACTGTAGTCCATCTGTTTCTCTACATGCTATGGTCCCCCCTTTTATGCTGTTCTTCAATGGTCAGGACCCCCACAGAGCAGGTATTATTTAGGTGGTGGATGATTCTCAGCACTGCAGTGACACTGACATGGTGGTGGTGTGTTAGTGTGTGTTGTGCTGGTATGAGTGGATCAGATGGGTGGAGTTTTTAAACACCTCACTGTGTCACTGCTGGACTGAGAATCGTCCACCAACCCAAAAATATCCAGCCAACAGCGCCCCGTGGGCAGCGTCCTGTGACCAATGATGATAACTCTCTTGTCCACATAAATACTTCCATATAAAATGAACCATCTGCAAATAGTGCTCATAACGTTCTTCCTGCAGTAGGCACGGGCGTCGCTCCACGTCTTCGTCTGTGTGATCAGGTAGAAGGTACGAGTCGTGGGCTGGACCAGAGGAACCAATCCTGGAGATCAGATGTTCACATGCTATTTATTAAAACTTTACATCACCTCAAACTTTACATCACCTACTTACTCTTCACTTAATCACCTCAAACTTTACATCACCTACTTATTCTTTACTTAATCACCTGAAACTTTACATCACCTAGTTATTCTTCACACAATCACCTGAAACTTTACATCACCTACTTACTCTTCACTCAATGACCTCAAACTTTACATCACCTACTTACTCTTCACCTAATCACCTCAAACTTTACATCACCTAAAACTTCACTTCAATCAATCACCTCAAACTTTACATCACCTAGTTACTCTTCACTTAATCACCTGAAACATTACATCACCTAGTTACTCTTTACTTAATCACCTGAAACTTTATCACCTTAATCACCTCAAACTTTACATCACCTAGTTACTCTTCACTTAATCACCTGAAACTTTACATCACCTACTTACTCTTCACTCAATCACCTGAAACATTACATCACCTAGTTACTCTTTACTTAATCACCTGAAACTTTATCACCTTAATCACCTCAAACTTTACATCACCTACTTACTCTTCACTCAATCACCTCAAACTTTACATCACCCAGTTACTCTTCACTTAATCACCTGAAACTTTACATCAGCTACTTACTCTTCACTCAAACTCAAACTCAAACTCAAAAGAAGCTTTATTGGCATGACAAATAAGGACATTCGTATTGCCAAAGCAAGTTACAGAGAAATAATAAAAATAACAATAAGAACAAAAATATACAGAACAGTTACATGTGCAAAACAATTACAAAATAGAATAAAATATCAACAAAAACAGTGCAAAATAATAACAATACAAATTTTTAATATTTACATTAATGAGGTAGTAAAAAAATGATCAGTTTGTGCATGTGTGTGTGTGTGTGTGTGTGTGTGTGTGTGTATGAGACATGGTCACCCACTGTCCCTCACCTGGTGGCAGGTGTAAGTACAGAGTGCTGCTAGTGTGCAGCTCTCTCTGTGTTCCCCCAGTAGGTGGGGCAGTTTGTCGGGGTCTGGGAGGGAGGTGAAGTTGGGGATGATGATGTTAAGTTTAGGGAAGAATTGGGAGCGGACGTGGTGGTACTTGGTACACCGGGTGAGGAAGTGCAGCTCCGTCTCTACTGTACTGAGAGTGCAGTGCTGACACAACCTCTCCTCCCGGGGCAGCCAGGACCGGGTGTGTCGCCCCGTCTCCACGGCCAGGTCATGTGCGCTCAGTCTGTACCTCGTCAGGGTGTTTCTTAATTTAGGGTCAGACACTGTGCTCAGATAATCTGCTGCACTGTAGTGTCTGTTTAGGGCCAAATAGCAACAAATAATAATAAATAATAAATAACTGCATTTTACTCTGAGTTTTAGTTTCAGTTTCCCAATAATTCAGATATTTAGTTCTGAGTTTGTGTGTAATTTGGTTTATTCTAATTGGGTTTGCAGATTTCTCCTGTTCCTGAGTCTTTATTGTGTTAGTGTGTGTTAGTGGTGTGTCGGTGTGTGTTAGTAATGTGTTTGTTTGTGTTATTAGAGTGTCTGTGTGTATTAGTGGTGTATGGGTGTGTATTAGTGGTGTATGGGTGTGTGTTAGTGGTGTATCTGTGTGTGTTATTAGTGTGTCGGTGTGTGTTAGTGGTGTATCGGTGTGGTGACTCAGGACCAGTTGGATGAGGGGACTGGTATGTTTGCTCAGCTCTTGGTGTTTCAGGGCTTTATAATGATAAGTTTGGGGGTTGCTCTCATTTAGATGTTTCCAGAAGTTGATTGCTCTTCTCTGTATGTTGATAATTAGTGGAAATCGGCCTAATTCTGCCCTGCACGCATTGTTCGTGGTGTGTCTGTGCACCTTTAGGATGCTTTTACAGAACTCTGTGTGCAGGGTCTCTATTGGATGTTTGTCCCAATTACAGAATTGATGGTGTGTAAGCGAACCCCAAACTTCACTGCCATATAGAGCAATCGGTTCAATTATTGATTCAAAAATTTTAAGCCAGATTCGAATTGGAATTTCCACAAATGTTTAACGTTTTATGGCGTAGAAGGCCCTGCGAGCTTTTTCTCTCAGTTCATTTACTGCCGGGTTAAAGTTTCCTGTGGAACTGATGTTTAGTCCAAGGTAAGTATAATCTTTAGTATGCTCAATTTCATGATGTCCTAATTTATATGTGTGTTTGGTTCCCTGAGATCTGGCTCTTTTCTGGAAGGTCATAATTTTGGTCTTTTTGAGGTTGACTGTCAGGGCCCAGGTCTGACAGTATTGCTGCAGCAGGTCCAGTTTGTGCTGGAGACCCTGAGCGGTGGGGGACAGCAGGACCAGATCATCTGCGTACAGCAGGAGTTTAATCTCTGAGTCGTGTAGAGTGAGACCGGGCGTGGCTGAGTGCTCTAACATGGAGGCCAATTCATTAATATAGATATTAAATAGAGTTGGACTTAAACAGCAGCCCTGTCTCACTCCACGCTCCTGAGAGATGAGATGTGTTCTCTCACTGCCGATTCTTATTCCACACTGGTTTTCTGTGTACATGGATTTAATAAGATCGTATGTTTTACCCCCTACACCACTCTCTAATATTTTATAAAACAATCCTTCATGCCAGATTGAATCGAAAGCTTTTTTAAAGTCAATAAAACATGCAAATATTTTATGGTTATTTTGAACTACATATTTTTCGATCAGGGTGTGTAGGGTGTAAATATGATCGGTTGTGCGGTAATTTGGTAGAAAACCAATCTGACTTTTACTCAGGACATTGTGTTCAGTAAGGAAGTGTAATAGTCGTGAGTTAATTATACTACAGAATAGCTTCCCCAGGTTACTGCTCACACAGATGCCCCGGTAGTTATTGGGGTCGAATTTATCTCCACTTTTGTGGATCGGTGTTATGAGACCTTGATTCCAGATTTCAGGGAAGGAACCGACACTCAGAACCAGGTTACAGACTTTTAACATCGCCAGGTGAAATTTGGAGCTGCTGTGTTTGATCATTTCATTCAGGATCCCGTCAGGTCCTGATGATTTCTTTGTTTTTAGTTTTCTAATGTTGTCTTTAAGTTCTTGTTCAGTAATTAAGAAGTCTAGAGGATTCTGGTGGTCTTTAACAGCCCGTTCCAGTTCCTCTAATTTACTAATAATTTGATTTTGTTCAGGATTTGAATCTAATTCTACATTTTTAAAGAGTGATTGGAAATGGGTTGTCCAGATATCCCCATCCTGAATGGCCAATTCTTCCTGTTCTCTATGTTTTAATTTATTCCAATTGTCCCAGAATTGATGTGTGTTGATTGATTGTTCAATAATTGTGAGTTGTTTTTGGGTGTACTGAGCTTTTTTGGTTCTGAGTGTACGTTTATATTGTTTGAGGGTTTCACAGTAAAGAAGTCGTGTGTTACTGTTGTTTGGGTCTCTGTGTTTTTGGTTTGATATTTTACGGAGTTCTGTTCTTAACATTTGACAGTCTTTATCAAACCAACTGTCATCTTTTGTAGATTTAGGTTTTAATTTAGATTTAATTTTTAATTGAGCTTTATTTGCTGTATTTTTAAAGATCTGATTAATATTTTTAACTGCCTGATTTACTCCTTCTTTACTGTGAATGTACGCAGTGTCCAGAAAGTTATCTAAGCTAATTTGGATTTCTGTGCTGCTAATTGCTTTCTGGAACTCCTCTGCGCTGTTCTCGGCCCATCTGTAGGATCTGGGGATGTTGTACAGCTTGCTGGGCCGTGTGTGTGTGGTGGGGTTAGTTTCTGTCTTTTTGATGAACACAGTAATTTGGCTGTGATCAGACAGAGGGGTTAGAGGTTTAACGGTAAATGCACTGAGAGAGAAAAAGTCTAAATCTGTTATTGCATAATCTACTGTACTATTACCAAGAGGTGAGCAGAACGTGAACCTTCCTAATGAGTCCCCTCGAGTTCTACCGTTGACGATGTACAGACCTAAACTTCGACAGAGCTGCACTCAATCACCTCAAACTTTACATCACCTACTTACTCTTCACTCAATCACCTCAAACTTTACATCATCCAGTTACTCTTCACTTAATCACCTCAAACTTTACATCACCTACTTACTCTTCACTCAATCACCTCAAACTTTACATCACCCAGTTACTCTTCACTCAATCACCTCAAACTTTACATCACCCAGTTACTCTTCACTCAATCACCTCAAACTTTACATCACCCAGTTACTCTTCACTCAATCACCTCAAACTTTACATCACCCAGTTACTCTTCACTTAATCACCTCAAACTTTACATCACCCAGTTACTCTTCACTCAATCACCTCAAACTTTACATCACCCAGTTACTCTTCACTTAATCACCTCAAACTTTACATCACCCAGTTACTCTTCACTTAATCACCTCAAACTTTACATCACCCAGTTACTCTTCACCTAATCACCTCAAACTTTACATTGCTATCTAGCTCTCGTGGAAGATGGACGCACTTCTCCCTCCTCCTCCCTTATCTTCCCTGCTTGCCTTCTCCTGTATCGTCTTGTCTCGTCTACACTGCTCTACAGAGATTTTTCTAGCACTGCTCCTCAAAGAACAAATTATGGAATTGGTTAAATGGTCTCTGAATGCTATTGACACCATCTTCTCATCGAGAAGTTCGGGTTCGGGGGAACCCACATGCCCCGACGGAACTCAGATTGTAGGATAAGCGATGGACTCGTGGGGGAAGTGGAGAGTCGTGTGCCTGGCACCTCTTTCGTTGGAGGACATAGAGGATGTTTACCTATTCGGAACTTTGATTGTGGGGTTTTTGCTGATTGGATTAGGCTTCGCTCTGCTGTATCGGGAAATTAAAAGAGTTGGGTCAGTTGTCAAAGGTCCCCAGAAACTGCCCAATTTGATTGATATGGTGGGCAGAGCCGTTGAATATTAATCGCAATATGGATTTCATCTTGGAGAAACTTACGGCTTTGCGAAATGAGGTGAACCAGAGACGCATTAATTCTGAGAGTTCGTGTTAAAATTTTATAGTGCTCAGACAAAACAAAAGTCATTTCTGCTCTTGGCTCCCCTGTTATCAGCAACAGCCTTGCTGATAAGGAAATTCCTCCAGAGGACTTGTTGCTATGTACCTACCCTGCCTACACTGACTTTTCATTCTGGGCAGTAAGAACTGTAAACAGCCATGTTATCGCGAACATTGTACAGACTTTTCTCTTGCTGACAGAACTCTCCTAACCCCAACCAACGTCTCCACTCTCAGCTTCATTCCACCACTATGGTAGGACGGGTCCGTAGCGCGCACTGGTATGGCTGCGAATCGCCGGATGGCTGCCTCCCGTAGTGGTTACTTTTTCACATCCCCAAATCCCTAACCCGTGGCTGGTTGTGTGATTGATTATGTTATGTTATGTTTATATGTGCTTGTGTGCTGTAAGGGTTTTTTTTTTCCGTGTTACCATAGTGTGCTCCTTAAGGGAACACAATCTGGTTGCTGTTTTTTTTTTATCTCCTACTTTCCCTATGTGTTCATTATTTCTTGTTTTCTTATCCTGTCTTCCTGTCCTGTCTTTCAGAACTCATTGAATGTTCTGGACAGGTTGATGGCTAATTTCGCTGTAATTGTACATGCTGCAATTTATAGTGACAATAAAGTTCTACTACTACTACTACTACTACTACTACTACTACTTTACATCACCTAGTTACTATTCACTCAATCACCTGAAACTTTACATCACCTACTTACTCCTCACTCAATCACCTCAAACTTTACATCACCTAGTTACTCTTCACTCAATCCCCTGAAACTTTACATTGCCTAGTTACTCTTCACACAATCACCTGAAACTTTACATCACCTACTTACTCTTCACACAATCACCTCAAACTTTACATCACCTACTTACTCTTCACTTAATCACCTCAAACTTTGCATCACCTAGTTACTCCTCACTTAATCACCTGAAACTTTACATCACCTAGTTTCTCTTCGATCAGTCACCTGAAACTTTACATCACCTAGTTACTCTTTACTTAATCACCTAGTTACTCTTTACTTCATCACCTGAAACTTTATGACCTCAATCACCTTTATCAACTTCAATGACCTCAATCAACTTTACATCACCTACTTACTCTTCACTTAATCACCTCAAACTTTGCATCACCTAGTTAATCTTCACTTAATCACCTGAAACTTTACATCAGCTAGTTTCTCTTCGATCAGTCACCTCAAACTTTACATCACCTAGTTACTCTTTACTTAATCACCTGAAACTTTATGACCTCAATCACCTCAAACTTTACATCACCTAGTTACTCTTTACTTAATCACCTCAAACTTTACATTACCTACTTACTCTTCACTCAATCACCACAAACTTTACATCACCTAGTTACTCTTCACTCAATCACCACAAACTTTACATCACCTAGTTACCCTTCAACCAATCACCTTAAACTTTACATCACCCAGTTATTTTTTACTCAATCACCTCAAACTTTACATCACCTAGTTACTCGTCATTTAATCACCTCAAACTTTACATCACCTGGTTACTCTTCACTTAATCACCTGAAACTTCACATCACCTAGTTACTCTTCACCTAATCACCTAAAACTTTACATCACCTAGTTTCTCTTCATTTAATCACCTAAAACTTTACATCACCTAGTTTCTCTTCATTTAATCACCTAAAACTTTACATCACCTAGTTTCTCTTCACTTAATCATCTGAAACTTTACATCACCTAGTTTCTTTTCACTTAATCACCTCAAACTTTACATCACCTAGTTTCTCTTCACTTAATCACCTAAAACT
Source organism: Trichomycterus rosablanca (assembly GCF_030014385.1). NCBI lineage: Eukaryota > Metazoa > Chordata > Actinopteri > Siluriformes > Trichomycteridae > Trichomycterus > Trichomycterus rosablanca. The sequence continues at coordinate 63,357,970 of NC_085989.1, forward strand.
TTACATCACCTAGTTACTCTTCACTTAATCACCTCGAGCTTCCATTACAAAAACAACTGAACATCACCATCACTCGTTTACTAACCAAGAACTGAAACCTCTACAGAACAAACCTGAGATGTCTCACCTGTGATTAACAGGAGGATGAAGAGACACGGCGTCATCACTGTTGAATTTATTACTGATCAATCACTGAGGAAACATTAACAATTAATCACATACAAGCTCGTTAGTATTTACACTCGTCAGTTTTTACACTCGTCAGTATTTACATTAATCAGAAATGACATTAATCCACATTTACATGAGTCAGTAATGTAATAAACTGCTGACAGTGAATTAAAATGTGTTATTATTATAGTAAAGTCTGTATATGTTATTTATTCATGTCTGATTTGTTAGATTAAAGGTCTCAGACATGATATAGGATGCTGTATATACGGTATGTAAAGAAAAAGAATGCTGTAGGTTGATCACTTGTATGATAGTATACATGATACATCAGACTGCATAATAATAATAGCAGAAACAAGGAGGTGGTTTTAATGTTACGGCTGATCGGTGTATATATAGTGTACTCGTATAGAGCTGTAATTGCCATACTGCTGTTTTAAATTGTATTTACTCTATTTACTGTACTTACTATTCTTACACTGTAATGGAGCTGCTGTAACACCCGAATTTCCCTCATGGGGAGCAATGAGGTGAGTTTATTTGTATAGCACCTTTCATATACAGAGGCGATTCAAAGTGTTTTACATAAACAAGACAAAGACACATTTAAACACGGTAAAAGCAGTAAAATATTCATAGAATGAATCATTTAAAATATATGTATATTTAAGAGAAAGAAAATGAAAGGTAAGAATAAGAAAATAAAGTGGTGTTACAGGACAGAACTAATGGTTTTTAATCTGAGCTGGAACAGGAACGTTTTCAGTCTGGATTTAAACGTATCTAGGCCCTTGAACGCTCTCCGTCTCCATTTAACAACAGCACAGTAGCTACATGCTGCTTCTCCATGTTTAGTCTTCACCTTAGGTAGGACTAACTGACTAGTTCCTAAAGGTCTGAGAGTTCTGCTCGGCTCATATCTCTGCACCATGTCAGATAAACATGCTGGTCCTATACCACTGAGACGTTTACAGACCAGTAACAATACCCTAAAATCTATTCTGTAACATACAGTGTAAGGATTTAAGGATGGGGGTGATGTGTTCCCTTCTTTTACACCTCTGAATCAGCTGAAGCTGTCTGATTGTCTGTTTTGGAAGTCCAGTTAGGAGAGCATTACAGTAATCAATCCTACTGGAAATAAAGACATGAAGGAATAAAAGAATCTTATTATATAATTAATTATAAATAATATAGCCAGGTATATAATTTTATGCTGTACGCTTTATTAGAACAGAGCTTCATTTATGTTATTATAGAGATTCTTTATAAACATCCCATCTATAAATCAATCTTAAATACATTATTGTTATTACATTATTTTAATACTTAAAAATTTAATACATTAACTGCATTATGTGCAAACATCTTAATTAAATTATCAGCATTTTATTGTATTATATTCAATTACATTACGTTATTATAATTTAGTATTTACAAAATTAGTGTTTACAATATTTACACTATCAGTATTTACAATATTTACACTATCAGTGTTTATACTGTCAGTATTTACAGTATTTACACTATCAGTGTTTATACTGTCAGTATTTACAGTATTTACACTATCAGTGTTTACACTATTTACACTATCAGTATTTACACTATAAGTGTTTACATTATTTACACTATCAGTATTTACAATATCAGTGTTTACACTATCAGTATTTACACCATCAGTGTTTACAGTATTTACACGGTCAGTATTTACACTATCAGTGTTTACACTATCAGTGTTTACACTGTCAGTATTTACAGTATTTACACTATCAGTGTTTACACTATCAGTGTTTACAATATTTACACTATCAGTATTTACACTATCAGTGTTTACATTATTTACACTATCAGAATTTACAATATCAGTGTTTACACTATCAGTATTTACAGTATTTACACGGTCAGTATTTACACTATCAGCGTTTACACTATCAGTGTTTACACTATTTACACCATCAGTGTTTACACTATCAGTGTTTACACTATTTACAATATCAGTGTTTACACTATTTACACTATCAGTGTTTACAATATTTACACTATCAGTATTTACACTATCAGTGCTTACACTATCTACACTATCAGTGTTTACAGTATTTACACTATCAGTATTTACACGGTCAGTATTTACACTATCAGTGTTTACAGTATTTACACTATCAGTATTTATACTGTCAGTATTTACACTACCAGCATTTACACTATCAGTATTTACACTATCAGTATTTACACTATCAGCGTTTACACTATCAGCGTTTACACTATCAGTGTTTACACTATCAGTATTTACACTATCAGTGTTTACACTATCAGTATTTACACTATCAGTGTTTACACTATCAGTATTTACACTATCAGTATTTACACTATCAGTGTTTACACTATGTTTACACTATCAGTATTTACACTGTGTTTACACTATCAGTATTTACACTATCAGTATTTACACTATCAGTATTTACACTATCAGTATTTACACTATCAGTGTTTACACTATGTTTACACTATCAGTATTTACACTATGTGTTTACACTATCAGTATTTACACTATCAGTGTTTACACTATCGGCATTTACACTATCAGTGTTTACACTATGTTTACACTATCAGTATTTACACTATCAGTATTTACACTATCAGTATTTACACTATCAGTATTTACACTATCAGTGTTTACACTATGTTTACACTATCAGTGTTTACACTATCAGTATTTACACTATCAGTGTTTACACTATCAGTATTTACACTATCAGTGTTTACACTATCAGCATTTACACTGTGTTTACACTATCAGTATTTACACTATCAGTATTTACACTATCAGTGTTTACACTATCAGTGTTTACACTATCAGTATTTACACTATCAGTGTTTACACTATCAGAGTAAAATATGATTAAATTAAAGGTAAATGAAGGTAAATAAATAAAATGACTATAATTATTACCCAGAGTAGCTGTGCAGTGACTGACTGCAGCTTCTCTCTTATTAATAAACGGTAAATAAACAGTAGGTACCTGAATGTTGGGGAGTGCAGGCGCCGGTGTCCGAGCTCGATCGTCCTGCAGTAAGAGTGTGTAAATCATGAGCTGTTGTTTTAATCAAACCACTTTAGGGTTTTACGTGTTTATGCAAAACATCAGGGTTCATTTCCCTTCTCATCCAAAACTCTCCAGTCCCTGGAAAAGACGACGTCTTGAAGGCAGCACATGTTGCTCTAAGAAATTCTTCCTGATTCCATTTACATTTTCAGCATTTAGCAGACGCTCTTATCCAGAACGACTTACAGAAGAGCTTCCATAGTAAACATTTCATTTCTCAAGTTTTAGTAAACAACAGACAAAGAACACAAGTCTGCTAAAACCTGTTAGAACTTTTTTTTTGTTTGGAAATGGAAGAAAAATGTTAGTAAATAAGTACAAGTCAGGGAGTTGCAGTAGTCCAACCGTGAGATTACAAGTGATTGGACCAGAATCTGGGTAGCTTCCCTGGAGAGAAATGGTCGAATCTTCCTGATGTTGTACAGGAGGAACCGGCATGATCTTGTCATGTTGGCTATATAAGGAGAGAAGGTCAGCTGGTTATCCAGGACAACACCAAGGCTTCTTACCTTATCAGATGGTCTGATCTGGGAGTCATCCAGAGAGATGACCAGGTCCTGGGTTGGAGACTGATCTCCGGGAATGAGCAACATCTCTGTCTTGCTGGGATTAAGTTTCAGATGATGAGCCGACATCCATTGTGAGATATCTCGCAGACATGCTGAGATGCGAGCTGAGACTTGCGTGTCTGAAGGAGGAAATGACAGAACGAGCTGAGTGTCATCTGCATAGGAGTGGTAGGAGAAGCCATGGGAGGCTATGACCTTACCCAGAGAGCGAGTGTAGATAGAGAAAAGAAGTGGGCCAAGTACAGAGCCCTGAGGAACACCGGTTGAGAGAGTGCATGGGGGAGTTATGGATCCCCTCCATGACACTTGGTAGGAGCGCCCTTCGAGGTGCACTGTATCCTGCACTGTAGAGGGAGAACATGCAAACCCTTCCAATCTTTCTTTGAGGTTCATTGTTTTTAAGCATTTCCATCATTTTCTCACACATTTGTGGACAAACTGGATCCTCTGATCATCTTTACTCATCAGAGACTCTCAGCCTTTCCTGGATGCTGCTTTTGTACCAAACCATGATTACAATCACCTGTTCACATCACCTGTTTAACATCACATCATTATTTAGTTTTTTACCTCATTACTAGCACTAAATCTCCCCCGTCCCAACTTTATTTGGAATGTGTTGCAGGTCTGAAATGCAGGAATGGATGTTTATTAATAAATGAAATGAAGTCGAGCAGATAAAAGATGAAATATCTCAGCTTCACCCTGTCTGACACAGCAGACACAGATACACTTGGAAGAGTCCAAACCAAGAGATCAGAACATAAATTGACAACATCCTGACCGGTCAGATTTGAAAATTAAGTTTAGATTTAAAAAGAAGATCAGGAAGCCACTGCTGCTGGACCTTAAAAAAAGAAATGACCAGTTCAAGCACCAACACCAAGTGGAGGTTGCCAACTGATTTGAAGAGCTAGGAAGATTTGGGGAACCACATGCATCAGATGGACTGTGGAAGCAGATAAAGAATGAAGAACTGCAACTGAAATAACCACAACACATAAACTATAGAAGACCAGGTCATGAAGTACAGAAGAGATAAACTTCAGTTGGGTTCATTATGCAGTGACCTTGAAAAAATGCAAACAAGGGCAACAGCAGAGCTGCGTTCCAGGGAGCGTAGAAGCAGGAAACAAACAAAGGTGTGTCAGACATGGACAGACGATGGTGAAGAGGAGAACATACAGACTGATGTTTAAAGAAAGGAACCGTCACCACGCCCTTCCTTCAGTGCAGCCAACCGTCACAAAGCAGCGTAGTGACCCTGACGTGACTCGAGTCTATTATGCAAAGCTGAACATCAATTCTGTACAGAAAAGCCACCAAGTTCTCAGAGCTGGAGCTCATCTCAGATAGACCTCAGGACCAGTGGACAAGATCATCAGTGAAACATCTTTTACTCATGTTCATAAAATAAAGCTTCCACACCTCCTCCAGTTTACTGTATTTAACTGCTTTTATTAGAAGTGAGATAGATAAAGGGAATTTATGCAGCATGGTAATGTTGGATTTGCAAAAGGCTTTAGATACTGTTGACCATGAGATTTTATTGACAGAGTTAAAAGCTATTGGTTTTAAGGATATTGCTTTAATGAGGTTGCTACATCATGTTTAGCAAAAACTTTAGAATCTCTTGTGAACAGTCAACTGAAATCATTTCTTCTTGAAAATTCTGTTCTGTCTCACTGTCAGTCTGGTTTCAGAGGAAGACGTAGCACTATCTCTGCTACGACACTGGTTTTAAACGATCTCTACACAGACCTGGACAGGAAGAAACATTGTGCAGCTGTTTTTATTAATTTAACAAAAGCTTTTGATACGGTCGATAACACTCTTCTTTTAAGGAACTTAGAAAAGATCGGCTTTGGTACAAATGCTCTGGAACGGACCCAAAACTACCTTGCTGACAGACAACAATACACGGCACTGAGTAATTATGAATCAGATTCATTGTCTATATCTAAGGGCATCCCACAAGGTTCCATTCTGGGCCCAGTTCTATTTAATATTTGTATTAATAAAATTGCTGCCTCTATCTCAGACTGTAAAATACACATTCATGCAGATGACACGATTTTATATTGCTCAGCTGATTCTATTCATGCTGCAGCAACAAAATTACAAAACTCTTTTAATGCTCTGTAGGTTGTGTTTTATAAGCACAAACTAGTTTTGAATGCAAATGCATAAATATTACTACCCTGGATATCCAACATTGAAAGAGTCTCAGAATATAAATACCTTGGTATTTGGCTGGACGATAAACTCACTTTTAAAACGCACATAAACAAATTGATCAATAAATGTAGACAGAAGCTTGGTTATTTATATAGAAATAAATCCTGTTTCTCTATGTACGCAAGGGAAAGAATTGTTGAAGCAACCTTACTTTCAGTGCTGGACTACGGTGATGTCATTTATAAATATGCCTCTCCCAGTTCCCTCAAATTATTGGACCCAGTATACCATTCTGCACTGAGGTTCATCACTGGCGACCCTTATAAAACTCATCACTGTGAGCGATATGGAAAAGTTGGTTGGCCATCATTAGCAGTAAGAAGGGAAACACACTGGCTTATTTTTGTTTATAAAACCCTCTCTGGCCATATGCGACAATACATCACCTCTCTGATGAACATAATCAGCAGTAATTATCAGACACGCTCTAGTGGTTGGATCAGCTGCCAGGTACCTAGAGTTTCTACTGAACTGGGAAAATCTGCTTTTAGTTACAGTGCAGCAGCGAGCTGGAATTCACTACAGGAAACACTAAAACTCAGCTCGCTGGTGTCACTAAATCATTTTAAACTTTTAATTTCTAACCACCTTCAGACAGCCTGTAACTGTTTTACTAAATCTTAATTATTTTACTTTTTAGTTTCTGCTTTTGGTTCTTTTTCTTTACATGTCAATCAGCTGCTTATTTTCCTCTGTTGTTTGACTTAAGATTATTACATTTTGTTTTGTTTTTTTAATTTATCTCCCTCAATCCCTGTGTACTGTAAATGCTCGGCTGCATTGAAAATAAGAGTCACCCTCAATGTATCTCCGAGTCAAAATAAAGGTTGATTTGATTGATTGATTGATAAAAGGACGTAAACAGCAGGTGGATGTAGGAGGTGTTTTATCTTTACTCAGATCTATTAGTTGTGGGGTTCCCCAAGGATGTGTATTGGGTCCACTCTTTTTCCTTGTGTATATCGATGATTTAAAGTCGGTACGTTCATGTCGACTCCTTCTGTAACGCAGATGATTCAGAACTGTTATTTTCTCACAAAGATAAAAGTATTATCGAACGTACATTGAGTGATGAATTATTGAAGGTTAGTAGGTGGTTGTCTGAGAATAGATTGTCACTTCATTTTGTACACGAGTGAAATTAAATAAGATTTTAGTTTTTAATGTGGTTTTGGGGGACATTGTGCTGAAAGCTAGGGATTCAGTTACTTATTTAGGATGTATGTTAGATAGACATATATCAGGAAGGGGTCAGGCATATAGGATTTTGACTAAAATTAATCAAAGAATTGCCAGAATTTCAAAGTTTTTAGATAGGAAAACTATGATTATCTTGTCAGGGGTTTTGGTTCAGACTTATTTTGATTATGCCTGCTGTTCATGGTATAATGGCATTGCAAAACAGATTAAACTAGTTATGGTTATTTTAAATCTTCATATGAGAACTCACCTGGAATTGAATCATTTTCAAATAATTTGATGGTTAAAAGTTCAGGATAGGGTCACTCTGATAGAGTTATGTACCCGGGACTGTTCCACAGTACCTTCAAAATGATTTTATTCAGGTCAGAGATGTTCATGGTTCTTCTACAAGTAGATCATTCACAGATTTAGTATCTCCATGAGTCACGAGTCTTTAGACTAGAGTCCGAGTCGAATCACGAGTCTTTAGACTAGAGTCCGAGTCGAGTCATGAGTCTTTAGGCTAGAGTCCGAGTCATAATGGAAATAACCTAAATAATTCAGACTTTTTTGTGTTACCCCTGACTGTTTCTGTGTTTCTAAGAGACACTGCATCTAGAGAGGGCTGGAGTGCTTGTTATGTTTAAAAATATGAAATGGTTTAAAAAAAAATCAATCAACCCCACCTTCTCACTGAGGCAAAAGTTCTCTTTACCTCGCTCAGAGTCCTTCTCGACAGATCGAGTGGTTGAAGAGTTCACACACAGCGATGGGGGGCCGAGTTGCCACATCTATCAGCGACCAGCTGGCGACAAAATCGTGTAGTGTGAACTACTTGTTGATGTGTATTTTTATATGTGGTGTCATTAAACCCCCATCGTCACTTCTCACGTGTGTTTTTGTGACTGAACGTAGTTTGGGAGACCAGAGAAGCTCGTCTGCGATTCCACTTGGTGATAGGTGGTGTAGTGTGAAACCCCCCATCACCGATTAGTCGTGTAGTGTGAAATATACACCTCCCAGAAAGACTCCCGATTACAAGAGATCCAGTCGTGTAGTGTCAACTTGGCATTATGTGCCATAAAATATTGGCTTAAAAAGGGGCAAACATCCTACCCATCTCTGAACCCCTGAATAAAACCTAAATTATTTTATTATGATTAACGTCTAATAATTTTAGTAAAATGTCTTTCGGTTTATTTTTAACTGGGTACTTTAGGAACCATTTCTTTACAGCATCCAGCCCAACTAGTGTTTCAATGCTCACATATAGCACATATACTGCGGTACCTTGTAACTCAACACCCTTCGGGGAGAAATTTGTTCCCTTAAAACAACGACATGTTCAGCCATAAAAATTGATTTATTTAATTTAAAATGAACTGTGAACTGTCGCTTTGTTCAGCGCTCGGCTTTATCAGTAAAACCTGATCAGCGTGTGAATCTGATCTGAATCTGCATCAGTGTGGAATAAGCGTCAGATCCAGGGTTACAGCTCCACATGTATCTGTGTTTATCTGGATTATCCTCCCTGTTTCACTTGTAAACTTGTGTTACAGCTCCAGCTTCTGAGAAACGGTGAGAATCAGAATCAGCTTCTCTCAGAGTCTAAAACGGTTCTGGTTGAAAATAAAGCTTAACGTGGTTTAATGTAGTAAAAGAAGGAGACAGGAGCACTAAACTTCTCTTCATTATTACTGCTCATAAGTTCCTCCACTAATCACATTCCTCACTCGCTGTTTTACTACAGTAAGTCACGCTGAGTTTTGTGCACCGCCGTCACACTTCACAGGAAATAACGGCACAGCAGCGCAGAAGCGGTTTTGTCACTTCTCATGTGAATGCGCCGGTGCTGAAGGGAATACGGTATTCCAACATCAAGCATCGCCAGCATTAAGAAGCGTCAAGAAACAATAAAGAAGTAAAACTAAAGTGCAGCTTTTATTGTATTGTTATTGATGTGTAACTGTTAGTAATTGTATTTCAGTGTGTTTATATTATATTTGTGTTATTTTCAGTGTTTAAGTGTCAAAAACAACCTCATTATTTCACATGAGACTAAAATATCTGCAGCTCCACAGGACCATGGACGCATTAACACGTTCCCCAAACATCCTTATGGGGAGAAATACCTCAAAACTCAACGTCTTTAAAACTCAACACCACTCCCAGAAACCCAGAACCCATGTGGATGTGGAGTTTAAAGGTAGCGCTGTGTTGTGCTCTGGAATACGTCCCTCTGCCACAGTTTGATATGATCGGGGGCATCTAGAAAAGAACAGTCCATGATTGTGCTTCTTTGTGTACTTATGAAATAAAATATTTGGACCCATCAAGTGATTAGACATTTGTTTAGTTTAGGTTTTTATTGTAACTGAGTTATAATCTCTCTCATCTCTGCTGCAGTATGTAAATGGGTTTGGTGAGTGTTTCTGTACCTTTCAGTTTAGTTTCTCTCAGTAAATTTGCATCTCGTGTTTGTGAGAGTAGTTTCACCCTGTAGCTCATTTCTATCTCAAATTTTACTGACCTGCCCTGCGCAGTCGACTACTGTGTGAGAGGACTTACACTTCTACAATTACTGACTGTAGTCCATCTGTTTCTCTACATGCTTTGTTACCCCTTTTCACCCTGTTCTTCAATGGTCAGGACCCCCACAGAGCAGGTATTATTTAGGTGGTAGATTATTCTCAGCACTGCAGTGACTCTGACATGGTGCTGGTGTGTTAGTGTGAGTTGTGCTGGTATGAGTGAAGTTTAAACACCTCACTGTCACTGCTGGACTGAGAAGAGTCCACCAACCAAAAATATCCAGCCAACAGCGCCCCGTGGGCAGCGTCCTGTGACCACTGATGAAGGTCTAGAAGATGAGCGACTCAAACAGCAGCAATAGATGAGCGATCGTCTCTGACTTTACATCTACAAGGTGGACCGACTAGGTAGGAGTGTCTAATAGAGTGGACAGTGAGTGGACACGGTGTTTAAAACCTTCAGCAGCGCTGCTGTGTCTGGTCACAACACACACTAACACACCACCACCATGTCAGTGTCACTGCAGTACTGAGAATCATCCACCACCTAAATAATACCTGCTCTGTGGGGGTCCTGTGGGGGTCCTGACCATTGAAGAACAGCATGAAAGGGGGGACCAAAGCATGTAGAGAAACAGATGGACTACAGTCAGTAATTGTAGAACTACAAAGTGCTTCTATATGGTAAGTGGAGCTGATAAAATGGACAGTGAGTGTAGAAACGAAGTGGTTTTAATGTTATGGCTGATTGATGTAGTAGTAAAATGATCCTAATGTTCACATTATTCCTCTTAAGATTTGGATTTGCTGTTGAATGGTGTCACTGAACCAGCGGTCACAGTTATTTTACTTAAACCAACTCAAAATGTCAGGCAACGAACTTCTGAAGGTTAAAAATAAAGGCAGATTATCCAGAAAACTACCTCCTACTTTGTATTTCATGTTGCCATATTGTATAGTCATCAAAAATACAATGATCACACGTGTATGGCCAAACGTATTTGGACACAAGACACAAGATGAGCTGGTTGGACAGAAAGAAATATCTTTCCTAAACTGTTGCTGCTCAGTTGGAATCACATCGTTTCTTTTATATAATTAATTGTAATACCTGTTAGTAATTGTTTTGGCTGGAACACATGAATTAGACAATAACATCGGTGTCCCAATACTTTTGTCCATCTAGAACTGCTCGTAATTTAGTACTGCTGAAGTACTGCTGCCCCCTACTGGTTCTAAAAGAGAACTGCTTACACCCTATATAACAGTTTTTATTATTAATTGTTTAAATAAGTGCTGAGATTAGATAAAATTATTTCTTAATCACACATACATGTATTAAATCATATACACACACAGGAGAACATGCAAACTCCTCATGCATAAATGTACAGGGTCTTCTTCTAATACACATCTATTTAAACTGATGTATTTACACTACTCACAAAAAGTTGGGGATATTTGAGTTCAGGATATTTCGGGATGAAATTTCAGGATGAAGCTAAAATGCACTCTGACCTTTACAGGTGAACTTAATGTGACCTTCTCTAAACTTTTAAATGTCCAACTGTTCAATGTTTCAGTACTTTCTGCACAACTTGCTGTTCTCTAACAAGGAGCTTAACAGCAAAATTCACAACAGCTGTCTGATCCATGAATCCACCAATACATTTCCTGCTTCAATTAGAATTGGTATTTAAACCGTCCTCCTCATCATGCTGTTCATGTTTAGACATCATGAGACCAAGACGACACCTAACAATTGATCAACAGTATCTCGCCATTGTGAGGCTTCAAACAGGATGTTCTCAGATGGAAGTGGCCGCTGAGCTTAGAGTGTCACAGAGTGTCATCAGCAGGTTGCTACAAAGATACAGAGAGACTGGACGAGTCACAGAAAGCCATAGGAGTGGACGTCCTTTGGCCACATCCCACACTGATGACCGCTTCATTGTGAACAGTGCCCTGCGGAACCGGATGATGAATGCCACACGACTCCAGGCACATTTAAGGGAGGTGAGAAGCACCCAAGTGTCACGTCAGACCATTCAAAACCGTTTACATCAGCGTGGTCTGCGTGCTAGACGACCTGCAAGGGTACCTGACCACACCACCAGGCACAGGCATCATTTACGGGAGCATTTACACTGGACGAGGGACCAGTGGGCCTCAGTGCTGTTTACTGATGAAAGTCCATTCATGCTGAGCAGAAATGATGGCTGCCAACGATGTTGGAGACTTTAAGGAGAGCGCTATGCCTCAGCCGCTGTCGTCACCAGACGAGCCTTTGGTGGTGGTGGTGCTACAGTGTGGGCAGGTGTGTCTAGTCGATACAGAACTGCCCTACACTTTGTGACAAGCCCATACTACTTGAATAACATCATTAATCCAGTTATTGTGCCTCTGCATGAACAACACAGGCCTAATTTCATCTTCATGGACCACAATGCTCCAGCTCATCGAGGTGGCATCATTAGGGAACAGCTGCTGGAGACCGGGGTACCTCAAATGGAGTGGCCTGCACTTTCTCCAGACCTGAACCCCATAGAAAACCTGGGATCAGCTAAGTCGCCGTGTAGAGGATCGTAACTCTGTACCCCAGAACCTCAATGACAAGAAGAGTGGGATGCCACGTCTCAGCAGACAATAAGTCGACTTGTGAACAGCACGAGACGTCGTTGTCAAGCTGTAATTGATGCTCGAGGGCACATGACAAGTTACTGAGACATTGACATGTTTTGTTGGGGTATACCCACCACTGGTGTTGGCTTTTGTTTCAATCAATAGTTTGAGATGAGGAAATCACCATTGCACGTTTTTACTTAAATGCCCGACTTTCATGATATAATATCACTCGTCCATTTCTCTCCAGGGAAGCTACCCAGATTCTGGTGCAATCACTTGTAATCTCACGGTTGGACGACTGCAACTCCCTTCTGGCTGGAGCTCCCATGTCCACGATTAAACCCTTACAGCTCATTCAAAATGCAGCTGCACGTCTGGTTTTTAACCAACCCAAACACTGTCACATCATCACCCCACTGCTGCCACATCCCCCCACTGCTGCCACATCATCACCCCACTGCTGCCTCATCATCCCCTTACTGCTGCCTCATCATCACCCCACTGCTGCCACATCATCACCCCACTGCTGCCACATCATCACCCCACTACTGCCTCATCATCACCCCACTGCTGTGTTCTCTTCACTGGCTCCCTGTAGCTGCACGCATTCAGTTTAAAACACTGACGCTCGCCTACAAAGCCAAAAATGGACCAGCCCCAAGCTACCTTTGTGGTCTAATCAAACCCCGCTCTGTACCACGCAACCTCCGAGCCTCTAGTCTCGCTCGACTTGAGCCTCCACCCAGGACTAAAGGAAGACAAGCATCAAGGCTCTTCTCTGTTCTAGCGCCGAAGTGGTGGAACGAACTTCCTCTGTCTGTCCGAACATCTGAGTCTCTTGCTGTCTTTAAAAAACGATTAAAAATCCACCTTTTCACTAAACACTTAGGCTGACTTGTACTTATTTACTAACATTTTGTTCCATTCTTTTCCATTTCCAAAAAAAAAAAAAAAAAAAAGCCACTTTGGTTCTAACAGGTTTTAGCAGATTTGTGTTCTTCGACTGTTGTTTACCTAAACTTGAGAAATGAAATGTTCACTATTGAAGCACTTCTGTAAGTCGCTCTGGATAAGAGCATCTGCTAAATGCTAAAAATGTAAATGTAAATGTAAATATCACTGTAGCAAGAACTTTTTACCTTTTCCATCAATTTCACCAGAAAGCCAAATATCCCAAACTTTTTGTGAGTAGTGTATGTTTGTGTACGAGAGGAATGGACCTGAACCACTGAGCTACCACTGTTCCCTGTAATAAACAGGATAGCTGAGGCTGACACAATAATGGAGGGGGTAAAAGGACATTAATAAACAGGGTAAAGGAGCAGATACATTTACGTAGCAGGATTGTTTTACCTTGTCCATCAACACCAACTTGTTCTACTCTCTATACAGTGTACATTATCATTCCAAAAGTGTGTGTAATTATTGACTAGGTAAAGGAAGTTGATGGAAGTTGCATCACATGGGTGAGCAATCTGAATAAAATAAAATGCTGGTAGTAAAGAATGTTCGTGATGTTCATTTTTTTTTCTGTAGCAACAGCACAAATCCCCACAGTTAATCTACACGCTCCACCATCATGTTACTACACTTAACTTTCGTTGTGTAACGCCCACCGTTGATGATGCTGCTTGGTTCCCAAAAACTGGTAAAAATGTGCTTCGGTTCTCTACAAAACATTCGAGTTCTTTTGGTGGAACAGCACTACCTGTAGCCTCAAGGTCCCAACTTTGCCAGGTACAAACGACTTGTGGGACTAAGGTGAGTAACAATGCTTTCTGCTAGTTCCTGACTAATACATTTAAATACACCGGTCATTTCACTAAACACATCACTAGGCTGTAAGGCGGTGTTCAGGGTCGACATACTATTGACCAATAGTATTTTTGTGGCTTGAGATCTACTATTTCAGTCAACAGTTCCTATATTGATATTCAGCATTACAGGGCGAGCGTGGGTCCAGTGGGTCCAGTGTCACAAACACTGGGCGCAAGACAAAAATACACCCCGGACAGGGTGCGTCAAACCATCGCAAAGCATCACACACTCATTTCTCCACTCACTCACACATACAGGTGCAATTTAGAGCTGCAATTACACCTATTGGCATGTTTTCAAACCCAAGAAAAGCCACGCAAACATAGGGAGTATACAGTACATGCACCAGTTCGTTCTTACCTGTAATAAACTGCATTTCTCAAGATGTCCACTAGGTGGAGGCAAACCGCGAATTAAGAAAACAGTGGCCACGTTTCATGCCCATCACGTTTGTCTGTTTGAATGAGATACGATCTACCAGCATGCACTGTGCCATGAACTGGTAGATCACGATCGATGTATTGGGTACCCCTGCTATTGACCTTAGGCCTGCAGCAATGTGAAAGTGCTAAAGAGAATTCCCTCTCCCACTAACTACTGGAACCTCTGCTGGGACCTGCCTATCCTCCATTACACATGTACCACCCTCCTGAACAGCACTATTAACCTGTAATGACTTCCCCAAAACATGCTAACCTGCTACCCTTAAACATGGTAAGGGTAAAAGAGGCTGAATGGTTTCCCCAGATCTCAATCCAATCGAGTATCTGTGGGACATCAGACCAACATCACAACCTACAGGAGTTAAAGGATCTGCTGCTGACATCTTGGTGCCAGATACCACAGCACACCTTCAGAGGCCTAGTGAAGTCCATGCCTCGACGGGTCAAGGCTGTTTTGGCAGCAAAACGGGGACCAACACAATATTAGAGGAGGCTGAAATATTGATGGAAACTGTATCACATGGTACCAGACAGAACAGGGAAATATGGCAACCATCAAAGAAAGTTAAATTAGTTTATTAATTAAGCAAATATTTAATAATAACGTCACAATCTGAGCTCCATGTTCCTGAATTCAATTTAATTAATCATTATATAAATTCAGGGTTACAGTATCGTACAGTGTAACGTTCGAGCTACTTACTTTTAGTTCCTAGAATTAAAAAGATCACGGCTGGTGGAAAAGCATTTTCTTACAAAGCTCCTCAACTCTGGAATAATCTTCCTGCCTTGGGGGTTCATGATCTTGTTATCTGCTCGCTCTCCCTTTTAGTTAATGATGTGATAATTAGTGGGCGGAGTCTAAAGCTACTCTCTGTAAAACTGATACTTTACTCTTAATTATTTCACAGTGTAACTCCATCTTCTGTTTTTACCCCGGGGTGGTCCTGATGGTAACCTGCTTACCTTCTTGAGGTTAAAGACTTCAACTTGAGACTGCTGTGCCAACAATGCTGCTCCTACTAGATGTGACGGAAACCTGGCGTGTTTGCACCAAAAATGTTCAGAACTCACTACAGACTTTATCACAGACTGGACTGAATAATGAAGAACTTCAGCTGCTTGTTTATAATGATACGGTTCCGGCGCCGCTCTAGTGGCTGCCAGTTGCAGCAGTTCCATCGTCTTTGCGTGCTTTTTTACTGTTTTTAACTTTATTTACTAGTTTATTTAAGTTTTTAACCTCTTATTTGTATTTATTTTCTATTTAAGTTAACTATGGCCAACATACTCGTGTTTTTTCTGCTGCTTTGGGGATTACTGTTTGCATTCACATCGGGTGAGCTCGCGCAGAGTCATGGATCCATTGTTTACACCAGAGAACAGCTGTATGCACTTAGCAACACCACTGCTAACCCGGAGAAGTTTTCTGAGATTCCACGGGAACTGAGGAGACAGAGACGGGGGAAACGCACCGGTGCTGAGTGTCGCGCGCCAGAAAGAGACGCTACAAACCCGTTCTTCTATTGGTCATTATGGGGAATGTAAGATCTTTAACCAATAAAATGGACAAACTATCGGCGTTGATCCGGCACCAGCGTGAATACCGTGAGTGTAGCCTGATGCTATTTACGGAGACATGGCTAATCGAGCTAAGATCGGATGCAAACGTTTCTCTAGACGGCTTTCAGATTCGGCGAGCGGACAGGACTAAAGACAGCGGTAAGAGGAAAGGAGGGGGACTGGCTGTGTTTATTAATGATAGGTGGTGTAACACTGGACACATCATTATTTAGTATGGATATTGAGCTGGTAGCAGTTAGCATGAGGCCATATTATTTACCTCGGGAATTCTCGCATGTTATCGCGATAACTGTGTACATTCCCCCTCTGCTGACGTGAACTTGACATGTGACGTCATCCACTCAGTCATGAGCAGACTGCAGACACAGCATCCACAGGCTCTCATCCTGATCTCTGGGGATTTTAATCATGCTTCTCTGTCCTCCACGCTCTCGAATTTCAAACAATACGTGAACTGTCATACAAGAGACAATAAAACACTGGACCTGTTCTATGCAAACACCAAGGAGGCATATAACACTTCACCTTTCCCCCCCCTTGGGCAAGTCAGACCACAACCTGGTTCACCTTGTGCCTGTTTACAAACCAGTTGTTCACAGACAGAATCCCAGTTTACAAGATGTAAGAAGCTGGTCTAACGAGGCTTACGAAGCTTTGAAAGACTGCTTTGACACAACAGACTGGGATGTTTTTCTTGAATCACACGGCGAGGATGTTGACAACCTCACAACCTGCATAACGGACTATATAAATTTCTGTGTGGATAACACTGTACCAACCAAAACAGTACGGTGTTTTTCTAACAACAAACCCTGGGTTACTCCGGATCTTAAGGCTCTCCTAAATAAGAAAAAGAGAGAGTTTAGATCAGGAAATAAGGAGGAATTGAGAAGTGTACAGAAGGAGCTGAAAAAGAAGATCAGGGAAGGCAAAGACAACTACAGGAAGAAGATGGAGGACCAGCTGCAGCAGAATAATGTAAATGGAGTCTGGAGGGGCCTAAGAACAATCTCGGGACTTAAGGAATCCAACAGACAGTCTGTCGGAGACTTACAGTGGGGGCAAACGACCTTAACATTTTCTTTAACAGATTTGATCAGGCAATTGCTCCCCCCACAAACACCATGGATCAACTATTGCAGCTGCCCCCAACATCTACTGTTTCTGTAATGCCTACCCCTGACCTATTAATACCTCACTCTCAACTCCTTTGTTCATCTTCACTGCAACCTTCACCCACCACAGCTCAATGCTTCACACCTCCACCTTCAGCACCCAGCGCCCAAGCCTGCTCTTCTCTATCGTTCACCAGTGATCAAGTGAGGAGGGAATTGAGGAAGATGAAGGTGAGGAAGGCTGCTGGCCCTGACGGCATCCACCCCGGGCTCCTTAGACACTGTGCGAACCAGCTGTGTGGGATAGTCCAGGTCATCTTTAACCTAAGCCTGAAACAGGAGCGAGTTCCAGTCCTCTGGAAGACATCATGTGTAGTGCCCATACCAAAGACTACACATCCTGTTGATTTAAATGGATATAGACCAGTGGCACTGACCTCTCATCTGATGAAGGCCATGGAGCGACTTGTTCTGGACCATCTCCACCCACTGGTCAAACCAGTGATGGATCCGCTACAGTTTGCCTACCAGCCAGGCATTGGGGTGGATGATGCAATCATCTACCTTCTTCAAAGATCCCTCTCTCATCTAGACAGGGCAGGAAGCACTGTGAGGATCATGTTTTTTGACCTTTCTAGTGCATTCAACACCATCAGGCCCACTATACTGAGGAACAAGATGGAGATTGCAGGGGTGGATCCTCAACTCACCACATGGACAGTGGACTATTTAACAAACAGACCACAGTACGTGCGGCTTAAGGACTGCGTTTCGGACACAATCCTCTGCAGCACTGGTGCTCCACAAGGGACAGTCCTGGCCCCATTCCTCTTCACCCTTTACACCGCGGACTTCACCTACAACACAGCAACCTGTCACCTTCAGAAGTTCTCTGATGACTCGGCTGTCGTTGGCTACATCCTGGATGGAGACGACAGTGAGTAAAGGGAACTCACCAAGAACTTTGTGGACTGGTGTGGACAGAACCACCTTGAGATCAACACCAGCAAAACAAAAGAGCTGGTGGTGGACTTTCGTAAGTTTAAACCACATCCACTGAAACCGGTGAGCATCCAGGGACGGAATATCGAGATCGTTAACTCCTACAGGTACCTGGGTGTTCACCTTAACAATAAACTGGACTGGTCGGATAATACACAAGCCTTGTACAAGAAGGGCCAAAGCCGACTCTATCTGTTGAGAAGGCTCCGCTCTTTTGGAATACAGGGGGCCCTTCTCAGCTCTTTTTATGATTCGGTGGTGGCATCAGCCATTTTCTATGGTGTTGTCTGCTGGGGCAGCAGCATGACAGCAGCAGACAGGAAGAAACTGGATAAACTGATCAGAAAGGCGAGTTCTGTCCTGGGCTGCACCCTGGACTCGGTGGAAGCAGTGGGGGACAGAAGGATGATGACCAAGCTGTCATCCTTAATGGAGAACACCGATCACCCACTGCATGAAACTGTGGCTGCACTGGGCAGCTCCTTTAGCAACAGGCTTCTTCACCCACGTTGCTCAAAGGAGAGATACCGCAGCTCCTTTCTTCCTTCTGCTGTCAGGTTATACAACCAGCACCGCTCCAAACACAGCTAATTACCATCACAATAATTCACTTGGTTCTTAGTACTTCTCTGTGCAATTACTTTTAAATTATGTGCAATACTTGCTGTACCTGCTGTACTTTGTGCAATATTTTTAATAACTGTGCAATATTAGTTTAACTTCATCTATAAATACTGTTTATATTTTTGTATTTTTTACATATTCTTACTATTTAGTATATGTGTACATACATGTAAACATTCTGTAATTTTCTATTTTTTGTATTCCTGAAAGCTGCTGTAACACTACAAATTTCCCCCTGTGGGATAATAAAAGGCTATCTTATCTTATCTTATCTTATCTTATCTTATCTTATCTTCTTGGTGCTATGCTGACATTACCCTGGATACCGTGGCTCTTGATACATCACAAAGACTAGCTGTCTTGGTCACAGATGCGCCAGCAAGACGTGCACCAACAATTTGTCCTCTTTTGGACTCTGGTATGTCACCCATAATGTTGTGTGCATTGCAATATTTTGAGCAAAACTGTGCTCTTACCCTGCTAATTGAACCTTCACACTCTGCTCTTACTGGTGCAATGTGCAATTAATGAAGATTGGCCACCAGACTGGTCCAATTTAGCCATGAAACCTACCACACTAAAATGACAGGTGTTTCAGGTTCATTGTCCAACCCCTGTATATACATATGATAATATGTGTAAAAAACAATACTTGAATAGACCCATAACAGGGCAGTGGCAAAATTCATTGATATGTAGTAAAATCATTGTTTAACATCATTTTGTAAAGACTTTTTTTAAATTTATGTACAGATAGGGTTTTCACACATTAATGTGGCTGTAAAATATTACTAGCAGTAAAATTATATATATACAGTACAGGCCAAAAGTTTGGACACACCAGTCAAAAGTTTGGACACACCTTCTCTTCAATGTTTTTTCTTGATTATTTTTATTTTCTACATTGTACATTAATACTGAAGACATCCAAACTATGAAGAATTATGTAGTGAACCAAAAAGTGTTAAACAAACCAGAATATGTTTTATATTTTACCAACTCTACCTCTGCACAACCCAACTGATGGTCTCAAACACATTAAAAAAGCAACAAATTCCAAAAATTCACTCTAGACAAGGCGCAAACATTCATTGAAAACCGTTCCAGGTGGAGACCTAATAAAGCTGGTTGAGAAAATTTCAAAGAGTGCAAATCTGTCATTAAAGCAAAAGATGCTACTTTGAAGAATCTAAAATATAAAACATATTCTGGTTTGTTTAACACTTTTTTGTTTACTACATAATTCCATATGTGTTCCTTCATAGTTTGGATGTCTTTAGTACACCCCAACAGATTTGTCAGAAAACCTTTAGTTTCTTTCCAGAATCAACATTTTTTTATGAGATACTCTGCTACAAAATACTCCTACAATTGTGGGCCATTGATTGCAAACAAGATTTGTTCATTTGTACACACAAAAAAGTCATTTTCTTAACAACTTCAATCAAGACCATGTTGCAAAAATGAGTACACCCCAATGAAAGTCTTAGGAGTTTAGACTACAAAATTCTAATTAACACGAAATAAACAACATGTGAGTTTAATTATTCATTAAACAGGTGTCCAGCAGACAGTTCACAGTTTAAAAGGTGTTACTTAACAAAGAAAACCCCGTCCCATTTCATGCTGTCAGCGGTGGCATCACATGAAAGAGAAATGTTACAAGACCTGAGAAAGAATAGCATTTCTTTACACAAAAAAGGTAAAGGCTACAAGATCAGCAAAGCTTTACTGATCAGTCAGAATACTGTAGCAAAAGTGATACAAAAGTTTAACAAAGATGGAACTGCAACCATCTCACAGAGACGTCCAGGCCATCCACGGAAGTTAACACCCGAATAGGAGCGTCTTCTGTTTATTCCATGCCTAGAAGACTTAATGCTGTCCTTAAAAATTATAGAGGTCATACAAAATAGTAGATGTAGTACTTTTTGATGTGGGGTGTACTCATTTTTGCATCAGCTCATTTAAGTAAAACTGAATATTTTGTAATCTAAGTTATATTATTAACCTTACTTTTATGCTATGGGTTAAAGTAATGTTCTATGAAGCTCAGTCTTTTCAAAATTTTAAAAATTGTTCCTGTGTTCAGTGAGATATTGATTAAAATCTTACTTTTCAAAGGGGGTGTACTCATTTATGCTGAGCACTGTATGTATACAGTATATGCCATGTTTTAAGTAACAATCATGTTTGGGGTTAATTACTACAATCAATTTAAACCACAAATTATTTTAGCTTACTGTGTGTGTTTAAAGTATTCTATATTAATCCATAACACTCCATTCATAATGTTATAATTAATGTTATAACAAGCTTTTTTATTAATATTGTGATTATTGTGATTAATAATGTTGCAGCTGCCCCTTGTTGTAACCGTCCCCACTCTCCTCGAATTGACTGACTGTGACAAAAACGGAGAGGTTTGCAAAGAAATTCATCGGGAGTTTAATGACTCGTTCCCGACTAAGATCTGTTCGAATAATTAGCGCGTCAGGATCCACTGCATCCTGGAGTAAAGGACCCGCCAGGTTTACATGAGGAGAGTGTGAGTATCGGAAAACGGAGAACGGAAAACCTTGAGTTTTCATTAATTCTGAGTTAACTTACCCGGTTTAACCCGCTTTCTGGAATACCTCCCAGTTCCCGCGAGCGTCCGACCAGTTTATACTGAGCCTGACAATAAGCACTAATAAGATAACTGGAATAAAAGGGAGAAAACCGTAAAACAACAACGATAAATGAGGGATTCCAGACCAGAGTAATCAGGTAGGTGTGTGGAAATCCTAATCAACACTTTATTCTGAACAATACTCTAAATGCTGACCAATTTTAACCGTTTCCTCTTAAGAACGACAATACAGCAAATAAGTAAAGTTCTTACCTGAAAATCACTTACCGGAACTGACTTGCCCGCATTCTCCACCATCTGTTAGAACATCAGATCTTCTACTCCAGAGTCACTGGCTGAGTTTGAGAGAAAGATTCCTGCAAAACCGAGTGTGGACTGGGAGGAACTCATCACACACAGACAGTAAGAGTAAGCTTCTGATTTACTGTAGTAAGAATTAGGCTTATATAGCTGATGTGTACGTGAGAATGTGAGTCTATGTTTAAGCTTAGTGGAATTTTAATGATGGAGCACAAAGAGAATTATTAATGATCAGAACCAAATTAATGGTTTAACGTCTTTTACAAGCAAACAAAAAACAAGCAAAACTTTCATACATTCTACTAAAATCATTAGTGTATGATCTGTGTTTTTACAAACCCATTTCCAGAAAAGTTGGGAAATTTTGTAAAATGCATAAAAAGAAGAATTTGTAAAGTGTTAATTCTCATGAGTATATTTTTTTATATTATCTTTACAATAAGAAGCAATAGATAAATCAGCATATTTATTGTACAGTGAGTACAACAGTCTGCACAAAGGAAGAAAATGCAACACATAGACTAATCACACACTTCTCTGACTGGACAAAACTAAGAGTTGCTGTTTCTTGGTTCCTAAAACTAAAAGAAACTTTACAAAAATTGGTCCAAATAAGAAAACAGAATAAAGTGACCACAAGGAGTATGACAACAAGACCCGATCACAAACTAGGTGGTCAGCGAGTAACTGTGGAAGATTTAAAAGCAGCTGAACTTGCCATTATTCGCTTTGTCCAATCACAGTTCTTCTCAGATAAAATTAAAATGCTTACCACAAAACACCAAAAGTAAAAAGGGAAAGCACACTGAACAGACTTGACCCAACCCTAAAAGATGGCATAATGAGAGTAGGTGGCCGACTAAATAAAATGACAATTGGGGAAAAAAGAAAATTTTCGGGAACCGGGGCATAGAGTGGACATTTAACCCACCAGGCACATCTCAACATGGTCACATTCGACACACAAGATTTGCAACCACTAACACCTAATGATCTTCTGCTCCTTAAAGCTAGGCCAGTTCTCCCTCCAGGTGTATTCAACAAAGGTGACCTGTACACCAAACGTCGCTGGAAGCAGGTACAATCTGGCCAACCTCTTTTGGAAACGCTGGATCTTAGAATACCTGCCACTGCTCCAAGAGTGCCAAAAGTGGAACATTAAAAGAAGAAACTTCCAGTGTGATGACATCGTTTTGGTGGTGGATCCAACTTCACCAAGAGGTTCCTGGATTCTAGGAAGAATAATTGAAGTCTACCCTGACAAAAGAGGACTGGTACGAACAGTGAAGATTAAGACCCAAACCAGCATAATTGAGAGACCAATAACCAAACTTTGTCTGATGTTGGAGGGTGATGAGAATGAGCCTTAAGACAAAAACCATGACAAGGGTTGTACATTATATATATATATATATATATATATATATATATATATATATATATAGCCTTTTATTTCCATTTTGTACGTATGTGCCCTCTATAGAGACAAAGGCCTGTTAAATAGGAAGGAGACGGGGCAGAGGCGTGGCCAACTGGGAGTGCACAGCTTTTTGACCCTGGCTTTGGCTTGGCTGACTGTTTAAATTTTCTCCTGCTTCCTTGTGCTTTATTATTTCTAATTCCCAGTTTGTCTTACTTTATTTTATTTTGGGCTAAAGGAGCTGTAAATATTTATTGTAATAAACAAAACTTCATTTTTGGAAACGTACCCAGCATCTCTCTTGGATTTTTATTTTATTTTTTGCAACCAAACAAGAGTCAAGATTCCCCAGTCAACACCAACTGTGGCAAACAAAGGAATTTACATCAAGGATAAATTGTCAATACACATTTTGTAAATATAAAAACATAAAACAACACATAAATTGGCTCTCCTAATTCTAAGTATTTGTTGTTGTTTTTGTTTTTTTTAACATAGAATGTTAGTATTGTTTACATATCAAGTCAAATCAAATTTATCTATATAGCACTTTTTACAGTGAACATTGTCTCAAAGCAACTTTACAAAATCCAGGACCAACAGACCAAAAACCCCCTATTGAGCAGCCGAGGGCGACAGTGGCAGGAGAAACTTCCTTAAAATTACAGGAAGAAACCTAAAGAGGAACCAGACTCAGCAGGGCCCATCCTTCTTGGGTGGCCTGAAGGATAATACCCATATCTACGAGTGAAGCTGTACATGTAATAAATACTTAAGCTTAGCTAAAAAAAAATAAAGCTTAATGAAATAATTAATGGTTTAAATGTGTATTTAAATATTTTATAGTTTCTGCTGCAGCTGGATCTAGAAGCCACTTATTGGTATGAAGAATCCGTACAAGGGACGACTGGCTGACACCACATTCTGCTGTGAGACGTCGCTGCTGCGTCGTGGACATTTCGCAAAGGCTACCAAAACCATTGTTGAGGTTTCTTCATGACCACCTTCCCATTGGAAAAACTTGCCCTTGATCCAATATGGCGGCTTTTAAGATGGCAGCCATGTCCTGGACATAGCCTAAAAGATAGGCCCCCTCACTCATTACTTGCTTGGGTATTCAGATAGGTCATTTTCCCTTTCGTTTTTGAAATAAAAAAGTGTCCTGAGACTTTTGACTCACCCTGTAGTATTTAATTTCATTCTAACTTATTTAAATTGTTTTAGGCCACCCAGGCAGGACGAAGGTTCCTGTTGAGTTATATAAACTGTGTATGAGTTAATGATCTGATCTCCATTTCTTACCTGATGAACTATTTTCCCACAATGCATCATTGTAAAGGACCTCTTTTACCCCCTCTCTTAGATTATGCAAAGCAAGATGACCTTTGGTGACCTGCCAAGTGCTTTCTTAGGGATGAACTGAAGCAACAATTTCAAACCAGAATCAGTGACTGACCTCAAAAAAGCTCTTCAGACTGAGTGGACGATAAACTCCAGCATTGTGAAATGTTCTCCCAGAAAAACCAGGGTGAGGCGACTGTGTATTTATGCTGATGGTTTAGAACAGGATGTTCACGTTTATGGTCAGGAATCCACAAAGTATTGTAGGAGAAAATAAACAGCAGCTAAAATCCAATAAATCAGAGGATCATTAGTAATCTAAAACTGAATGATCTGTTTTTTCTCCTTCTTTGGGCTGAACGTTCAACAACACCTGCTCGTCCTGTTTTGCATCTTCTCATTTCAATACAGGTTGTTTTGTTTTTATGGGCTTTGTATGAAAATCATCTACGTCAAAAACTAAAGAAATATGAGGTGGTAGAGGAACCTTCATCATGTGTAATAAAAGAAAGAAGATAAACTGTGTATGAGTTCATGATCTCATCTGGACTATTTTCCCCACAATGCATCACTGTATAGAAGTGCTAACATTAGCAAAGTGGGTTTTTTGTTATTGAAGGATGAAACTTGAGCTGTAAGCAGTGTTTCAGAGCTCTATCAGTATATTACCCTCCTGTATCTCTGTAATCATGACATTATCCTCTTCTACCCCCTCTATCAGTATATTACCCTCCTGTATCTCTGTAATCATGACATTATCCTCTTCTACACCCTCTATCAGTGTATTACCCTCCTGTATCTCTGTAATCATGACATTATCCTCTTCTACCCCCTCTATCAGTATATTACCCTCCTGTATCTCTGTAATCATTACATTATCCTCTTCTACCCCCTCTATCAGTATATTACCCTCCTGTATCTCTGTAATCATGACATTATCCTCTTCTACCCCCTCTATCAGTATATTACCCTCCTGTATCTCTGTAATCATGACATTATCCTCTTCTACCCCCTCTATCAGTATATTACCCTCCTGTATCTCTGTAATCATGACATTATCCTCTTCTACCCTCTATCAGTATATTACCCTCCTGTATCTCTGTAATCATGACATTATCCTCTTCTACCCCCTCTATCAGTATATTACCTTCCTGTATCTCTGTAATCATGACATTATCCTCTTCTACCCCCTCTATCAGTATATTACCCTCCTGTATCTCTGTAATCATGACATTATCCTCTTCTACCCCCTCTATCAGTATATTACCCTCCTGTATCTCTGTAATCATTACATTATCCTCTTCTACCCCCTCTATCAGTATATTACCCTCCTGTATCTCTGTAATCATTACATTATCCTCTCCTACCCCCTCTATCAGTATATTACCCTCCTGTATCTCTGTAATCATGACATTATCCTCTTCAACCCCCTATATCAGTATATTACCCTCCTGTATCTCTGTAATCATGACATTATCCTCTTCTACCCCCTCTATCAGTATATTACCCTCCTGTATCTCTGTAATCATGACATTATCCTCTTCTACCCCCTCTATCAGTATATTACCCTCCTGTATCTCTGTAATCATTACATTATCCTCTTCTACCCCCTCTATCAGTATATTACCCTCCTGTATCTCTGTAATCATGACATTATCCTCTTCTACCCCCTCTATCAGTATATTACCCTCCTGTATCTCTGTACTCGTTACATTATCCTCTTCTACCCCCTCTATCAGTATATTACCCTCCTGTATCTCTGTAATCATAACATTATCCTCTTCTACCCCCTCTATCAGTATATCACCCTCCTGTATCTCTGTAATCGTTACATTATCCTCTTCTACCCCCTCTATCAGTATATTACCCTCCTGTATCTCTGTAATCATGACATAATCCTCTTCTACCCCCTCTATCAGTATATTACCCTCCTGTATCTCTGTAATCATTACATTATCCTCTTCTACCCCCTCTATCAGTATATTACCCTCCTGTATCTCTGTAATCATGACATTATCCTCTTCTACCCCCTCTATCAGTATATTACCCTCCTGTATCTCTGTAATCATGACATTATCCTCTTCTACCCCCTCTATCAGTATATTACCCTCCTGTATCTCTGTAATCATGACATTATCCTCTTCTACCCCCTCTATCAGTATATTACCCTCCTGTATCTCTGTAATCATGACATTATCCTCTTCAACCCCCTCTATCAGTATATTACCCTCCTGTATCTCTGTAATCATGACATTATCCTCTTCTACCCCCTCTATCAGTATATTACCCTCCTGTATCTCTGTAATCATGACATTATCCTCTTCTACCCCCTCTATCAGTATATTACCCTCCTGTATCTCTGTAATCATGACATTATCCTCTTCAACCCCCTCTATCAGTATATTACCCTCCTGTATCTCTGTAATCATTACACTATCCTCTTCTACCCCCTCTATCAGTATATTACCCTCCTGTATCTCTGTAATCATTACATTATCCTCTTCTACCCCCTCTATCAGTATATTACCCTCCTGTATCTCTGTAATCATTACATTATCCTCTTCTACCTCCTCTATCAGTATATTACCCTCCTGTATCTCTGTAATCATGACATTATCCTCTTCTACCCCCTCTATCAGTATATTACCCTCCTGTATCTCTGTAATCATTACATTATCCTCTTCTACCCCCTCTATCAGTATATTACCCCCCTGTATCTCTGTAATCATTACATTATCCTCTTCTACCCCCTCTATCAGTATATTACCCTCCTGTATCTCTGTAATCATTACATTATCCTCTTCTACCCCTTCTATCAGTATATTACCCTCCTGTATCTCTGTACTCATTACATTATCCTCTTCTACCCCCTCTTTCAGTATATTACCCTCCTGTATCTCTGTAATCATTACATTATCCTCTTCTACCCCCTCTATCAGTATATTACCCTCCTGTATCTCTGTAATCATGACATTGTCCTCTTCTACCCCTTCTATCAGTATATTACCCTCCTGTATCTCTGTAATCATTACATTATCCTCTTCTACCCCCTCTATCAGTATATTACCCTCCTGTATCTCTGTAATCATTACATTATCCTCTTCTACCCCCTCTATCAGTATATTACCCTCCTGTATCTCTGTAATCAGTTTATCATCCTCCTTTACTCCCTTCATTAGTAACCTTACCCCTCATCCAGTGATGTATTACAGCTTTTACCTGCCCATAAACGTAAGAAGAGCTGATGCAGTGGCAGTGTAATATTGATGGACAGGATAAAAATGGCTGATACATTAGTACAGGAGGTAGAAGAGGCTTTCAGCATTCAGTGGTCACTGAAGAACCGTCATGACTGATGGTAGCACCATGCAACACAGACGGTGGTGCTGTTACTGAGTGTGCGGTCTCTGTAAACTGATTGTTTGTAGCAATTAACAGCTTGCCCCATCACTATCCCACCTAGCTAGCCCATCATTCAAGAATCCTGTATATTAGAAGTGTAAAAACATGACATTAAAATCCTAATAAACAAACAACCTACTGTACCTGGATTGCCCCCCTCTCAAGGTAACACTAGTCAAGGTAACCTAGTCATTGTAGACAGATTCTTGAAGTTTGTCACTCTGCATAAACTCCCTTCAGCTAAAGGAACCACAAAGATCATTCCATCAATGATGGCAAGCTGTCCTGGCCCAGATGTAGCAAAACAGGCCCAAACCATGATACTACCACCACCATGTTTCACAGATGGGATAAGGTTCTTATGCTGGAATGCAGTGTTTTCCTTTCTCCAAACATAACGCTTTTCATTTAAACCAAAAAGTTCTATTTTGGTCTCATCCGTCCACAAAACATTCTTCCAGTAGCCTTCTGGCTCGTCCACATGATCTGTAGTAAACTGCAGACGAGCAGCAATGTTCTTTTTGGAGAGCAGTGGTTTTCTCCTTGCAACCCTGCCATGCACACCATTGTTGTTCAGTGTTCTCCTGATGGTGCACTCATGAACATTAACATTAGCCAATGTGAGAGAGGCCTTCAGTTGCTTAGAAGTTACCCTGGGGTCCTTTGTGACCTCGCCGACTATTACACGACTTGCTCTTGGAGTGATCTTTGTTGGTCGGCCACTCCTGGGGAGGGTAACAATGGTCTTGAATTTCTCCATTTGTACACAATCTGTCTGACTGTGGATTGGTGGAGTCCAAACTCTTTAGAGATGGTTTTGTAACCTTTTCCAGCCTGATGAGCATCAACAACTCTTATTCTGAGGTCCTCAGAAATCTCCTTTGTTCATGCCATGATACACTACCACAAACATGTGTTGTGAAGAGCAGACTTTGATAGATCCCTGTTCTTTAAATAAAACAGGGTGCCACTCACACCTGATTGTCGTCCCATTGATTGAAAACACGTGACTCTAATTTCACCTTCAAATTAACTGCTAATCCTAGAGGTTCACATACTTTTGCCACTCACATATATGTAATATTGAATCATTTTCCTCAATAAATAAATGACCAAGTATAATATTTTTGTGTCATTTGTGTCACTGGGTTCTCTTTATCTACTTTTAGGACTTGTGTGAAAATCTGATGATGTTTTAGGTCATATTTATGCAAAAAATATAGAAAATTCTAAAGGGTTCACAAACTTTCAAGCACCACTGTACCCAGAGCAGGAGGCAGATTTCAGGGTCCCCTCAGTGCAGCACTTTTTCCAGAAGGCCTGGAACATCCCCAGCAACAACACAGTCTCCAAAAGAGTTGCAACCATCTGAATGAGACACTTATTTTCACACAGAGCAAGGAGTTTGGTTTTCCACCAAAGACCATCCTCTCACCCTGGGGTCGAGAAGAGCTCCTGGGTCCCCACAGAGTTTATCCAAGAATTTTTGCGCAACCTGAACAGTAGGCATTGGAACATCAGGAGCCGACCCTAGGGGGAGGAGCTCTGTAACGGTTCAATTACCTCTATCCAGCGTTCCTTGCAGCAGAAAGCGTAGATTGATCTGTATCAACTGCAAGAGAACTACAGTTCCCAGGAGCCACAGTGCTGATTAGTGCTAACAATATAACTGCACTGGTCATACCCACAGACTTTAATATGTTAGGTGCCTCATGTCACTTTACGGTCTCGGACGTTAATATCGGGGACCTATATTGTTCATATTTTATGTTTCAGTGTGTTTATGTTTACCGCTGGTTTGTGTTTCTGTTTACCGCTGGGACCGCAACTCCGCGTCGGGTAAGAACAAAGGCGGCGGTGTGTGTGTGTACGTGAACAACAGTTGGTGCTCAGACGTACAGATTGTGGAAAAACACTGTTCAGCTGATTTAGAACTGCTAATGCTGAAGTGTAGACCCTTTTATCTGCCGAGGGAGTTTAACGCAGTGTTTATACTCGCTGTTTACATTCCACCGCGAGCTAACACCGCTACAGCACTGGGACTACTGCACGATACAATCAGTAAACAAGAGACTGCACACCCGGACGCCGTGTTCATCGCAGCTGGAGATTTTAACCATTGCAACCTCAAAACTGTTCTGCCAAAAAAATCACCAACATGTAAGCTTTCCGACGAGGGAGAGGAACGTGCTACAGGAGGAACATGGACATTACAACAAGCAATCCATCACTAACAGAAGAGCTGAATGAGTTCTACGCACGCTTTGAGGCCCTCACCATCAACCACTGTAAGAGGTTCCAGCCGCAGAGAGCACACAGGACGCTTCACTCATTGTGTCTGTGATGGAGGTGCGCAGGGCGCTTCTGAGAATAAACCCAAGGAAGGCAACTGGTCCAGACAGCATTCCCGGACGTGCGCTACAGGTTTATTCATCAGAATTGGCAGATGTGTTTGCAGACATATTCAACCTGTCTCTTATGCAAGCCTCTGTTCCTTCCTGCTTTAAGACCACCACCATTGTTCCACTCCCAAAGACAAACACAATAATCTGCTTGAATGACTATCGTCCCATTGCGCTCACACCTATCATAATGAAGTGCTTTGAAAGGAGTCATGACTCGTAACCAAAAAGCTATTCCGGACACACTGGACCCCCTACAGTTTGCATATCGTCAAAACAGATCCACTGATGATGCGATCTGCACAGCCATGCACACAGCTCTTTCACATCTGGAAGGCAAGGACACGTATGTAAGAATGCTGTTCATCGACTACAGCTCGGCGTTCAACACAGTCATCCCACACATCACAGTCTGGTATGGAAACTGCACTGCAGAGGACAGAAAGGCACGCCAGCGTGTAATAAAAACTGCACAAAGAATTTCTGGAACGTCCTTCCCTGCACTACAGGACGTTTATCAGATCAGGGTGGTCAGGAGAGCCCACAACATAATTAAGAACAGCACACACCCCCAAAACTACCTCTTCACTCTTCTGCCATAAGGCAAACGTAAAGCATAAAAGGCCAGAGCCAGAGGCCAACAGTTTTTTACCCACAAGCAGTCAGACTTGTGAACAAACATGGACTGTCACATACACAACTTACCTCATGAACATTGTACATCCTCTACGATGCACTATTGCACATTTAAATGGCTGCTGCTACTTCCACATAATGTTGCATAATTTGCACCTTAAAATAACTGCTGCTGTATTGTCTGTATTTATGCTGTATAATACTGCAATCATTTCTACACCTTATGTGACTGCTGTTATATGCCTTCTTTTTTTACTGCCTTAGTTTATTTCTATTTTTATTCCTCTATAAATAAAACGTTTTTTTATAGTTTATATTTGTATATTTTTAAAAAAGTTTTTATACTAAGTTTTTATTCTGTTAGTTTAATTTTGTTTTTATGTATAATACTTATTGACGTTTGGAGGATGAACAAAGTAAGAATTTTAGTGTACAGTGTAACTGCTGGTTCTTCTGTGCACATGACAATAAAACTCTTGAATCTTGGGGTGGTGGGGCTTAAAGCAGCAACCTTCTGATTACAAGTCCACTATCATAACCGTTGAGGTACCACTGCCCCATAATTGAGAGCTGTCATATTTTTTTCTCTCTTCAGCCATGTCAACAGGCAGGATTTTATCTAAGACGAGTCTTAAAGAGCAAAACCCACGATCATGGTGAAGTACGATGGTGTCTGTGTAGCTCACAGAGTATTTACCTTTATACACAACTTCATTCTAAAGGAAATAATAAAACCTGAGCTGAATGGATCTGCTGTAATGTACAGATTATGTACATTTTAAGAACCATGTGGAAGCACTTCAGGTACCAGCAGTGGTTCTGAAACCACCATTTTAAGATTTTCTGCCCTGCAAAAAAAGCCACAATGCAAAGTGTTAAAACAAATCAGCAGAGCAGAGTAACTCATTACCCTACCAAATAAACGGGGTTCAGCTGCACTTTATTTTACCTCAGTTACCATGTCAACATGAACTACAGACCCTCATCAGCAGTGGTTGAATAACTTGCTTGCATATATGAATCAGTGGACAGGAGAACAGGCTACATATTTTCTTGAGGTTGATGTTACACCAGCTATGTACATTTACACAGCAATTTCGGCAAGTTACACAGATCTTAGAACAACACACATGAATCGGTTCCTCTTCTACAGATTATAGAAGTCCACTCATTTTGCCCTCTAAAAAGATCATGCCCACGGCCACCCCGAGCAGACAGCGTGCACCCTGGGCAACAACATGGCATCTTATTTACATTGGTAGAGTTAACATTGGACTCTTTCAACATGCTGCAACACAGGGGTGAGTTTCCACCAACAGACTGAATCCTGACATCCTAATCAGTAGAAAAACTGACCGGATTAAAGGATCCGGCATCACGGCTACAGACAAAATAGCTGGTGAGAGATGATGGAGAGAAACTGTGATTTATTACGTATAAATCATCAAATACTAAACACACTTCTATTTAAAACCTACAATGATGAGTGAAAACTCTGGAAATCTTTTCTTTTATCAGTGAAAGATTCAAGAGAATGATCACATCACACATTATTCTTTTTATTCCGTCTTACAAAACCTTGAAACCTTGAACGATGAAATAAAATAAATCCTTAACTGCACTTTATTCCATCACAATTTGTAAGTCACTTTAAATAAAAGCATCTACTAAATGTAATAAATGTAAATGTGCTTCATCTTTATCATCTGGGGTTATTAGATGATGTTGGGTTTCATTTGGAATTATATTAACACGTTCTTGGATTTAAATAGGGGTTAGATAAGGTCATGTTGGATTTACACTGGAGATGTGATGAGATGATCTGAAGGTGTAATACGATGTTAAATTAGATGTAGAGATATAATAACACGTTCTTGGATTTAAATAATATATGTATTATTATGGTGTAATATATTTATGTTTTATTTGATTTGGAGATGTGATATGACGTTGTTTGATGTTGAATGGAGTAAAATATCCAATACGAAATCTACCATCAGCTGATTTGAATTGCTGAGGTGAGTAATGAAGATGTAAATAGAGATCAGTGCTGTCCAATCAGCATCAAGTAACAGAGTGATGTAATGAGGAAGAGTGACGGTGTGGAAGAGACGTTTATTTAGAGAAAGAGGAACTAAAGTGGTCAGAGATCAGAAGAACCTCTGAGGACTCGAGACGTCCTTCTTCTCTTCTTCTACATACAGGTAACATTCAGTACAAACTTCAATCTTTAATATATTCCAGCATCACGGCTACAGATAAATACAAGTGAGCCGATTAAAGAGAAAACAGAGAGAAGTCGTGATCTAGGAAACCTTATAACGGAATCAAATTCTAAACGTCTTTATATTTAAACCTACAATGATCAGTGAAAACACTGAAATCTTTTATTTTATTTTATTAGTTAAAGATTTAAGAAAACTGACATTACAGATTCTTCTGTTTATTCTGTTTTACAAAATGTCCAAACTTTTCTTGAAATAGAGTTTTTTAAAAATTAGACGTAATCCTTGGTTGCTTGCACTTCATTAAGTCACAATTGTAAGTCACTTTGAATAAAAGCATCTACTAAATCTTTATTGTCTGGGGTGATGAGATGATGTTGGATTTGAATTTGTGATGTAATGAGATGATGTCGGAAGTTGGAGATGTTGGATTTGAAGGTTTAATGCGATGTTAAATTTGATTTGGTGATAATGGATTTAAATGGGTGATGTTATAAGGTCATTTAATGACACGGGTTAGGGTTAGGGTAAGGTTTAGGATTTATGGATTTGAATAGGGAAGTGATATGATGGTGAATTTGATTCGGAGGTGAGATTTGATGTTGTATTTGATTTAAAGGTGTGGTAGAACACCAGAATGGGATCTCGAATACATCGTATCTCAGCTCTGCCATCCGGTTGGGTGGCTACACGAACATTGATCGGCTGTTGTTCAGGGATGGGAACGCCTGATCAGGGTTCCTCAAAACTGGTGAAATTACGACCTCTGCTGCCTGATTGATGACGTCTGTGCAGAGTTGGGGAATAATGTTGTTAAGGGTGTGGCTAATTGGATACGACCAGATTAGTGGATAAATTTGGGTTGGAAATCAGAGAAAAAGACGGAAAAAAAATTGTAAAGAGCCTAAAAATGTACCACTACAGCATAAATATCTGATTTGAATTGCTGAGGAGGACGATGGAAATGTAAATGGAAATAGAAATCAGTGCTGTCCAATCAGCATCATGTAATGAAGTGATGTAATGAGAAAGAGTGACGGTGCATAAAAGTAAAACATTATATTATAATTTAAACACATTAACACGTATTTCTACCGTGCATTACCTAAAAGTAGGACCAGGGTGGGCTGGTTTTCCTTGTTTAAGTGGAAGGGCAGCGAGCACATCAGGGTTCAGCGGGGAAGTTCAGATGTTAGAGATCAGAGAAGGAGGAGACAGAGTGAAGATTTTGGTGAGGAAGAGTGTATGTGAACATTGATCCTCATCCAGCTCTTCTGTAAGGTCTCCTAATAATATGAGGGGTTATTGGGAAGGTTACAGTAACAGCATGTCGTTTAAATCATTAAATGTTAAGATGAGGAACGTTAACGGGGTAAAGTGCCACTTTTAGAACTGGTTTAGGTCGCACGAATTTCAACTTTAATTTAATCAAGCCACGCCCAAATTGAAACTAGTTCTAACATTTGATACATTAACACTTTACCTGTTTTTACCCGTCAGTACCTATTAATATTTTATAGGTTTTATAAAGTGGGATCACGTTGCTACTTAATGTAATTGTATTTCAGGTGTATTCCAGTTCTTTAGTTCTCCAATAAAATATCAGTGATGAAGCAGGTTTTGGTCGTCCTCCTGTTTCTTACAGGTAGGTGTGTTAGTTTTTACACTGAACAGAATAAAAGCAGCTGGTTCCACTTAGACTGAATAAAATATCTGTTTGATACAGAAGATTTATTGTATATTACAAATCTTACCACTAATCTTTTACATAAAACTCCTAATTTCATCCACAGGAGTCGCCCCCTTCATCCCCCTCTCCCAGTATAAATACTATCTGGTCCAGCAGGGGATAAACTGGAGTGATGCTCAGACCTACTGCAGATCTAATTACACTGACCTGGCTACCATCCACAGTGATGCTGACATGGTTAAACTACAAGCTGAAGCTCAGATACACCAGTTCAGTGGTGACGCCTGGTTTGGAGTGTATAAAGAATCACATGACTGGCGCTGGTCCTACAAGAATGAGACTCTAGGAACTTTTAGCTACTGGGGATCTGGTCAGCCGGACAACTGGGGAAACAAGGAAGAGTGTGTTATTATGTATTTAACAAGTGATTGGGGGGATGTATCCTGTGCAATGCCACGTCCCTTTCTGTGCTATGACGGTAAGTGAGCTGGTTATGGTGTATGATGTAATAGTTACTTCACCATCAGGTTTCCACAATACTGATAAAATACATTTTATTTCATTTCTATAATTAATAAAACTCACTCAACTGTAGACAATAACATTTCAAGCAACTTCTAATTAATATCAGACCAGTTTTACTGGATTACAGCATAAATGTTCTATCAACTTCAGGTAAAAAATATATATTTTCATTCTGTTATGATTCTGTTTGATGGGGGGGGGGGGGGGGGGGGGTTGTGTAGCTGTAACACATCCTTTTAATTTACAGAATCTAAAATCCATTCATCTTTTTTCTTCCACACAGACTGCACATAGTCTAACACTGATCTGGGTTCGGTATCTGAGTTTGAATACAACCACTGGTCCTGGAATGTCCTAAGTGGTCCTTCAAGTGTCCTAGTTCAGAGGGACTAAAACCAACACACTCCTAAAGTGCTTCATAAATAGTGAATAACAAGAATATACCTTGTTTGTCCCTGTTTTACCAGCTTCATAAGAAAATGCTTTCAACATGATTCTGAAGGTTCAGTGGAGACATTCTTAAGCTCCATGCTATTTAGGGTGGTATGGCAAGTTCTTTAGTAAACTGAGCAAACAACTGCGACATTTAAATTTTTACCTTGGTCCAATTAAGCAATGCAACAATACCTGGTGACATCAAGTTTTAGAGAGGCCAGGAGAAATAATAGAGAATTGGTTAATACGTTTTCTGGACTCCTAAATGACCTGAACAGGGATGATTGTGAGCTGAAGAAAAAACTTGTAACCTGTATGGCTAAGACACAACCACCTGGTGTACATTCTGTGGTGCCTGGGATAAGAGCATAGCCTAGCGTCTGGGTTATCAGATTTGAACTTTAAAGCAAGACGTGGGGTCTTTTTCTAATGGCGGAACTATCAAACACTGTTTTTGTGCATCAGAAGGAATTCATTGGCTTAGAAGAACAACAACTGTATTTGAACCTGTCTGTATATTTTTGACTCAACAGATTTTCAGATGATCCAGCAGGTTTTGTTTGTTTATAAATAATTAAATGTACCTTAATCTAATTGAAACTGAAGAGAACTTGAACTAAAAGACTGAAAATGATGTTCAGTGTAACTTAAGTACTGGAGGATTAATAATGTGTTTAAATTTTACAGAGAGGAACTCTGGTACCAGCAGGTACATTAACATCACTGACAAAAAGACCTGGTTTGAGGCTCAGAAATACTGCAGACTGTATCACACTGACCTGACCAGCTCAAGAAATTCAACTGAAAACTCTCTTCTCCATGGAATGATCTCTGACTTGACCTGGATCGGTCTGTATAGGTTCACCTGGAAGTGGTTGGATCAGACCAACCCGACCAACATCACCTGGAAGCCTGGACAACCTGATAATTATCTAGGAGGTGAAGATTGTGGTTATTTATATAACTTTCAGGCTGCTGATGCTCGGTGCTCAGACCTCAAACCTTTCTACTGTTATAGAGGTAATGTGACGTCATTTCCTGTCTCATATTTACATCAATTTCAGCAGTTTTTATTAATATCAGTTTATTTTGGTTCAGTTATAACAGGCAAACAGTTCCTGAGGTTGAAGGTTCAGTCGGATCAGAACATGAATGATCCTGCAGTGAAGGCAGCGCTCCTGGAGAAGGTGGGTCTCATTCTGTAACCATCATCTGCTGCTGGATTCAGTTCTTCTACCATTTTTATACTAAACACATCAGTTCCTAATAAAATCATCTTCTGTTCCTCAGATCCTGCAGAAACTTAAGGAACATGGGATGGAACAGAACATCACACTGAAGTGGAGGGAGCAACCAGGAGGAGATGTGTTCCACAAGATTAAAGATTAAAACAGAAAATTAAACAATTTTGTCAAATTTAAATTGGATTTATTTAATAATTTACATAATTCATCGATGCAGCGCTACATTCTGCTTCTCCAGACAAAACTCAAGATAATAAATCATTCAGAACATTTAATTATAGTTAATGGAGAAACAATATCTGATTGACCCTAGTAAAAAGATCTTATCACCACCTAACCCACCTAACCCACCTAACCCACCAGCCCCTCTTAAACCTCACCTGGGTACGACTACACCATCATAAAGGAAACATTACCATCTCAACTCTAACACACAGATCCTATCACCACCAAACCCCCCTCCATTTTCTCCTCTGAACCCCCACCCGGCCAGGACCAGACTATCATTAGGAAATGTGACCCCCCCCCCCCCCCCCCCCAACTGTCCCTCCTAAAATTCACCTGACCAGAAGCAGACTAGCATAATAAATCATGCACAGTTTTATAGACTAGAATAGTGGTGTGATGTATAGATTATTAGCATTGTGTAATTGTTCTATATAATATAAACATTTATTATTTATTATTCTATTAGATCATTAGCATTGTGTTATTGTTCTACATAATATAAAAATGTATTATTATTCTATAGATTATTAGCATTGTGTTATTGTTCTATATAATATAAACATTTATTATTTATTATTCTATAGATTATTAGCATTGTGTTATGGTTCTATATAATATAAACATTTATTATTTATTATTCTATAGATTATTAGCATTGTGTTATTGTTCTACATAATATAAAACTTTATTATTATTCTATAGATTATTAGCATTGTGTTATTGTTCTATATAATATAAACATTTATTATTTATTATTCTATAGATTATTAGAATGGTGTTATGGTTCTATATAATATAAACATTTAATATTTATTATTCTATAGATTATTAGAGTGGTGTTATAGTTCTGTATAATATAAACATTTATTATTTATTATTCTATAGATTATTAAAGTGGTGTTATGGTTCTATATAATATAAACATTTATTATTTATTATTCTATAGATTATTAGAGTGGTGTTATAGTTCTGTATAATATAAACATTTATTATTTATTATTCTATAGATTATTAAAGTGGTGTTATTGTTCTATATAATATAAACATTTATTATTCTGTAGATTATTAGAGTGGTGTTATAGTTCTGTATAATATAAACATTTATTATTTATTATTCTATAGATTATTAAAGTGGTGTTATTGTTCTATATAATATAAACATTTATTATTCTATAGATTATTAGAGTGGTGTTATTGTTCTATATAATATAAACATTTATTATTCTATAGATTATTAGAGTGGTGTTATTGTTCTATATAATATAAACATTTATTATTCTATAGATTATTAGAGTGGTGTTATTGTTCTATATAATATAAACATTTATTATTCTATAGATTATTAGAGTGGTGTTATTGTTCTATATAATATAAACATTTATTATTCTATAGATTATTAGAGTGGTGTTATTGTTCTATATAATATAAACATTTATTATTCTATAGATTATTAGAGTGGTGTTATTGTTCTATATAATATAAACATTTATTATTTTATAGATTATTAGAGTGGTGTTATGGTTCTATATAATATAAACATTTATTATTTATTATTCTATAGATTATTAGAGTGGTGTTATTGTTCTATATAATATAAACATTTATTATTCTATAGATTATTAGAGTGGTGTTCTGGTTCTATATAATATAAACATTTATTATTTATTATTCTATAGATTATTAGAGTGGTGTTATTGTTCTATATAAAATAAACATTTATTATTTATTATTCTATAGATTATTAGAGTGGTGTTATGGTTCTATATAATATAAACATTTATTATTCTATAGATTATTAGAGAGGTGTTATTGTTCTATATAATATAAACATTTATTATTCTATAGATTATTAGAAAGGTGTTCTTGTTCTATATAATATAAACATTTATTATTTATTATTCTATAGATTATTAGAGTGGTGTTATTGTTCTATAGAATAATAAATGTTTATATTATATAGAACAATAACACCACTCTAATAATCTATAGAATAATAAATGTTTATGTTATATAGATTATTAGAGTGGTGTTATTGTTCTATATAATATAAACATTTATTATTCTATAGATTATTAGAGTGGTGTTATTGTTCTATATAATATAAACATTTATTATTCTATAGATTATTAGAGTGGTGTTATTGTTCTATATAATATAAACATTTATTATTCTATAGATTATTAGAGTGGTGTTATTGTTCTATATAATATAAACATTTATTATTTTATAGATTATTAGAGTGGTGTTCTGGTTCTATATAAAATAAACATTTATTATGTATTATTCTATAGATTATTAGAGTGGTGTTATGGTTCTATATAATATAAACATTTATTATTCTATAGATTATTAGAATGGTGTTATGGTTCTATATAATATAAACATTTACTATTCTATAGATTAGTAGAGTGGTGTTATGGTTCTATATAATATAAACATTTATTATTTATTATTCTATAGATTATTAGAGTGGTGTTATTGTTCTATATAACATAAACATTTATTATTCTATAGATTATTAGAGTGGTGTTCTGGTTCTATATAATATAAACATTTATTATTCTATAGATTATTAGAGTGGTGTTATTGTTCTATATAACATAAACATTTATTATTCTGTAGATTATTAGAGTGGTGTTATTGTTCTATATAATATAAACATTTATTATTCTATAGATTATTAGAGTGGTGTTCTGGTTCTGTATAAAATAAACATTTATTATTCTATAGATTATTAGAGTGGTGTTATGGTTCTATATATTATAAACATGTATTATTTATTATTCTATAGATTATTAGAGTGGTGTTATTGTTCTATATAATATAAACATTTATTATTCTATAGATTATTAGAGTGGTGTTCTGGTTCTATATAAAATAAACATTTATTATTTATTATTCTATAGATTATTAGAGTGGTGTTATGGTTCTATATAATATAAACATTTATTATTCTATAGATTATTAGAGTGGTGTTCTGGTTCTGTATAAAATAAACATTTATTATTTATTATTCTATAGATTATTAGAGTGGTATTATTGTTCTATATAATATAAACATTTATTATTTATTATTCTATAGATTATTAGAGTGGTGTTATTGTTCTATATAATATAAACATTTATTATTTATTATTCTATAGATTATTAGAGTGGTGTTATAGTTCTTTGTAATATAAACATTTATTATTTATTATTATATAGATTATTAGAGTGGTGTTATTGTTCTATATAATATAAACATTTATTATTTATTATTCTATAGATTATTAGAATGGTGTTCTGGTTCTATATAATATAAACATTTATTATTTATTATTCTATAGATTATTAGAGTGGTGTTATGGTTCTATATGATATAAACATTTATTATTTATTATTCTATAGATTATTAGAGTGGTGTTATGGTTCTATATAATAAAAACTATTCTTATTATTATATAGATTAATAAAATGGTGTTCTGTGAGTCTGTAAGTTCTGATTTAAATCTAAACAAACAAACTTAAACTGGTTGAAGGTTTTTATTTAGTGGAGTCCGTGGTGCGGTTCACTTGTTGGTACATTGGTTTAATCTCCATATTAATAATACATCAGTAATTACACTTAGCATGGATCGCTAACTGAAATTCTGTATACAGCTACATCGAGAATATCAACATTTACCTCAGTTATGTTGGTACATTGGTTAGAAAAGTTTTCAGATTGCTAATATATGACTAATTGTTTTTATTTTTCTCTATTAGGGACAAATAATATAAAGATTTAGCTTTTATAAGTGCATGTTTATACTCAGTTAGAGCATCTTTCCAAGCAATCTTATACACCTCCAGTGTAGTGTGACGCCACTTGCGTTCTAATTTCCGTGCTGCTTGTTTAAGTGCGCATGTGTGGTCATTGTACCAAGGAGCAAGTTTTTTCTCCCTAATCAGTTTAGTTTTGAGTGGGGCTACGTTATCTAAGGTTGTGCGCAGTACGGTCTCTAGGTTTTGAGTTGCCTGATCTAGTTCTTTAGGTTCTGATGCTGATATATTTGGTATTTCTGGTAGGCAGTTTATGAACGCTGCTGCAGTTGCAGATGTAATAGTGCGCTTACATTTAAAACGATGTGGTTGCTGTATATTATTGGACAGGGACACTTCATAAATTAGTAGGGAGTGATCAGAAATTAAGTCATTCTGTGGTACAATTTCCAGGTTGTCTATGTTTATACCATAAGTAAGTATTAAATCTAAGGTATGTTTACAGCGGTGAGTGGGTCCTGTTACATTTTGGGTGATGCCTAAAGATTCTAAAATAGAATCAAACACAATTTTGAGTGGATTACACTTATCCTCATAATGAATATTAAAGTCACCAACAATTAAAGCTTTCTTAGTTGATAAGACTAAT
Source organism: Trichomycterus rosablanca (assembly GCF_030014385.1). NCBI lineage: Eukaryota > Metazoa > Chordata > Actinopteri > Siluriformes > Trichomycteridae > Trichomycterus > Trichomycterus rosablanca. Next base: position 63,399,849 of record NC_085989.1, read on the forward strand.
TTAGAAAGAAAATCAGCAAATTGGTTAAGAAATTCTGAGTAAGGACCAGGGGGTCAATAAACAGTAACCAGCTTAAACATACTAGTTTTATCAGATGAACATTTATTGGTTATGTCAGAGATAAGAACTTCAAACGAGTTTGTTATGGGAGATGATTTTACAATAAGACCTATGTCTTTATCATAAATTGTGGCTATTCCTCCACCACAACCGCTAAGACGTGGCTTATGTTCATAACAAGCAGCAAGCAGCACGGAAATTAGAATGCAAGTGGCGTCACACTACACTGGAGGTGTATAAGATTGCTTGGAAAGATGCTCTAACTGAGTATAAACATGCACTTATAAGAGCTAAATCTTTATATTATTCGTCTCTAATAGAGAAAAATAAAAACAATCCTAGATTCCTCTTTGAGACGGTGTCCAAATTAACTAAAAACGTCAATGAAACTGAATCTAATATACCGCCTGACTGTACCAGCGATGATTTTTTAAAATTCTTTAATGACAAGATAGAAAAAATACGACTTCAGAGTCAAAGTGTGTCACTTGCCAATGTTAAGTATGGACTCACTCCGAGCAGCATTGGTGATAATAGTAACGAGTTCATCCAACTAAATTCCTTTAATCCAATCTCCCAAAATGAACTAACTGTGCTGATTAAATCATCTAAGTCATCATCGTGTATACTCGATCCTGTTCCAACTCGTTTACTTAAAGATTTACTCCCAGCTATTGTAGAGCCCCTGCTTACATTAATCAATGCATCCCTTAGCCTTGGGTATGTACCTAAATTGTTTAAATGTGCCATTATTAAACCCCTGATTAAAAAACCTAATCTTGATCCACATGTTTTATCTAATTATAGGCCAATTTCAAATCTTCCTTTTGTCTCTAAAATATTAGAAAAAGTCGTTTCCAAACAATTATGTTCTTATTTGAATGAAAATTGTATTCATGAGAAATTTCAATCAGGATTTAGACCCAATCATAGTACCGAAACCGCATTAATTAGAGTAGTTAACGAGTTGTTAATGTCTTCTGATAATGGATGTGTCTCTTTTCTTGTTCTATTAGATCTTAGTGCAGCGTTTGATACGGTCGATCAGAACATTTTACTGGAGAGGCTAGAAAATACAGTAGGTGTTAAAGGACTCGCACTCTCTTGGTTTCAATCATATCTGACTGACCGCTCGCAATTTGTTTATGTAAATAATAAATGCTCGGAAACTACAAAAGTAAAGTGTGGTGTTCCACAGGGGTCGGTACTGGGACCGCTATTATTTACACTCTATATGCTTCCACTAGGCGAAATTATTCATAAACATGGCATAAAATTTCACTGCTATGCAGATGACACACAGCTGTATATATCAGCCAAACCAAATGATACTGACACAATCAGTAAGATAGAAGACTAAAGTGTAAACGACATAAAAAACTGGATGTCGTGTAATTTTCTTTTACTTAATTCAGATAAAACTGAGGTTTTACTTGTTGGCTCTAAAGCTGTGAGGGACGAGTTCTCTAACCTGGTGCTAAACCTAAACACGTTCTCTGTTACTCCCAGCCCAGATGTAAAAAACTTGGGTGTCACAATAGATTCAGATCTCTCCTTTGATACACACATTAATAATATTACTAGAGTTGCTTTCTATCATCTGCGTAATATCTCTAAAATAAGAAATATACTATCTGTTAATGACGCCGAAAAACTGATCCATGCGTTTATAACTTCTCGGTTAGATTATTGTAATGCTCTTCTAACTGGATGCTCTGGTAGATCCATAAACAAACTCCAGTTAGTTCAAAATGCAGCAGCTCGAGTGCTAACTAGAACTAAAAAATTTGATCATATTAGTCCTGTTCTATCATCTCTACACTGGCTGCCAGTTAAATTCCGCATTGATTACAAAATACTTTTACTAACCTATAAAGCGCTACATGGTCTGTACCATAGTATCTGAGTGAACTTATTAATCACTACAACCCAGCGCGCCCACTTCGTTCACAAGATGCAGGGTTACTTATAGTTCCTAAAATTAAGAAGACCACAGCTGGTGGAAGAGCATTTTCTTATAAAGCTCCACAACTCTGGAATAATCTTCCTGCCTCTGTTCGGGATTCGGACACAGTCTCAATGTTTAAGTCTAGACTGAAAACATATTTATTTTCTTGGACAAACTGGATCCTCTGATCATCTTTACTCATCAGAGACTCTCAGCCTTTCCTGGATGCTGCTTTTGTACCGAAATATGATCAGTCACCTGTTTAACATCACATCATTTAGTGTTTCACCTCATTACTCGCTTGTCCCCGTCCCAACTTTTTTGTAACGTGTTGCAGGTCTGAAATGCAGGAATGGATGTTTATTAATAAATGAAATGAAGTTGAGCAGATAAAAGATGAAATATCTCAGCTTCATCCGGTCTGACATCAAATAAAAGTCAAAGTTAATGTCAAAGAAACTCTGTGTTTTTATTTTATTTACATTTTCCACACTGTCCCAACATCTTCTGAATCGAGGCTGTATTTCTAGCAGAAATGAATTATATTAAATTAGATTAAAAATGTTCCTCTTCTTTTAGGCTGAACATTGAACAAAAGCTGCTCGTCCTGATTTTCATACGAATCCCATAAAAACACAAAACAGTCTGGATGGAAATGAGTGGACATCAAACCCTTTTTAATGTTCTGAAAGAGGAATAATGTGAGATTAACAGTAAATTAATGGTAAATATGAGAGGAGCTGTTTCATTTTTTAGTTTTATTTGTGTAGAATTTGATATTATCGGACTGTTAAAATCTCCAGGCGCTCGTCTGCATCGCAGAAATGCTAATCTGGTTCTTCTGATACCATTTCATTCATTTCATTTACATTTTCAGCATTTAGCAGACGCTTTTATTGAACCCGCAACCTTCTGTTTACTAGTCCAGTACCTTAACCACTGAGCTATCACTGGCCCTATTATATACCAGTCACAAAAATATGAATAAAATATCATATTCTACATAATTTTAAAAATGAATGATTTATTTATGAATGATTGGTGCTAGACTATAAATCTCTTCTACATTTTAAATTCTATATTTGTTTATATATTCGGTTGTGGAAGCAGATTTTATAGAAAATCACACAGACATGAAAACCAGTCCAGAGAACCTGGAACCTGAATCCAGCTCTAAAACCCCTCCAGATCACCACCACCGTCTCTTCAGACTTTAGAAGAATCTCTGCAGGTAAATATTTGAACATTTCCCTAATGTGGCGTCTCGGTACATAGAACAAAAACAAAGAGCAGCTGGTTCAGTCCTGCAGCTCGTCTGGTTTGGTTTTTCGCTGAACCATTGAGATGTTTGTAGAGCATCTGACGATCATTACTGGAGCTTCGTGCACCTGTAGACCTACTTACACATCTGTACACCTTGTACACAGCCAGGGGAGTTTGGGACCAGGTGGTGGCTGTGCAGACAGAGGCCCGTCCCCAGTGGACACTGTGGACACATCTGGGCAACGTCCCCAGCAGGCAGTGAAAGCTGAGCGAGGTCCTCAAAGTCTCAACATTTATTTCAGAGGGACTGAAGCTGTTACAGGAATTTCCTTAATCAATGGACTCGTTTTAAACCACAGTCGTACAAGGGAAGCGTGAGTGGTCGGGGGGTGTTGGGGTGGGGCGGCGTTCCTCTGTCCTATTTTCTGAGAGTCACCAGTTTATCAGCCGCTTCACTTCATCAGCCACTTCACTTCATCAGCCGCTTCACTTCATCAGCCACACTGTGTGTATGAGCATCAATCACTCTGCTCTAGGGTTAAGGTACAGGACTAGTAATCAGAAGTTTGCTGGTTCAAGCCCCACCACTGTCAGGTTGCTACTGTTGGGCCCTTGAGCGAGGCCCTTAACCCTTAATTACTCAGACTGTATACTGTAACTCACTTTTGATAAAAACATCTGCTAAATGTCGTGACAGTTGTGAGTGAACGAGCATCCAGAGTTAAAACAGAAGCAGCAGAAATAGTTGATAAGAGAGGAAAGACTCGACTCTTTTTTTCTGTATTCTTTAAGCACAACATCTGCTGGAGCAAATTCTGCAGCAACTCTTAAGCACTTTTTATATTCTTTATCCTGGTTGAGCACTTTTGTTAAAAAATGTTTACATACAAATAATAATCAGTCCATGTTGTGGATTAAAGTTAGTTAAGATCAGAGGTGGAAAGTAATGAATTACATTTACTGGCGTTACTGTAATTGAGTATACTCTTTTGTTTTTTGTGTACTTGTACTTTTTAAAGTAGATTTTACAGCCTGTAATTTTACTTTTACTTAAGTATGTTTTGTATTAAGAATTGTAATTCGCCACATTTTAAATAAGATCCGTTACTGAGTAAAATAATAAACGCTAAAGAAATCGCGTCTGGGAAACTGCTGCAGTGAATTCTGTGACGGGGAGTCGGATCTTTTGTCTCGGTTTCTTTTAAAGAGCCGTATATATACATAACGACTCCCAGAAGAGTCGGTTCCTTTATTTGAGTTTAAAGGGCCGTTCAATAGATTCAAATAATTCTATGACACATCACTGGTGGTTATACAGTTTAAAAAAGTTCTATGGGACTAAAATGACACATTACACACCCCTAAATGTTTTAAATGTTGTATCAACATGTTTCTGCTATTATATTTGAATTAAAAACAACTATTGTCAGATTTATATCCACTTGTCCTGTTTGCATTACACAGGAGAGCCCCCCCCGTTAATAAAGTAACTCAGTAAAGTTTACTCTGAGTACATTTTAAATGAGTTACATTTTACTTGAGTAGATTTTTAGACTAGTAACTTAAGTAAAAATTCATTAAAGTAATAGTACTTTTACTTGAGTACAATATTTTAGTACTCTTTCCACCTCTGATTGAGACATATGTTAATATATTATATTATATATTGTTAAAGCTTATGTTTATTTGAGAATGATGTTGTGTTTTTCTCTGTATACGAATGCTGAATTCAAGTAAAAGGTAAAAGCTAATTTATTTGTATTATTATTATTATTATTATTATTATTATTATATCTGTCCTCGCGTGTGTTATTATGTACAGTAGTTGTAAAGGGTGAGATTAACGGTGGCCCGCTGAGTCAAAACACAATAACATTTACACAACAAACAAAAGCTGACAACACAACAAAAACGCGAATACAAAAAGTACAACACAACAACATTAAGGAAAAACGCGAATACAAAAAGGACAACACAACAACATTAAGGAAACACGAATACAAAAAGGACAACACAACAACATTAAAGAAAAACGCGAATACAAAAAGGACAACACAACAACATTAAGGAAAAACGTGAATACAATAAAGACAACACAACAACATTAAGGAAACACGAATACAAAAAGGACAACACAACAACATTAAGGAAAAACGCGAATACAAAAAGGACAACACAACAACATTAAGGAAAAACGCAAATACAAAAAGGACAACACAACACAACAACATTAAGGAAACACGAATACAAAAAGGACAACACAACAACATTAAGGAAAAACGCGAATACAATAAAGACAACACAACAAAACAACATTAAGGAAAAACACGAATACAGAAAGGACAACACAACAACATTAAGGAAAAACGCGAATACAAAAAGGACAACACAACAACATTAAGGAAACACGAATACAAAAAGGACAACACAACAACATTAAGGAAAAACGCGAATACAAAAAGGACAACACAACAACATTAAGGAAACACGAATACAAAAAGGACAACACAACAACATTAAGGAAACACGAATACAAAAAGGACAACACAACAACATTAAGGAAAAACGCGAATACAAAAAGGACAACACAACAACATTAAGGAAAAACGTGAATACAATAAAGACAACACAACAACATTAAGGAAACACGAATACAAAAAGGACAACACAACAACATTAAGGAAAAACGAATACAAAAAGGACAACACAACAACATTAAGGAAACACGAATACAAAAAGGACAACACAACAACATTAAGGAAAAACGCGAATACAAAAAGGACAACACAACAACATTTAGGAAAAACGCGAATACAAAAAGGACAACACAACACAACAACATTAAGGAAACACGAATACAAAAAGGACAACACAACAACATTAAGGAAAAACGCGAATACAAAAAGGACAACACAACACAACAACATTAAGGAAACACGAATACAAAAAGGACAACACAACAACATTAAAGAAAAATGCGAATACAAAAAGGACAACACAACAACATTAAGGAAAAACGCGAATACAAAAAGGACAACACAACAACATTAAGGAAAAACACGAATACAAAAAGGACAACACAACAACATTAAGGAAACACAAATACAAAAAAGACAACACAACAACATTAGGGAAAAACGCGAATACAAAAAGGACAACACAACAACATTAAGGACAAACGCGAATACAAAAAGGACAACACAACACAACAACATTAAGGAAACACAAATACAAAAAGGACAACACAACAACATTAAGGAAAAACGCGAATACAAAAAGGACAACACAACACAACAACATTAAGGAAACACGAATACAAAAAGGACAACACAACAACATTAAGGAAAAACGCGAATACAAAAAGGACAACACAACAACATTAAGGAAAAACGCGAATACAAAAAGGACAACACAACAACATTAAGGAAACACAAATACAAAAAGGACAACACAACAACATTAAGGAAACACAAATACAAAAAGGACAACACAACAACATTAAGGGAAAACGCGAATACAAAAAGGACAACACAACAACATTAAGGAAAAACGCGAATACAAAAAGGAAAACACAACATTAAGGAAAAACGCGAATACAAAAAGGACAACACAACAACATTTAGGAAAAACGCGAATACAAAAAGGACAACACAACACAACAACATTAAGGAAACACGAATACAAAAAGGACAACACAACAACATTAAAGAAAAATGCGAATACAAAAAGGACAACACAACAACATTAAGGAAAAACGCGAATACAAAAAGGACAACACAACAACATTAAGGAAAAACGCGAATACAAAAAGGACAACACAACAACATTAAGGAAACACAAATACAAAAAAGACAACACAACAACATTAGGGAAAAACGCGAATACAAAAAGGACAACACAACAACATTAAGGACAAACGCGAATACAAAAAGGACAACACAACACAACAACATTAAGGAAACACAAATACAAAAAGGACAACACAACAACATTAAGGAAAAACGCGAATACAAAAAGGACAACACAACAACATTAAGGAAAAACGCGAATACAAAAGGGACAACACAACAACATTAAGGAAACACAAATACAAAAAGGACAACACAACAACATTAAGGAAACACAAATACAAAAAGGACAAAACAACAACATTAAGGAAAAACGCGAATACAAAAAGGACAACACAACAACATTAAGGAAAAACGCGAATACAAAAAGGACAACACAACAAAACAACATTAAGGAAACACGAATACAAAAAGGACAACACAACAACATTAAGGAAAAATGCGAATACAAAAAGGACAACACAACACAACAACATTAAGGAAACACGAATACAAAAAGGACAACACAACAACATTAAGGAAAAACGCGAATACAAAAAGGACAACACAACACAACAACATTAAGGAAACACGTGAATACAAAAAGGACAACACAACAACATTAAGGAAACACGAATACAAAAAGGACAACACAACAACATTAAGGAAAAACGCGAATACAAAAAGGACAACACAACAACATTAAGGAAAAACGTGAATACAATAAAGACAACACAACAACATTAAGGAAACACGAATACAAAAAGGACAACACAACAACATTAAGGAAACATGAATACAAAAAGGACAACACAACAACATTAAGGAAACACGAATACAAATAGGACAACACAACAACATTAAGGAAAAACGCGAATACAAAAAGGACAACACAACAACATTAAGGAAAAACGCAAATACAAAAAGGACAACACAACAACATTAAGGAAAAACGCGAATACAAAAAGGACAACACAACACAACAACATTAAGGAAACACGAATACAAAAAGGACAACACAACAACATTAAGGAAAAACACGAATACAAAAGGACAACAAAACACAACAACATTAAGGAAACACGAATACAAAAAGGACAACACAACAACATTAAGGAAAAACGCGAATACAAAAAGGACAACACAACACAACAACATTAAGGAAACACGAATACAAAAAGGACAACACAACAACATTAAAGAAAAATGCGAATACAAAAAGGACAACACAACAACATTAAGGAAAAACGCGAATACAAAAAGGACAACACAACAACATTAAGGAAAAACGCGAATACAAAAAGGACAACACAACAACATTAAGGAAACACAAATACAAAAAGGACAACACAACAACATTAAGGAAAAACGCGAATACAAAAAGGACAACACAACACAACAACATTAAGGAAACACGAATACAAAAAGGACAACACAACAACATTAAGGAAAAACGCGAATACAAAAAGGACAACACAACAAAATTAAGGAAACACAAATACAAAAAGGACAACACAACAACATTAAGGAAACACGAATACAAAAAGGACAACACAACAACATTAAGGAAAAACGCGAATACAAAAAGGACAACACAACACAACAACATTAAGGAAACACGAATACAAAAAGGACAACACAACAACATTAAGGAAAAACGCGAATACAAAAAGGACAACACAACAACATTAAAGAAAAACGCGAATACAAAAAGGACAACACAACAACATTAAGGAAAAACGCGAATACAAAAAGGACAACACAACACAACATCATTAAGGAAACACGAATACAAAAAGGACAACACAACAACAGTAAGGAAAAACGCGAATACAAAAAGGACAACACAACACAACAACATTAAGTAAACACGAATACAAAAAGGACAACACAACAACATTAAGGAAAAACGCGAATACAAAAAGGACAACACAACAACATTAAGGAAACACGCGAATACAAAAAGGACAACACAACAACATTAAGGATTTAACACATACAACATACAACACAGGGATTTTTGTATCTATTGGTCCTGGATTTTGTAAAGTTGCTTTGAGACAATGTCTATTGTAAAAAGCGCTATATAAATAAAGTTGACTTGACTTGACTTGACTTGACAACATTAAGGAAACACGAATACAAAAAGGACAACACAACAACATTAAGGAAAAACGCGAATACAAAAAAGACAACACAACACAACAACATTAAGGAAACACGAATACAAAAAGGACAACACAACAACATTAAGGAAAAACGCGAATACAAAAAGGACAACACAACACAACATCATTAAGGAAACACGAATACAAAAAGGACAACACAACAACATTAAGGAAACACGAATACAAAAAGGACAACACAACACAACAACATTAAGGAAAAACGCGAATACAAAAAGGACAACACAACAACATTAAGGAAAAACGCGAATACAAAAAGGACAACACAACAACATTAAGGAAAAACGCGAATACAAAAAGGACAACACAACAACATTAAGGAAAAACGCGAATACAAAAAGGACAACACAACAAAACAACATTAAGGAAACACGAATACAAAAAGGACAACACAACAACATTAAGGAAAAATGCGAATACAAAAAGGACAACACAACACAACAACATTAAGGAAACACGAATACAAAAAGGACAACACAACAACATTAAGGAAAAACGCGAATACAAAAAGGACAACACAACACAACAACATTAAGGAAAAACGCGAATACAAAAAGGACAACACAACACAACAACATTAAGGAAACACGAATACAAAAAGGACAACACAACAACATTAAGGAAAAACGCGAATACAAAAAGGACAACACAACAACATTAAAGAAAAACGCGAATACAAAAAGGACAACACAACAACATTAAGGAAAAACGCGAATACAAAAAGGACAACACAACACAACATCATTAAGGAAACACGAATACAAAAAGGACAACACAACAACAGTAAGGAAAAACGCGAATACAAAAAGGACAACACAACACAACAACATTAAGTAAACACGAATACAAAAAGGACAACACAACAACATTAAGGAAAAACGCGAATACAAAAAGGACAACACAACAACATTAAGGAAACACGCGAATACAAAAAGGACAACACAACAACATTAAGGATTTAACACATACAACATACAACACAGGGATTTTTGTATCTATTGGTCCTGGATTTTGTAAAGTTGCTTTGAGACAATGTCTATTGTAAAAAGCGCTATATAAATAAAGTTGACTTGACTTGACTTGACTTGACAACATTAAGGAAACACGAATACAAAAAGGACAACACAACAACATTAAGGAAAAACGCGAATACAAAAAAGACAACACAACACAACAACATTAAGGAAACACGAATACAAAAAGGACAACACAACAACATTAAGGAAAAACGCGAATACAAAAAGGACAACACAACACAACAACATTAAGGAAACACGAATACAAAAAGGACAACACAACAACATTAAGGAAAAACGCGAATACAAAAAGGACAACACAACAACATTAAAGAAAAACGCGAATACAAAAAGGACAACACAACACAACAACATTAAGGAAACACGAATACAAAAAGGACAACACAACAACATTAAGGAAAAACGCGAATACAAAAAGGACAACACAACAACATTAAAGAAAAACGCGAATACAAAAAGGACAACACAACACAACAACATTAAGGAAACACGAATACAAAAAGGACAACACAACAACATTAAGGAAAAACGCGAATACAAAAAGGACAACACAACAACATTAAAGAAAAACGCGAATACAAAAAGGACAACACAACAACATTAAGGAAAAACGTGAATACAAAAAGGACAACACAACACAACATCATTAAGGAAACACGAATACAAAAAGGACAACACAACAACATTAAGGAAAAACGCGAATACAAAAAGGACAACACAACACAACAAAATTAAGGAAACACAAATACAAAAAGGACAACACAACAACATTAAGGAAACACGAATACAAAAAGGACAACACAACAACATTAAGGAAAAACGCGAATACAAAAAGGACAACACAACACAACAACATTAAGGAAACACGAATACAAAAAGGACAACACAACAACATTAAGGAAAAACGCGAATACAAAAAGGACAACACAACAACATTAAAGAAAAACGCGAATACAAAAAGGACAACACAACAACATTAAGGAAAAACGCGAATACAAAAAGGACAACACAACACAACATCATTAAGGAAACACGAATACAAAAAGGACAACACAACAACAGTAAGGAAAAACGCGAATACAAAAAGGACAACACAACACAACAACATTAAGTAAACACGAATACAAAAAGGACAACACAACAACATTAAGGAAAAACGCGAATACAAAAAGGACAACACAACAACATTAAGGAAACACGCGAATACAAAAAGGACAACACAACAACATTAAGGATTTAACACATACAACATACAACACAGGGATTTTTGTATCTATTGGTCCTGGATTTTGTAAAGTTGCTTTGAGACAATGTCTATTGTAAAAAGCGCTATATAAATAAAGTTGACTTGACTTGACTTGACTTGACAACATTAAGGAAACACGAATACAAAAAGGACAACACAACAACATTAAGGAAAAACGCGAATACAAAAAAGACAACACAACACAACAACATTAAGGAAACACGAATACAAAAAGGACAACACAACAACATTAAGGAAAAACGCGAATACAAAAAGGACAACACAACACAACATCATTAAGGAAACACGAATACAAAAAGGACAACACAACAACATTAAGGAAACACGAATACAAAAAGGACAACACAACACAACAACATTAAGGAAAAACGCGAATACAAAAAGGACAACACAACAACATTAAGGAGAAACGCGAATACAAAAAGGACAACACAACACAACATTAAGGAAACACGAATACAAAAAGGACAACACAACAACATTAAGGAAAAACGCGAATACAAAAAAGACAACACAACACAACAAAATTAAGGAAACGCGAATACAAAAGGGACAACACAACAACATTAAGGAAACACAAATACAAAAAGGACAACACAACAACATTAAGGAAACACAAATACAAAAAGGACAAAACAACAACATTAAGGAAAAACGCGAATACAAAAAGGACAACACAACAACATTAAGGAAAAACGCGAATACAAAAAGGACAACACAACATAACAACATTAAGGACACACGAATACAAAAAGGACAACAACAACATTAAGGAAAAACGCGAATACAAAAAGGACAACACAACACAACAACATTAAGGAAACACGAATACAAAAAGGACAACACAACAACATTAAGGAAAAACGCGAATACAAAAAGGACAACACAACACAACAACATTAAGGAAACACGAATACAAAAAGGACAACACAACAAAATTAAGGAAACACGAATACAAAAAGGACAACACAAGAAAATTAAGGAAACACGAATACAAAAAGGACAACACAACAACATTAAGGAAACAAGAAAACAAAAAGGACAACACAACAACATTAAGGAAAAACGCGAACACAAAAAGGACAACACAACACAACAACATTAAGGAAACACGAATACAAAAAGGACAACACAACAACATTAAGGAAAAACGCGAACACAAAAAGGACAACACAACACAACAACATTAAGGAAACACGAATACAAAAAGGACAACACAACAACATTAAGGAAACACACGAATACAAAAAGGACAACACAACAACATTAAGGAAAAACGCGAATACAAAAAGGACAACACAACAACATTAAGGAAACACGAATTCAAAAAGGACAACACAACAACATTAATGAAAAACGCGAATACAAAAAGGACAACACAACAACATTAAGGAAAAACGCGAATACAAAAAGGACAAGACAACACAACAAAATTAAGGAAACACGAATACAAAAAGAACACAACAACATTAAGGAAACACGAATACAAAAAGGACAACACAACAACATTAAGGAAAAACGCGAACACAAAAAGGACAACACAACACAACAACATTAAGGAAACACGAATACAAAAAGGACAACACAACACAACAACATTAAGGAAAAACTCGAATACAAAAAGGACAACACAACAACATTAATGAAAAACGCGAATACAAAAAGGACAACACAACAACATTAAGGAAACACGAATACAAAAAGGACAACACAACAACATTAAGGAAAAACGCGAATACAAAAAGGACAACACAACAACATTAAGGAAAAACGCGAATACAAAAAGGACAACACAACAACATTAAGGAAAAACGCGAATACAAAAAGGACAACACAACAACATAAAGGAAAAACGCGAATACAAAAAAGGACAACACAACAACATTAAGGAAACACGAATACAAAAAGGACAACACAACAACATTAAGGAAAAACGCGAATACAAAAAGGACAACACAACAACATTAAGGAAACACAAATACAAAAATGACAACACAACAACATTAAGGAAACACGAATACAAAAATGACAACACAACAACATTAAGGAAACACGAATACAAAAAGGACAACACAACAACATTAAGGAAAAACGCGAATACAAAAAGGACAACACAACAACATTAAGGAAAAACAAGAATACAAAAAGTAGAACACAACAACATTAAGGAAACACGAATACAAAAAGGACAACACAACAACATTAAGGAAAAACGCGAACACAAAAAGGACAACACAACACAACAACATTAAGGAAACACGAATACAAAAAGGACAACACAACACAACATTAAGGAAAAACGCGAATACAAAAAGGACAACACAACAACATTAATGAAAAACGCGAATACAAAAAGGACAACACAACAACATTAAGGAAACACGAATACAAAAAGGACAACACAACAACATTAAGGAAAAACGCGAATACAAAAAGGACAACACAACAACATTAAGGAAAAACGCGAATACAAAAAGGACAACACAACAACATTAAGGAAACACAAATACAATAAAGACAACACAACAACATTAAGGAAACACGAATACAAAAAGGACAACACAACAACATTAAGGAAAAACGCGAATACAAAAAGGACAACACAACAACATTAAGGAAACACGAATACAAAAAGGACAACACAACAACATTAAGGAAAAATGCGAATACAAAAAGGACAACACAACAACATTAAGGAAAAACGCGAATACAAAAAGTACAACACAACAACATTAAGGAAACACAAATACAAAAAGGGCAACACAACAACATTAAGGAAAAACGCGAATACAAAAAGGACAACACAACAACATTAAGGAAAAACGCGAATACAAAAAGGACAACACAACAACATTAAGGAAACACAAATACAATAAAGACAACACAACAACATTAAGGAAACACGAATACAAAAAGGACAACACAACAACATTAAGGAAACACAAATACAAAAAGTACAACACAACAACATTAAGGAAACACGAATACAAAAAGGACAACACAACAACATTAAGGAAAAACGTGAATACAATAAAGACAACACAACAACATTAAGGAAACACGAATACAAAAAGGACAACACAACAACATTAAGGAAAAACGCGAATACAAAAAGGACAACACAACAACATTAAGGAAACACAAATACAATAAAGACAACACAACAACATTAAGGAAACACGAATACAAAAAGGACAACACAACAACATTAAGGAAACACAAATACAAAAAGTACAACACAACAACATTAAGGAAACGCGAATACAAAAAGGACAACACAACAACATTAAGGAAACACAAATACAAAAAGTACAACACAACAACATTAAGGAAACGCGAATACAAAAAGGACAACACAACAACATTAAGGAAACACAAATACAATAAAGACAACACAACAACATTAAGGAAACACGAATACAAAAAGTACAACACAACAACATTAAGGAAACGCGAATACAAAAAGGACAACACAACAACATTAAGGAAACACAAATACAATAAAGACAACACAACAACATTAAGGAAACACAAATACAAAAAGTACAACACAACAACATTAAGGAAACACGAATACAAAAAGTACAACACAACAACATTAAGGAAACACAAATACATTTCCACAACGGAAATGCTCCCGGTCACTAGAGGGCGTCTCTATCATTTTTTATCTGTATGAACACTGCAGCAAAAGAAGCAAGAAGCAGAGCAGCGTAGTGCAGAGCATCAGGCTTCGGTTTTACTTTAATGTTCAGTGATATAATTCTAAATAAAATTGAGCTTTTTAGTGTCGGTGATTTGACTGTATAGCACCTTTTTTTGTTTTTTAAACATCAGGCAGCTATTAGCTTGCCAAATTTCTAATATATTTGCAAAATCAACTAACTTGAGCTTTAACCAGAGACTGTCATATTGTGCCACGCTTTTACAGTTTAACATGTTTTAATGTCATAAACCATTTAGCTGTATATTCACAATGTATTAGTTAGTTATCAATAACCATTTTAAGTGTACATACTCATGCCCATTAGTTTAATATTCAGCATTCGTTTCACATTCGGAATTCTGGTTTAAATAAGTGCTTGAAAAAGCACTTAGATTAATGTAAAACGATATCTATATAGACACATAAATGGACACAACTGTAAAATATAATTATTATACAATTATTGATCCTAACTAGAAATTAAAATAAATGATTTAATAATATAAAGAAGTTTGTAGGTGAGGGATATGTACTGTATGTGTAAATATAAAGTAGTTTACATTAATAAATCTAATCATATCAAATAATTTTATAATACTTATATGAAATAAGGTAATATCGGTTATTTGTCATATATACATATACAGATGTACAGTACGTACAATGATCATACATTTTTTTTATCTTAACTATAAAACGTTTGTAGTAAATGGGAAACATTGATGTTTATACTAATAAATGAAATAACGAGACCTGCATAGATTAATTCATCTCCAATATAAAATGATCAGATTTATTGATCTTTATTTAAAATTAATATAGAATAGTTTGTAGTAGGTGAGAAACATTGATGTGTTTGTATAAAATGGTTTGACATAAATGTATCAAAAGCTCGATTTTATTTAGAATTATATCACTGAACATTAAAGTTAAACCGAAGCCTGATGCTCTGCACTACGCTGCTCTGCTTCTTGCTTCTTTTGCTGCAGTGTTCATACAGATAAAAAATGATAGAGACGCCCTCTAGTGACCGGGAGCATTTCCGTTGTGGAAATGTATTTGTGTTTCCTTAATGTTGTTGTGTTGTCCTTTTTGTATTCGTGTTTCCTTAATGTTGTTGTGTTGTCCTTTTTGTATTCGCGTTTTTCCTTAATGTTGTTGTGTTGTCCTTTTTGTATTCGTGTTTCCTTAATGTTGTTGTGTTGTCCTTTTTGTATTCGTGTTTCCTTAATGTTGTTGTGTTGTCTTTATTGTATTCACGTTTTTCCTTAATGTTGTTATGTTGTGTTGTCCTTTTTGTATTCGTGTTTTTCCTTAATGTTGTTGTGTTGTGTTGTCTTTATTGTATTCGCGTTTTTCCTTAATGTTGTTGTGTTGTCCTTTTTGTATTCGTGTTTTTCCTTAATGTTGTTGTGTTGTGTTGTCTTTATTGTATTCGCGTTTTTCCTTAATGTTGTTGTGTTGTCCTTTTTGTATTCGTGTTTTTCCTTAATGTTGTTGTGTTGTGTTGTCTTTATTGTATTCGCGTTTTTCCTTAATGTTGTTGTGTTGTCCTTTTTGTATTCGTGTTTTTCCTTAATTTTGTTGTGTTGTCTTTATTGTATTCGCGTTTTTCCTTAATGTTGTTGTGTTGTCCTTTTTGTATTCGTGTTTTTCCTTAATGTTGTTGTGTTGTCCTTTTTGTATTCGTGTTTTTCCTTAATGTTGTTGTGTTGTGCTGTCTTTATTGTATTCGCGTTTTTCCTTAATGTTGTTGTGTTGTGTTGTCCTTTTTGTATTCACGTTTTTCCTTAATGTTTTGTTGTCTTTATTGTATTCGTGTTTTTCCTTAATGTTGTTGTGTTGTCTTTATTGTATTCACGTTTTTCCTTAATGTTGTTGTGTTGTACTTTTTGTATTCGCGTTTTTCCTTAATGTTGTTGTGTTGTCAGCTTTTGTTTGTTGTGTAAATGTTATTGTGTTTTGACTCAGCGGGCCACCGTAGAGATTTCATAGACTTTGCAAATAAATTTTTCAGAGGTTCGCAGGTACAGCCTTTCAATGTTGGTGTTCTTGGCAGTTTTTATGACATTTGTATTATTCATATCGATATCGGAATTATATTGTATTGACCGAAATTAGAAGTTATATCGTGATATAAATTTTAGCCATATCGTCCAGCCCTAACCACAAGTCTATTTTAATTAGAGTTGATGGAATAAATCCAGATGTGGAGGCAGCGACCACCGCTCCTCATTACTGTGGACTAATGCTCTTGTAGCGCCCTCTAGTGTCCATCCTGAACACGTTTCTGTCTGTACATTTTACATGATGGTATTATTAAAGACTCCAGCGCTGAAGCGTGGCTCACTTACTGCAGTTCAAGGTTCAGATTAGAATCAGAATCAGCTTCATTAGCCTGTAACAATCACCTTGATATTTTTCAGTTCTAGGGGTTACATTTATTCGCTCGAGATATACACTGCAGTTTGACAAAAATACATCACTTACAATATAACTATTTCATTTTCTATTTCAAACATCACATGTATTTCCCCCTCCCCAGTTTCTCCAAAGTCCCAACATGCCAAAGTGGTCAACAATACAAAAATTGTCCAAAAATGCAGTTCAAATATCTCAAACGTTCCAAAAGCAAAAATTCAAGAAAACAGTCCTCAGCAATGCATTGCACAAAAAACTAAAAAAAAAACTAGCTGGATCTCACCGACATATTTCACAAGTTTCTTCAAAATCCAGGCTTTAAATCCTCTCCACACCACTTGTTCCTTATGACTGCCATCTCCGTGTCCAATTGTAAAAATTGGAGGCTTTTGGGCATTTATCCACAGCATAACCCAAAACACACCAAACTTTCCTTTGTTCTTTTTCCCGCCTTTTTTTCCTCTTCCTGTTAATCAGGATATGCTCCTTATGTAGACCTCCTCAATAGCTCCGCCCCAGCCTTCTTAAAGGAACAGTGATAAATGTTAAAAAAAAATTCATTATGGCCCTTTTGTTTTGTTTTTCTTAACGACCAAATGGAAAAACTCCAATATTTTAAATAATTAAATGCACCCAGAAAGGTTTACCCTTGCAAGGAAATATACTTTCTAAACACAACACTTTTTATGTGGCAATGTCACAGAATCCCCTCCCCCCATACTGGAGGAAAAAGCGGCTTTAGCCCCAAAATAAGGTTTTAGATTACCCACATTTACAGTGTCTTCCTTATCTGAGTTACCTTCCCATTTAACTTTATAATTAACAGGGCCAAGTATTTTCATCACCCTAGCCGGACCTATCCAGTTAGGTGCTAGCTTTGATGAAAACTTGTCAGAGGCTTTGGACTGAGGGTGTGCCCTTACCCAGACCAGATCTCCCACAAGAAATTGCGCAGGTCACCTATGGGCATTGTAATATCTGGCTTGTCTGTGTTTGGCCACTCCTACTCTCTGCCTTACCTCCTGTGCCATCTGATGTTGTCATTCCAGTAAGGAATATTGGGGTTGTTGTGGGTCTAGAACTGGAGCTTGATGAATAAGCCTCTCCAATGGACCTTGGGTCTTTTAAGGGCCAGTTCTGCCGAAGTCTGCCCGGTGGTTTCATGGCGGGAGCTGTTAATTGCAAACCGGAATTCCGACAACCACTTATCCCAATCCTCATGATGTTCTCCCACAAAGGAGGCTATCATGATCTTCAGGGTTCGGTTGACTCGTTCTGTGAGATTGGTCTGGGGATGATAGCTAGTGGTCATCTTCTGTATGACTCCCCATTTCTTGTAGAGGTCTGTGAGGAGCTGACTGGTGAACTGAGCGCCTCGGTCTGAGACCAGGTATTTAGGAACCCCCCATCTGGTAAAGATCTCATCCCGTAGCAATTGGCAAAGGCGAGGGGTTTTACTGTCCCAGAGAGGGAATAACTCCACCCACTTGGTGTAGTAATTGTTAGGATTTTTGGAACTTAATATCATTATTAAACATCATTATTAAACATAAATTCAATACGGGGAGTTTTACGGCATTTTACGACAATTTCCCCGCTTTACGGCAAACATGCCGCATGGTTCAGCACGTTTCATTGGCTCCACCAGTAGCGGAGGAGGAGGAGCCTAGTCTAGTTTAAAAGGACACGCTACCAGACGCTCGTTCTCTTTTCTTTGTTGATGGTTTTCCAGATTGCAGGAGAAAGGAGTGCCGATCGGCTTAGCTCTGGCATATTTTCACAGATCATTTTTACACTTAATAAAGTGTTTTTGAAGAGTACTTTCCGGACTCTCTGACTGCTTCTTCAGGGCCTTTTGACAAAAAGATTCGCCGTAACAGATGGTAGCCGAGGACGGTTCAAGAGGCCTGAAAATAGCACCAGAATTGATTTAGCTGACTGAGCTAAGACCTTTGCACTCAGTACAAGGCGTGCGCCGACACAAGGTAACAGATGTTCTCTGTATATATTAGTTGCATTTATTATTTAGCGTACTGAGTGTAAAATTGAATCTCGGAATCCGTAAGTGTCTGATTAAATTACTAAAGTAGCATTAGATAGTTTAAGACTGTGAATATATGCTGGAGCTAAAAATTGTATGTTTCCTGATTGCTGAATTCGAACCAGACCGGTCAAACTGTTGAGGGCGCCATGTGTTCGGCAGCGGCTGGGCCCGGGACACGATTGGGGCAAAACGTGTCTTTCTGTTTCAAAAGCAGGGGCGCGTGATTCGAATGGTCTAAGTTTTAACGAGTCTGGGACTGGGTTAATTCTATAGATCTAAATTCTAACGAATTTGACTGTTTTGGGAGCGGAATTCGTGTAATTCGAGTGTTGGAAATCTTAGAGTCTGGCAGTTCCAAGAACGGGATTCTATGATTTAGATCGTCCTATGGAAATCTTAGAGTCTGGCAGTTCCAAGAACGGGATTCTATAAAAAAGATTGTCCTAAAATTCGGACTTGTCTGTTTCGGTAGCGGAGTCCGGTCGATTAGATTACTCTAAATTCTAAATTCGGTTCGTAAATAGTACATCAGGAGTTTGTTTGTCTGTGTTTCTGTATATATTTGTCTGCGAACCACGGGTGAAACCGTGGGTGAGCAGTTTACTTTATCTGTTATCCTTTGTCTGTCCGCCATCTTGGCTCTGTGAGCGCAGCGTTGTTTCTTGTTTATCCGCCATTTTAGTTTTGGGAACACAGCGTGGTTTCCTGTTTATCCGCCATTTTAATTTTGGGAACGCAGCGTGGTTTCCTTTCTGTCCGCCATCTTAGCTTTGGGAGCTTCGCTGCTTGCCGAAAATCTTGTTCATCGGTCATTACGCTTGGGGTGTGTGAGTAGCAGCAGATAATTCTATAATTTAATTTAATTTCATGATCTTAAGGATAACTATGAGTTGAGACGAAGTATATGATATGGTACCTTATTAAGTGTGTTTTAAGGTAGGTAGTGTTCTTAAACTTTAAGGTTCTCAAACTAGGAAGGGGGCACTTAGAGTAGAATCCATCCATGTGTGAAAAGTGTTATCCCTCTCAACTGAGAAGAATAGGACATCTTCACAAATAATTAAGGAAAATCTCTTTGATCAGGGTTGTTATAGTGAAGAATTGAGATTTTTCGAATAACACAGCGCTTGTTGATCGTGATAGGAGCTTTTGCTGGATGTATTGTTGAGAGATTGTTATATTGTTTCTTTGTTTTAATGTGTGGAGTAGTGCTGGACAATGATTCGATATCGATGTATAGCACTGGAAAATGTTTCAATGGCGGTGGTGTGAATTTTAAACGGATTTGACCGGTGCCCGGTGTTGCCGCTCTGATTGCACTGGTTACTGTAACAGAGTAGTTTTTGAAGCACATTTCACGGACTGTAATTTCACTTTTACCTGGGTATGTTTTGTATTGGTAGTTACTACGTTTTGGATGATATCTGTTACTGAGCAAAATCAAAGCCGCTAAAAGAAATCGCGACAAACTGCTACAGCGAATTTTGCGACGGGGAGTCGAATCTTTTGTCTCGGTTCCTTTTGAAAAACCGTATATTCGCATAACGGCTCCCGGAAGAGTCGAATCTTGAGTCGAATCTTTTGTCTCGGTTCCTTTTGAAAAGCCGTGTATTTGCATGGCGACTCCCGGAAGAGTCGATTCCTTTGTTCCAGTTTGAAGAGCCGCGTCATAGATTCGAATCATTTCACGACACATCGCTAGTGGTTATGCAGTTCAAAAGAATTTTATGTCATTTGAAACGACACATTACACATCCCTAACTATTTTAAATGCTGTATCAACATGTTTCTTCTATTACATTTGAATTAAAAACAACTATTGTGAGTTTTATATCCACTCCTGCTTGCGTTACACCGAAGAGACCCCCTGCTGTTTACTGTGAGTACATTTTAAATGAGTTACTTTCTACTCTTTACTTGAGTAGATTTTTAGAGTAGTAACTTTACTCGAAATTAAGTAAAGATTCATTAAAGTAATAGTACTTTTACTTGAATACAGTTTTTGATACTCTTTCTACCTCTGGTTAAGACATATGTTAATATATTGGACTATATATTGTCAAAGCTTGTGTTTGTTTGAGAATGATGTCGTATTTTTCTCTGTATACAAATGCTGAATACAAGTAAAAGGTAAAAGCTAACTTATTATTACTGTTTCTAAGGTATTGTGTAGTTGTGAGGGGTGAGATTTCGTGGACTGTTGTAGGGTTCAGAGGTTTGCGGGTGAGGCCTTTCGGTGTTGGTGTTTTTGGCAATTTTTCTGGGATTTGTGTTGTTCGTGTCGATGTCGGAATTGTGTCGTGTCGACCGAAATTAGGAGTTGTATCGTGAGATGGATTTTAGCCATATCATCCAGCCCTAGTGTGGGGGATTGTGGAGTTGGGAAACACGTGTCTACGTGATCCAGAAGGTTTAAGGCTTCCATGGCAAATGTTGATGATAAACTTTAGATATAAGGTATGAGCTCCCTTTTTGCAGTAAGTAGTGAATTGGAGGAGTCCCACCAGGAAGCCCTGGACGACCCTGAAGGGGCGGAGCTAAAGTGACATCACGAGTGACTGACATTATATGCGACTCCCCATCTTTGTGCCTTTGAAAATGGAGATCTAACAGCAGGACAATTGCAGCAGGTAGTTATCAAAAAAATTATTTCATAATTGGGCAACTAGGGGATTGTATCCAGTTTCAAGTGAGCCTGTTCCTCCAACTGCACAGAGATTAAAAATCTTGGAACACCAGCAGGGAGAAGTTGGGATGCAGCAGGAGAAATTAGATCAAGGAGGGTGACTGAAGGCATTAGCAAACAGGAGACAGCTGGTAAAGCTGCAGGACCAACTAGTTAGAACTAAGGTGGCTTTACAACATATGAAAGTTGTAATAAGCAAGGCAGATAGAGAAATGAGCAAAGGACTTGCGACTCTAGATGTTAACACACCAGAACCGATCCATCAGTTCATCCTCCTTCAAATGTAAGTAATGTGTTGAAAGTTCTCCAGCAGAAGTCGCTAAGGGATGAGGAGCATTCAGATCCTACTAAGCAGGTAACTACACCTAAGGAGTTGCACCACCACAATGACCCTGACAGGTATACACATTCCACTGAACCACCCACCCAGTCTACTACAATACTCAGACATGATATTGCTCCACCCACACGTCACCGTCCGGAAGCCCAAGAGACTACTATGGTAGTGACCGGAGGGCAGTTAGCCATACACTTACTGACACAAAACTGTATTGCAATTACATGAGACATACACCTAGGCATTTATAGCTAATAGTGAAATATAGGGATTTCGATTTTTAGTACACTTAGGAGCTACCCACTAGGATATTCAGGAAAACATAGTTTGATGTTTGACTATTAGTGCTATGCTTATCTAACTCAGTTAGTGCCAAATTATGTTCTATAACTGAAAGGAAAACATCTCACATAGCAAGTTAATGATTAAACAAATACTACAGTGTACTTCTAAAATTGAACACTATTATCAAATGCTGTAATGTACTTAATCCTACCACTTTTTACTAATTGCAGGAGATGGTGAACATCATGACTGTATTACTCTATCTATTTTTTCTGGGTCTGATAGGAATGCTGAATTGGACTGCTGTACACCTTCCACTGCTCACTAACGACATTAGTTGTTTACAGGTCCAACTAACACCAGACTTTGATTGAACTAACTTTAAAATTATGTGCTTTCCAACAGGATAAACACGTTTAGAAGGTTCTGATTGTGTGTCCAGTGATGTTTGGAGAGGTCCAGTGAGCAAACCATGCCTTACTAAAATACTATACCATACCAAATTGACCCATGAGTAGACCCATGTGTCAAACAGGGGGGACATAATAAAACAATCTATGCAAATCTAGATAATAAAAACCTGCCAAATGCAACAAGGGCTCCTAGAGAAGGACATCCTGTCTCTAATAATCTTTTGAACTGAGACAACATTGTGTCTATTACCCAGCTACTGGAGGAGCTGTGAAGAGGGTAATCGGCACCAAGCACTGAGAATAAGGCCCTTTTAATAATTATCATACAGATGAGCATGAGATAAACATAAAACATGTCGTTTGAAATTCTGTTTGGACAACTATACGAAGACATGGGATCAAAAATATTTAATGGACAAAATTCTAATTGGACACAGGAAAAAATGCAGATTTAATGCTTGATTGCCGTCAAATTTTTAAATTCTTTTATTTCAGTTGCCCACATCTGGTGGAAGAAGGTTAAGAGGGGTCGGCCTCTGCATATGTGCATAACTCATAGTCTCCACACTGATCTCACTTAGGTTTATTTAATGTTTTATTTTCAAGATTTGATTGTAAAATTTGAAAAAAGGGGGGAGTATAATGGCAGGAATGAGATTTTATGTTTAAATTGAGTTTATGTTCAATATTACTTAGTTAAGTATTATGCTGCTTTGTGTATTAAACCCTGTGATCCCTTGGTCCTATGGGCAGCTGGACTGGCAGACCTACGGATATGCATGCAGATTCAGGGACGCCTGGTGAAGGTAATCTTCAGCCTTACCTCCTGTTTAGAGATAAGGAAGTTGTAGCAATCTGTAGTATCTCTCAGCGCTGCTGCTTGCACGGACTCAGGTGAGGGACTCAGGTGAGATTAACTTTTTGCGACCCTGCGGTCACATATGAGGACATTACATTTTGGCTTTGTTATGCCTTATTCCTTGACCTGCTAAACTTAGACCGATTGTCCCCATTAGTGGACACTTTTGTCTGCCATCTAGTGGTAGCAAAAGTACCAGAACACTAATACAGTTTGTTTCTTTATTAAGATTTTGACATTATGTTTAGCACTTTGGTTGCATTTATGACAGAAACGGTGGTTGCTCATTGCACAAGATTCAGGTTATATCAGGCACGGTCATGGACAGTTCAGTGTCTGTGGTTCGCCTCGCTTGCATGTCTTTGGACTGTGGGAGGAAACCGGAGCACCCGGGGGAAACCCACACGACAACATGCGGGCTCCGCGGAGGGGGGACCCGGGCTGCCCCATCTGGGGATCGGGCCCGGGACCTTCTTGCTGTGACAGTGTGTGACGGTGCTGCCCACTGAGCCACCGTGCCGCCCAACTAATAAGGTTAAAAACAAAAGGAATAGGAAAAATGCATTGAAAAAATCAAAGCTCGGGTCTCAGGAGATTAAATATAATTGCTTGCACGGACTCTGGTAAGATTCAGTTTAATTGGCAATGTTTTTTGGAAATTGTTAATTGGTAATTGTTAAAATTTAATGCTTGTGCTAATGTTTTAGTATTCTTTATTGTTGGCTGGGGACTTAAGAACTTACACAGTGAGGTATAAGTTGGATTTAATTAGAGAGTTGTAAATCGGGAGATAACAAGAGGCTTATTCAGAATAAACAAGAGGTTTATTCAGAATAAACAGGTAGTTTATTCAAGGAAGAAAATTGGGCCCTTCGAAGTTTTTTGACCAAGGTTTTAGCATAGGACACATGGTGCAGACAGATGTGTTTGTAATGTTGTGAGTAGTGCACTAGCCTTAGAAGGAGAGGACAAGTTGCATCCAACTAATAATCAATACAAAAGCCAACTGTACATAGATATACAAAAACTGGGAATTGGTGACTGGATTGAAGAATATATTGGATTTATGTTTAGTATGTGTCCATGGGTTGTATGAGATAACGTATGTGTTTGTTGAAATGAGAAGGGGGTGTACAGTATTGTTTGTGTTGTACTTGTGTGTCATTGTTTTAAGTGTTACACATAAACAATTTTTAATAATCTGTCCAGGTGAACTTAAGCAGTACAATGAAAGTAAGTTGGAATGGAAGGAAAAAGTAAGTTGGAATGGAAGGAATTGTGTAAAGTGGAATTGAGTTGTCTTAAAGGACAAAGTAGTTTGGCAGTTCGACAATACGACTGCAGCAGGTTGGAACAAGTCCAGACAATGTTGTTATACTGTGAGGATTGATGGCGGTGTTATGTTTTGAAAATAAAGAAAGGACCGATAAACAGAGGACATTTTTTAGAGGGATGGTGTAAAGAAACCATTATCCTGGATAGTGATGGGAATTATACAGGCAGCCAGCTGAATGCACAAAAATTCAGTAGGGCGGATTTAGTATGGTTGTGTGGAGATATGAGAATCCGGCGAAGGTTGCATGGGAATTGGTCTGGGGAGTGTGCGTTGGTCTTTTTGATTATGCCTTTCAGAATCTACAAGCAGCACGGAGTGGAGGATGCCGCGGACGTCCTGACCAATCACCACAGCCATCGAAGAGACACCCGAGAGGTCAAACCTGGCGGATCCTTCGACAAGACCGTGTGGATTGATGGTATAGGGGTCCCAAGGGGGGTCCCAGATGAATTTAAGGTTAGGAACCAGATTGCCGCAGGGTTTGAAAGTGCACTCTTTTGGTGGGTAACTATCAACAAGAATGTAGACTGGATAAACTACCTCTATTACAATCAGCAGAGATTTGTTAATTTCAGTGTTCAGGCCATCGAGGGACTGAGAGACCAGCTAGACCAGACTTCACTTATGACCATACAGAATAGAATGGCGTTAGACATGTTGTTGGCAGAGAAAGGTGGAGTTTGCCAGATTGTGGGTTCATCGTGTTGCACCTTCATCCCTAATAATACTGCACCCGATGGTAGTGTGACACGAGCTTTGGAAGGATTAAGGGCTTTGTCACGAGAATGGAAGGACAATTCAGGGATAAACAATGAATGGGTTAAGTGGCTAGAAGAGATGTTTGGACCATGGAAGGAAGTTATTACGAGTTTGGTGATGTCAGTATGTGTAGGATTGGTAATTTTAGTGGTATGTTGTTGTTGTGGTATCCCGTGTATCAGGGTATTAATAGAAAAATTTGTGATAGAAGTAGTGAGTAGAGGAAGCAGAGGGGGGCAGGACCCACCAGTTATCCAGATAGTGTTGGCTGATTTGTCTAAGTATCAAGTAGATGATGATGAGGAGGATACCCTTGATGATGGGCCGGAAGACTCACCTCAAACAGTATAAGTGCTACTAACTCTGCTTAATTAAAGGTAAAACCGACCAGTCAAGATGAGGAGAGAGG
This sequence comes from Trichomycterus rosablanca, assembly GCF_030014385.1. NCBI lineage: Eukaryota > Metazoa > Chordata > Actinopteri > Siluriformes > Trichomycteridae > Trichomycterus > Trichomycterus rosablanca. Next base: position 63,426,692 of record NC_085989.1, read on the forward strand.
ACCGGCGCTACTGATCACACACCACGACGAAGGAAGGAGACCTGGAAAGACAGACAGAGACTCTGTGGGGACTGGAAGACCCACTCCAAGGGACAGAAGTGCCACCAACTGAACCTGCCTACAGGAGACAAAACACAGCAGAAAGCCCGACGAAACCGACTGTATGGAAGAGGAGTCCAGTGGAGCCAATGGAACGGAACAAGAAGATGGGGGAGGATTTAGTTAGACTAGGAGAGAAAAACATAAACATATAGTTCGCAGACACGTAGACCATCTTTGAAAACACTAGTTAAGTGCAATTCACATAGTTTAGCTACAAAACGTAAGGGGTTAGTTCAGGATTGTTTACAATGTATATGTGTTGGGTACTCTGCTATTTTTAGGAGGGATATTATCTGTGCTTCGTCGTTTAAATGTTGGTGCCGCTGCGGAAGCAGGTAAGACCGACAGGGGAGAATCCATGAGACAATAGGAGCCATGTAGAGAAGCAGGAGCTTCTGAATATCTGCAGCTCCGTCTGGTGGAGGACAACCTGAACGGACTTCCTGTAGAAGCTGCGCACCCATTGTTTTTATTTTTCTCGCTTTTGATTTCCTAATTTTAAATTGCGTTATTTAGTTTTCCTATTTTTCATTTCATTTTTTTATTTTTTTGATTGTTTGTTTTGGTTTAGGGATAGGAGCTGTTGCGATAGGTACGGTTCCATTAGTTTAACTGGCAGCCTTTTACTTTTTAGATACCTTTTATTGTAAAAATTCAGCCCAGTGGCCATGTAGTCAGAAGGAGTTAAATTGGGGGTTGCTGACGGATATCCTTTTCTCCTGGAATCTAGAAACAACTAACCTATAGTTAAAAGTTAATGTGAAAGCATTAAGATGCTTTCAAGGGGGGATGGTTAGGATTTTTGGAACTTAATATCATTATTAAACATCATTATTAAACATAAATTCAATACGGGGAGTTTTACGGCATTTTACGACAATTTCCCCGCTTTACGGCAAACATGCCGCATGGTTCAGCACGTTTCATTGGCTCCACCAGTAGCGGAGGAGGAGGAGCCTAGTCTAGTTTAAAAGGACACGCTACCAGACTCTCGCTCTCTTTTCTTTGTTGGTGGTTTTCCAGATTGCAGGAGAAAGGAGTGCCGATCGGCTTAGCTCTGGCATATTTTCACAGATCATTTTTACACTTAATAAAGTGTTTTTGAAGAGTACTTTCCGGACTCTCTGGGTAACTGTTTCCTCTCTTGCTCCTGGGCAATGGACCCATAAAGTCCAACCCCAGCATATATGCCACTTCGTCCACTTTAGTTGCCTGTAAAAACCCTGCAGGTTTCTGATTGTCATATTTGTACTGTTGACAAAAGGGATTTTTGTATCTGTTGGTCCTGGATTTTGTAAAGTTGCTTTGAGACAATGTCTGTTGTAAAAAGTGCTATATAAATAAAGTTGACTTGACTTGACTTGACTTGACAAATCGTACACTGTTGGACATGTTGCCACACATCTTTCCGGACCGTAGGGATTGTTGTGAAAGTAGTGCAGGAAAAAATTGGTCAACTCCCTGGGCACTACCAGTTGATATTTCAACCCCACACCTTTTATGGGTACAGTCCTATAGAGGACATCCTGGAGTACCTCCCATCCAATGCGACCCATCTGTCTGCTAGTTGTAGCTTCCTTGGCTCAGATCTCTTTGACTTCCAGGTCTTGAGTTTGTGCCAGTGCTATCTCATCCGGAGTGGTTGGCAGGTCTGGGGTGCATAAGTTTGAATGAGAGGACACATAAGAGGCCATCACTTGAATTTGTTCTGTCTCCACTGCCCGAGACAGTGCATCTGGAACAATGTTCATGCATCCTTTACGGTAATGTACCTCAAAGTTAAATTGCTGCAGCCTCAGGGTCCAGTGGGTCAGGTTGGAGCTAGTCTTGGGGCAATTGAATGCCCACGATAAAGCACTAAGATAAGATAAGATAATCCTTTATTAGTCCCACAGTGGGGAAATTCACTATGGTCAGTTTAGACCTCAAATTTGCACCCGTCCAGGTAATGATGCCATTTCTCCACAGCCCAAACTACTGCCAGGCACTCCTTTTCTGAGGTGGAGTAATTGTGTTCTGCTCCTCGCAGAACTCTGGAGACGTATGATATTACCTTCTTGCCCTCTGAAGTTTGTTGTGTCAGAACCGCTCCTAACCCTACATCACTGGCATCAGTATGCACCTGAAATGGCAATGTTAAATCTGGCTGAGCCAAGACAGGAGGGGTTTTCAGAGCCTGCTTCAGCTGATTAAAACTTTTCTGGCATTTGTCAGAAAAGTCCACACCTTTTTCTGAGACGAAGTGTCCCAGAAACTTGATCTGTTTCTTGAAAAAGCAGCATTTTCTCAGGTTTAATGTTGGGTTTGCAGCATGCAGTTTGGAGAACACTGCATTGAGATCTTTTAAGTGTTGCTCATGACTGGTGGAGTAGACAATGATGTCATCAATGTAGACAAAGCAGATGCGGCCTCGTAATTCTGCCAAGACCATTTCCATCAGGCGTTGGAATGTCGCTGTGGCATTTTTTTAACCCAAAAGGCATGGCCTTGAATTGATAAAGTCCCATGGGTGTGATGACTGCAGTCTTGGCCTTGATATCTGGATTCATAGCCACCTGCCAATAATCAGACTGGAGATCCAAGGTACTAAAAAACACTGCCTCATGTAGTGACTCAAGGATATCATGGATTATTGGCACTGGGTATGCATCCTGAGGAGTCTTAGGATTCAACCTTCTGTAATCAATACAAAAACGATAGGATCCATCAGGTTTTCTCACTAGTACCACAGGAGAGGCCCAGGCAGATTGAGACGGCTCTGTGACATCATCTTCAATCATCTGTTTTACCTGATTCTCAATAACATTCCTTTTCAGTGGCGACAACTGATATGCCTTTGATCGAACTGGTATTTGATCCTGTGTATGTATGTAATGCTGTTTTATGTAGGTCCTTCCTATTTTTGGCGAACACACCTTGGGCCACGTTTGGAACAGTTCATGCATCTCTGGAGGATGGGTTCTCAGGAGAGCTTCATGGGCCTCAGATGTACCAGCTGCATCAGAATAAAAGGGAAGTACAGGAGGAGCCATAGCTACATACAAATTCACATTCTTCCTCTGTTCTTCTGATGGTGACCAGGTCAGGTTGCTTGTGGTGTGATTTAGAAAGGGAAAGAAGGTCCACCTTCCATGAATTTGCACACCATAAACACACTCCCCAAAATAAGTGGAAAAGCTAGGTTATCATTTGCCATGATGTAGGTGTCCAAACTCCATACAGCTCCATGCCATGTGTAAGCCAGTTGGGCTTTTCCTTCAGCCTTGTGTGCTTTTCCATCAGCTAAAACAAAGTTCAAGGGATCCCCAGTACTCAGTTTTTCTCCAACCTTGACTATCTTCTGCCACAGACTCTTTTGCATCAATGTGAAGGTGCAGCCTGTATCCAGTGCAGCTTCTCCTTGGAGTCCCCGGGTTTCAATTGGAACCACCAACAGGGATGGAGTCTCTGCTCTGGCTAAAACCACATGTTGATTTCCCCTGTTTTCCAGACTGTAACTACAGGAGCTTTTGCTGGCTGGTTTCTTTTTGGCTTTCTCCTGGAAGTCTCTTAGACATTGGTCAGGGGCCTGGACTCTTACCCGCAACTGTTCCTCCACTTCAGTCAGGTAGTCAGTGGGTAAAAAAGCTGTCAAAAAGGCATTCTTAAATTCAGTCCAATTGTGAACTCTTGACTTTTCAGCCATCCACCAACTTCTAGCAGGACCTCTCAACACCGTTGACAAAGTGGCTATTAGTTCACCATCAGTCATGGGCCTTAGTGATAAAAAGTTCTCACAGTGCTCAATGAAATTGAGTACATCAGTAGTATCCCAAGATTCACCAAAAGTTTGAAATTCTAGGCGGACAGGAGGCTTAGCATGGAGAGAAGGGGGGGGGGGGGGGGGTGCCAGACACATTTCCAGCAGTTTGAGCCATGATGTCACTAACATTTGAGGGAGGATATAAAAAGGAGGAATGACTGGTAGGGGTGCTGGTGCGTTTTAATTTACTAAGTTCTTTTTTCCACTGGTCATCTCTACGCAACAAACAATCAACCACCCCCTGCTCCAACTGTTTTAGGGATCTTTTTAGGAACAGCTCAACATCAGCAAACTTCTGATCTACGTATTCTCTAAGACTTTGCTCTCGGTTCACAGCACTTAAGTCTCTAAAGTCTCCCTCTAAGGAGTTTACTTTATCTTGTAATCCCTTATTTAGGTAAATACAACTTACTTCAACGGTACCATGTTTTTGTCCAAACCAAGTATGAGTAAAAAAAAAAGTGGATCTCGAGCAAAGAAAATTTAACCCTGAACTGATTTACAAGCATTTGTTTTATGAAACGGGCCATGGCGTTTAAAAATTAGTCTTTCAAGAACAACCATTCAGCGAAGCATTGTTGATATGTCCAATAAGGTTATATTCACTGAATAATTACTGATCAGGTTATAATCACTGAATAATTACTGATCAGGTTATAATCACTGAATAATTACTGATCAGGTCACAATCACTGAATAATTACTGATCAGGACACAATCACTGAATAATTACTGATCAGGTCACAATCACTGAATAATTACTGATCAAGTCACAATCACTGAATAATTACTGATCAGGTTATAATCACTGAATAATTACTGATCAGGTCACAATCACTGAATAATTACTGATCAGGTTATAATCACTGAATAATTACTGATCAGGTTATAATCACTGAATAATTACTGATCAGGTCACAATCACTGAATAATTACTGATCAGGTTATAATCACTGAATAATTACTGATCAGGTCACAATCACTGAATAATTACTGATCAGGTTATAATCACTGAATAATTACTGATCAGGTCACAATCACTGAATAATTACTGATCAGGTTATAATCACTGAATAATTACTGATCAGGTCACAATCACTGAATAATTACTGATCAGGTTATAATCACTGAATAATTACTGATCAGGTCACAATCACTGAATAATTACTGATCAGGTTATAATCACTGAATAATTACTGATCAGGTCACAATCACTGAATAATTACTGATCAGGTCACAATCACTGAATAATTACTGATCAGGTCATAATCACTGAATAATTACTGATCAGGTCACAATCACTGAATAATTACTGATCAGGTTATAATCACTGAATAATTACTGATCAGGTCACAATCACTGAATAATTACTGATCAGGTTATAATCACTGAATAATTACTGATCAGGTCACAATCACTGAATAATTACTGATCAGGTTATAATCACTGAATAATTACTGATCAGGTCACAATCACTGAATAATTACTGATCAGGTTATAATCACTGAATAATTACTGATCAGGTCACAATCACTGAATAATTACTGATCAGGTTATAATCACTGAATAATTACTGATCAGGTCACAATCACTGAATAATTACTGATCAGGTTATAATCACTGAATAATTACTGATCAGGTTAAAATCACTGAATAATTACTGATCAGGTCACAATCACTGAATAATTACTGATCAGGTCACAATCACTGAATAATTACTGATCAGGTTATAATCACTGAATAATTACTGATCAGGTCACAATCACTGAATAATTACTGATCAGGTTATAATCACTGAATAATTACTGATCAGGTCACAATCACTGAATAATTACTGATCAGGTCACAATCACTGAATAATTACTGATCAGGTTATAATCACTGAATAATTACTGATCAGGTTATAATCACTGAATAATTACTGATCAGGTCACGATCACTGAATAATTACTGATCAGGTTATAATCACTAAATAATTACTGATCAGGTTATGATCACTGAATAATTACTGATCAGATTACAATCACTGAATAATTACTGATCAGGTCACAATCACTGAATAATTACTGATCAGGTTATAATCACTGAATAATTACTGATCAGGTCACAATCACTGAATAATTACTGATCAGGTCACAATCACTGAATAATTACTGATCAGGTTATAATCACTGAATAATTACTGATCAGGTCATAATCACTGAATAATTACTGATCAGATTACAATCACTGAATAATTACTGATCAGGTCACAATCACTGAATAATTACTGATCATGTTATAATCACTGAATAATTACTGATCAGGTCACAATCACTGAATAATTACTGATCAGGTTATAATCACTGAATAATTACTGATCAGGTCACAATCACTGAATAATTACTGATCAGGTTATAATCACTGAATAATTACTGATCAGGTTACAATCACTGAATAATTACTGAACAGGTTACAATCCCTGAATAATTATTGATCAGGTTATATTCACTGAATAATTACTGATCAGGTCACAATCACTGAATAATTACTGATCAGGTTATAATCACTGAATAATTACTGATCAGGTTATAATCACTGAATAATTACTGATCAGGTTATAATCACTGAATAATTACTGATCAGGTTATAATCACTGAATAATTACTGATCAGGTTACAATCACTGAATAATTACTATCAGGTTATAATCACTGAATAATCACTGATCAGATTACATTCACTGAATAATTACTGATCAGGTTATAAATTACTGATCAGATTATAATCACTGAATAATTACTGATCAGGTTATAATCACTGAATAATTACTGATCAGGTTATTATCACTGAATTATTACTGATCAGGTCCCAATCACTGAATGATTACTGATCAGGTCACAATCACTGAATTATTACTGATCAGGTCCCAATCACTGAATAATTACTGATCAGGTCACAATCACTGAATAATTACTGATCAGGTTATAATCACTGAATAATTACTGATCAGGTCACAATCACTGAATAATTACTGATCAGGTTATAATCACTGAATAATTACTGATCAGGTCACAATCACTGAATAATTACTGATCAGGTTATAATCACTGAATAATTACTGATCAGGTCACAATCACTGAATAATTACTGATCAGGTTATATTCACTGAAAAATTACTGATCAGGTTATAATGACTGAATAATTACTGATCAGGTTATAATCACTGAATAATTACTGATCAGGTCACAATCACTGAATAATTACTGATCAGGTCACAATCACTGAATAATTACTGATCAGGTTATAATCACTGAATAATTACTGATCAGGTCACAATCACTGAATAATTACTGATCAGGTTATAATCACTGAATAATTACTGATCAGGTCACAATCACTGAATAATTACTGATCAGGTCACAATCACTGAATAATTACTGATCAGGTTATAATCACTGAATAATTACTGATCAGGTCACAATCACTGAATAATTACTGATCAGGTTATAATCACTGAATAATTACTGATCAGGTCACAATCACTGAATAATTACTGATCAGGTCACAATCACTGAATAATTACTGATCAGGTTATATTCACTGAAAAATTACTGATCAGGTTATAATGACTGAATAATTACTGATCAGGTTATAATCACTGAATAATTACTGATCAGGTCACAATCACTGAATAATTACTGATCAGGTCACAATCACTGAATAATTACTGATCAGGTTATAATCACTGAATAATTACTGATCAGGTCACAATCACTGAATAATTACTGATCAGGTTATAATCACTGAATAATTACTGATCAGGTCACAATCACTGAATAATTACTGATCAGGTCACAATCACTGAATAATTACTGATCAGGTTATAATCACTGAATAATTACTGATCAGGTTATAATCACTGAATAATTACTGATCAGGTCACAATCACTGAATAATTACTGATCAGGTTATAATCACTGAATAATTACTGATCAGGTCACAATCACTGAATAATTACTGATCAGGTCACAATCACTGAATAATTACTGATCAGGTTATAATCACTGAATAATTACTGATCAGGTCATAATCACTGAATAATTACTGATTAGATTACAATCACTGAATAATTACTGATCAGGTCACAATCACTGAATAATTACTGATCATGTTATAATCACTGAATAATTACTGATCAGGTCACAATCACTGAATAATTACTGATCAGGTTATAATCACTGAATAATTACTGATCAGGTCACAATCACTGAATAATTACTGATCAGGTTATAATCACTGAATAATTACTGATCAGGTTACAATCACTGAATAATTACTGAACAGGTTACAATCCCTGAATAATTATTGATCAGGTTTTATTCACTGAATAATTACTGATCAGGTCACAATCACTGAATAATTACTGATCAGGTTATAATCACTGAATAATTACTGATCAGGTTATAATCACTGAATAATTACTGATCAGGTTATAATCACTTAATAATTACTGATCAGGTTATAATCACTGAATAATTACTGATCAGGTTACAATCACTGAATAATTACTATCAGGTTATAATCACTGAATAATCACTGATCAGATTACATTCACTGAATAATTACTGATCAGGTTATAAATTACTGATCAGATTATAATCACTGAATAATTACTGATCAGGTTATAATCACTGAATAATTACTGATCAGGTTATTATCACTGAATTATTACTGATCAGGTTATAATCACTGAATAATTACTGATCAGATTACAATCACTGAATAATTACTGATCAGGTCACAATCACTGAATAATTACTGATCAGTTCCCAATCACTGAATAATTACTGATCAGGTCACAATCACTGAATAATTACTGATCAGGGTATATTCACTGAATAATTACTGATCAGGTTATAATCACTGAATAACTACTGATCAGGTTACAATCACTGAATAATTATTGATCAGGTTATATTCACTGAATAATTACTGATCAGGTTATATTCACTGAATAATTACTGATCAGGTTACAATCACTGAATAATTACTGATCAGGTCCCAATCACTGAATGATTACTGATCAGGTTATGTTCACTGAATAATAAATGATCAGGTTATATTCACTGAATAATTACTGATCGGGTTATATTCACTGAATAATTACTGATCAGGTTATATTCACTGAATAATTACTGATCAGGTCACAATCACTGAATAATTACTGATCAGGTTATATTCACTGAATAATTACTGATCAGGTTACAATCACTGAATAATTACTGATCAGGTTATATTCACTGAATAATTACTGATCAGGTTATATTCACTGAATAATTACTGATCAGGTCACAATCACTGAATAATTACTGATCAGGTTATATTCACTGAATAATTACTGATCAGGTCACAATCACTGAATAATTACTGATCAGGTTACAATCACTGAATAATTACTGATCAGGTTATATTCACTGAATAATTACTGATCAGGTCACAATCACTGAATAATTACTGATCAGGTTACAATCACTGAATAATTACTGATCAGGTTATATTCACTGAATAATTACTGATCAGGTCACAATCACTGAATAATTACTGATCAGGTTATATTCACTGAATAATTACTGATCAGGTTACAATCACTGAATAATTACTGATCAGGTTATATTCACTGAATAATTACTGATCAGGTTATATTCACTGAATAATTACTGATCAGGTTATATTCACTGAATAATTAATGATCAGGTCACAATCACTGAATAATTACTGATCAGGTTACAATCACTGAATAATTACTGATCAGGTCACAATCACTGAATAATTACTGATCAGGTTATATTCACTGAATAATTACTGATCAGGTTATTTTCACTAAATAATTACTGATCAGGTTACAATGACTGAATAATTACTGATCAGGTTATATTCACTGAGTAATTACTGATCAGGTCACAATCACTGAATAATTATTGATCAGGTCACAATCACTGAATAATTACTGATCAGGTTATATTCACTGAATAATTACTGATCAGGTCACAATCACTGAATAATTATTGATCAGGTCACAATCACTGAATAATTACTGATCAGGTCACAATCACTGAATAATTACTGATCAGGTTACAATCACTGAATAATTACTGATCAGGTTATATTCACTAAATAATTACTGATCAGGTTACAATCACTGAATAATTTCTGATCAGGTCACAATCACTGAATAATTACTGATCAGGTCACAATCACTGAATAATTACTGATCAGGTTACAATCACTGAATAACTATTGATCAGGTTATATTCACTGAATAATTACTGATCAGGTTACAATCATTGAATAATTACTGATCAGGTTATATTTACTGAATAATTACTGATCAGGTTTCAATCACTGAATAATTACTGATCGGGTTACAATCACTGAATAATTACTGATCAGGTTACAATCACTGAATAATTATTGATCAGGTTATATTCACTGAATAATTACTGATCAGGTTATAATCACTGAATAATTACTGATCAGGTTATTATCACTGAATTATTACTGATCAGGTTATAATCACTGAATAATTACTGATCAGATTACAATCACTGAATAATTACTGATCAGGTCACAATCACTGAATAATTACTGATCAGGTCACAATCACTAAATAATTACTGATCAGGTCCCAATCACTGAATAATTACTGATCAGGTTATAATCACTGAATAACTACTGATCAGGTTACAATCACTGAATAATTATTGATCAGGTTATATTCACTGAATAATTACTGATCAGGTTATATTCACTGAATAATTACTGATCAGGTTACAATCACTGAATAATTACTGATCAGGTCCCAATCACTGAATAATTACTGATCAGGTTATGTTCACTGAATAATAAATGATCAGGTTATATTCACTGAATAATTACTGATCGGGTCACAATCACTGAATAATTACTGATCAGGTCACAATCACTGAATAATTACTGATCAGGTTATATTCACTGAATAATTACTGATCAGGTCACAATCACTGAATAATTACTATCAGGTTATAATCACTGAATAATTACTGATCAGGTTATAATCACTGATTAATTACTGATCAGGTTATTATCACTGAATTATTACTGATCAGGTTATAATCACTGAATAATTACTGATTAGATTACAATCACTGAATAATTACTGATCAGGTCACAATCACTGAATAATTACTGATCAGGTCCCAATCACTGAATAATTACTGATCAGGTTATATTCACTGAATAATTACTGATCAGGTTATATTCACTGAATAATTACTGATCAGGTTATATTCACTGAATAATTACTGATCAGGTTATAATCACTGAATAATTACTGATCAGGTTATAATCACTGAATAACTACTGATCAGGTTACAATCACTGAATAATTATTGATCAGGTTATATTCACTGAATAATTACTGATCAGGTTATATTCACTGAATAATTACTGATCAGGTTACAATCACTGAATAATTACTGATCAGGTCACAATCACTGAATAATTACTGATCAGGTTACAATCACTGAATAATTACTGATCAGGTCACAATCACTGAATAATTACTGATCAGGTTATATTCACTGAATAATTACTGATCAGGTTATTTTCACTAAATAAATACTGATCAGGTTACAATGACTGAATAATTACTGATCAGGTTATATTCACTGAGTAATTACTGATCAGGTCACAATCACTGAATAATTATTGATCAGGTCACAATCACTGAATAATTACTGATCAGGTTATATTCACTGAATAATTACTGATCAGGTCACAATCACTGAATAATTACTGATCAGGTCACAATCACTGAATAATTACTGATCAGGTTATATTCACTGAATAATTACTGATCAGGTCGCAATCACTGAATAATTACTGATCAGGTTATATTCACTGAATAATTACTGATCAGGTTATAATCACTGAATAACTACTGATCAGGTTACAATCACTGAATAATTATTGATCAGGTTATATTAACTGAATAATTACTGATCAGGTTATATTCACTGAATAATTACTGATCAGGTTACAATCACTGAATAATTACTGATCAGGTCCCAATCACTGAATAATTACTGATCAGGTTATGTTCACTGAATAATAAATGATCAGGTTATATTCACTGAATAATTACTGATCAGGTTATATTCACTGAATAATTACTGATCAGGTCACAATCACTGAATAATTACTGATCAGGTCCCAATCACTGAATAATTACTGATCAGGTTATGTTCACTGAATAATAAATGATCAGGTTATATTCACTGAATAATTACTGATCAGGTTATATTCACTGTATAATTACTGATCAGGTCACAATCACTGAATAATTACTGATCAGGTCACAATCACTGAATAATTACTGACCAGGTTACAATCACTGAATAATTACTGATCAGGTTATTTTCACTAAATAATTACTGATCAGGTTACAATGACTGAATAATTACTGATCAGGTTATATTCACTGAGTAATTACTGATCAGGTCACAATCACTGAATAATTATTGATCAGGTCACAATCACTGAATAATTACTGATCAGGTCACAATCACTGAATAATTACTGATCAGGTTACAATCACTGAATAATTATTGATCAGGTCACAATCACTGAATAATTATTGATCAGGTCACAATCACTGAATAATTACTGATCAGGTCACAATCACTGAATAATTACTGATCAGGTTACAATCACTGAATAATTATTGATCAGGTTATATTCACTAAATAATTACTGATCAGGTTACAATCACTGAATAATTACTGATCAGGTCACAATCACTGAATAATTACTGATCAGGTCACAATCACTGAATAATTACTGTTCAGGTTACAATCACTGAATAACTATTGATCAGGTTATATTCACTGAATAATTACTGATCAGGTTACCATCACTGAATAATTACTGATCAGGTTTCAATCACTGAATAATTACTGATCGGGTTACAATCACTGAATAATTACTGATCAGGTTACAATCACTGAATAATTATTGATCAGGTTATATTCACTGAATAATTACTGATCAGGTTATATTCACTGAATAATTACTGATCAGGTCACAATCACTGAATAATTACTGATCAGTTTACAATCACTGAATAATTATTGATCAGGTTATATTCACTGAATAATTACTGATCAGGTTATATTCACTGAATAATTACTGATCAGGTTACAATCACTGAATAATTACTGATCAGGTCCCAATCACTGAATAATTACTGATCAGGTTATATTCACTGAATAATTATTGATCAGGTTATATTCACTGAATAATTACTGATCAGGTTATATTCACTGAATAATTACTGATCAGGTCACAATCACTGAATAACTACTGATCAGTTTACAATCACTGAATAATTATTGATCAGGTTATATTCACTGAATAATTATTGATCAGGTTATATTCACTGAATAATTACTGATCGGGTTATATTCACTGAATAATTACTGATCAGGTCACAATCATTGAATAATTACTGATCAGGTCACAATCACTTAATAATTACTGATCAGGTTATATTCACTGAATAATTACTGATCAGGTCGCAATCACTGAATAATTACTGATCAGGTTATATTCACTGAATAATTACTGATCAGGTTATAATCACTGAATAACTACTGATCAGGTTACAATCACTGAATAATTATTGATCAGGTTATATTCACTGAATAATTACTGATCAGGTTATATTCACTGAATAATTACTGATCAGGTTACAATCACTGAATAATTACTGATCAGGTCCCAATCACTGAATAATTACTGATCAGGTTATGTTCACTGAATAATAAATGATCAGGTTATATTCACTGAATAATTACTGATCAGGTTATATTCACTGAATAATTACTGATCAGGTCCCAATCACTGAATAATTACTGATCAGGTTATGTTCACTGAATAATAAATGATCAGGTTATATTCACTGTATAATTACTGATCAGGTTATATTCACTGAATAATTACTGATCAGGTTATTTTCACTAAATAATTACTGATCAGGTTACAATGACTGAATAATTACTGATCAGGTTATATTCACTGAGTAATTACTGATCAGGTCACAATCACTGAATAATTATTGATCAGGTCACAATCACTGAATAATTACTGATCAGGTCACAATCACTGAATAATTACTGATCAGGTTATAATCACTGAATAATTACTGATCAGGTCACAATCACTGAATAATTACTGATCAGGTCACAATCACTGAATAATTACTGATCAGGTTATAATCACTGAATAATTACTGATCAGGTCACAATCACTGAATAATTACTGATCAGGTTATAATCACTGAATAATTACTGATCAGGTCACAATCACTGAATAATTACTGATCAGGTCACAATCACTGAATAATTACTGATCAGGTTATATTCACTGAAAAATTACTGATCAGGTTATAATGACTGAATAATTACTGATCAGGTTATAATCACTGAATAATTACTGATCAGGTCACAATCACTGAATAATTACTGATCAGGTCACAATCACTGAATAATTACTGATCAGGTTATAATCACTGAATAATTACTGATCAGGTCACAATCACTGAATAATTACTGATCAGGTTATAATCACTGAATAATTACTGATCAGGTCACAATCACTGAATAATTACTGATCAGGTCACAATCACTGAATAATTACTGATCAGGTTATAATCACTGAATAATTACTGATCAGGTCACAATCACTGAATAATTACTGATCAGGTTATAATCACTGAATAATTACTGATCAGGTCACAATCACTGAATAATTACTGATCAGGTCACAATCACTGAATAATTACTGATCAGGTTATAATCACTGAATAATTACTGATCAGGTCATAATCACTGAATAATTACTGATCAGATTACAATCACTGAATAATTACTGATCAGGTCACAATCACTGAATAATTACTGATCATGTTATAATCACTGAATAATTACTGATCAGGTCACAATCACTGAATAATTACTGATCAGGTTATAATCACTGAATAATTACTGATCAGGTCACAATCACTGAATAATTACTGATCAGGTTATAATCACTGAATAATTACTGATCAGGTTACAATCACTGAATAATTACTGAACAGGTTACAATCCCTGAATAATTATTGATCAGGTTATATTCACTGAATAATTACTGATCAGGTCACAATCACTGAATAATTACTGATCAGGTTATAATCACTGAATAATTACTGATCAGGTTATAATCACTGAATAATTACTGATCAGGTTATAATCACTTAATAATTACTGATCAGGTTATAATCACTGAATAATTACTGATCAGGTTACAATCACTGAATAATTACTATCAGGTTATAATCACTGAATAATCACTGATCAGATTACATTCACTGAATAATTACTGATCAGGTTATAAATTACTGATCAGATTATAATCACTGAATAATTACTGATCAGGTTATAATCACTGAATAATTACTGATCAGGTTATTATCACTGAATTATTACTGATCAGGTTATAATCACTGAATAATTACTGATCAGATTACAATCACTGAATAATTACTGATCAGGTCACAATCACTGAATAATTACTGATCAGTTCCCAATCACTGAATAATTACTGATCAGGTCACAATCACTGAATAATTACTGATCAGGTTATATTCACTGAATAATTACTGATCAGGTTATAATCACTGAATAACTACTGATCAGGTTACAATCACTGAATAATTATTGATCAGGTTATATTCACTGAATAATTACTGATCAGGTTATATTCACTGAATAATTACTGATCAGGTTACAATCACTGAATAATTACTGATCAGGTCCCAATCACTGAATGATTACTGATCAGGTTATGTTCACTGAATAATAAATGATCAGGTTATATTCACTGAATAATTACTGATCGGGTTATATTCACTGAATAATTACTGATCAGGTTATATTCACTGAATAATTACTGATCAGGTTACAATCACTGAATAATTACTGATCAGGTTATATTCACTGAATAATTACTGATCAGGTTATATTCACTGAATAATTACTGATCAGGTTATATTCACTGAATAATTACTGATCGGGTTATATTCACTGAATAATTACTGATCAGGTCACAATCATTGAATAATTACTGATCAGGTCACAATCACTTAATAATTACTGATCAGGTCACAATCACTGAATAATTATTGATCAGGTCACAATCACTTAATAATTACTGATCAGGTCACAATCACTGAATAATTATTGATCAGGTTATATTCACTGAATAATTACTGATCAGGTTATATTCACTGAATAATTACTGATCAGGTTACAATCACTGAATAATTACTGATCAGGTCCCAATCACTGAATAATTACTGATCAGGTTATGTTCACTGAATAATAAATGATCAGGTTATATTCACTGAATAATTACTGATCAGGTTATATTCACTGAATAATTACTGATCAGGTCCCAATCACTGAATAATTACTGATCAGGTTATGTTCACTGAATAATAAATGATCAGGTTATATTCACTGTATAATTACTGATCAGGTTATATTCACTGAATAATTACTGATCAGGTTATTTTCACTAAATAATTACTGATCAGGTTACAATGACTGAATAATTACTGATCAGGTTATATTCACTGAGTAATTACTGATCAGGTCACAATCACTGAATAATTATTGATCAGGTCACAATCACTGAATAATTACTGATCAGGTCACAATCACTGAATAATTACTGATCAGGTTATAATCACTGAATAATTACTGATCAGGTCACAATCACTGAATAATTACTGATCAGGTCACAATCACTGAATAATTACTGATCAGGTTATAATCACTGAATAATTACTGATCAGGTCACAATCACTGAATAATTACTGATCAGGTTATAATCACTGAATAATTACTGATCAGGTCACAATCACTGAATAATTACTGATCAGGTCACAATCACTGAATAATTACTGATCAGGTTATATTCACTGAAAAATTACTGATCAGGTTATAATGACTGAATAATTACTGATCAGGTTATAATCACTGAATAATTACTGATCAGGTCACAATCACTGAATAATTACTGATCAGGTCACAATCACTGAATAATTACTGATCAGGTTATAATCACTGAATAATTACTGATCAGGTCACAATCACTGAATAATTACTGATCAGGTTATAATCACTGAATAATTACTGATCAGGTCACAATCACTGAATAATTACTGATCAGGTCACAATCACTGAATAATTACTGATCAGGTTATAATCACTGAATAATTACTGATCAGGTTATAATCACTGAATAATTACTGATCAGGTCACAATCACTGAATAATTACTGATCAGGTTATAATCACTGAATAATTACTGATCAGGTCATAATCACTGAATAATTACTGATCAGATTACAATCACTGAATAATTACTGATCAGGTCACAATCACTGAATAATTACTGATCATGTTATAATCACTGAATAATTACTGATCAGGTCACAATCACTGAATAATTACTGATCAGGTTATAATCACTGAATAATTACTGATCAGGTCACAATCACTGAATAATTACTGATCAGGTTATAATCACTGAATAATTACTGATCAGGTTACAATCACTGAATAATTACTGAACAGGTTACAATCCCTGAATAATTATTGATCAGGTTATATTCACTGAATAATTACTGATCAGGTCACAATCACTGAATAATTACTGATCAGGTTATAATCACTGAATAATTACTGATCAGGTTATAATCACTGAATAATTACTGATCAGGTTATAATCACTTAATAATTACTGATCAGGTTATAATCACTGAATAATTACTGATCAGGTTACAATCACTGAATAATTACTATCAGGTTATAATCACTGAATAATCACTGATCAGATTACATTCACTGAATAATTACTGATCAGGTTATAAATTACTGATCAGATTATAATCACTGAATAATTACTGATCAGGTTATAATCACTGAATAATTACTGATCAGGTTATTATCACTGAATTATTACTGATCAGGTTATAATCACTGAATAATTACTGATCAGATTACAATCACTGAATAATTACTGATCAGGTCACAATCACTGAATAATTACTGATCAGTTCCCAATCACTGAATAATTACTGATCAAGTCACAATCACTGAATAATTACTGATCAGGTTATATTCACTGAATAATTACTGATCAGGTTATAATCACTGAATAACTACTGATCAGGTTACAATCACTGAATAATTATTGATCAGGTTATATTCACTGAATAATTACTGATCAGGTTATATTCACTGAATAATTACTGATCAGGTTACAATCACTGAATAATTACTGATCAGGTCCCAATCACTGAATGATTACTGATCAGGTTATGTTCACTGAATAATAAATGATCAGGTTATATTCACTGAATAATTACTGATCGGGTTATATTCACTGAATAATTACTGATCAGGTTATATTCACTGAATAATTACTGATCAGGTTACAATCACTGAATAATTACTGATCAGGTTATATTCACTGAATAATTACTGATCAGGTTATATTCACTGAATAATTACTGATCAGGTCACAATCACTGAATAATTACTGATCAGGTTATATTCACTGAATAATTACTGATCAGGTCACAATCACTGAATAATTACTGATCAGGTTACAATCACTGAATAATTACTGATCAGGTTATATTCACTGAATAATTACTGATCAGGTCACAATCACTGAATAATTACTGATCAGGTTACAATCACTGAATAATTACTGATCAGGTTATATTCACTGAATAATTACTGATCAGGTCACAATCACTGAATAATTACTGATCAGGTTATATTCACTGAATAATTACTGATCAGGTTACAATCACTGAATAATTACTGATCAGGTTATATTCACTGAATAATTACTGATCAGGTTATATTCACTGAATAATTACTGATCAGGTTATATTCACTGAATAATTAATGATCAGGTCACAATCACTGAATAATTACTGATCAGGTTACAATCACTGAATAATTACTGATCAGGTCACAATCACTGAATAATTACTGATCAGGTTATATTCACTGAATAATTACTGATCAGGTTATTTTCACTAAATAATTACTGATCAGGTTACAATGACTGAATAATTACTGATCAGGTTATATTCACTGAGTAATTACTGATCAGGTCACAATCACTGAATAATTATTGATCAGGTCACAATCACTGAATAATTACTGATCAGGTTATATTCACTGAATAATTACTGATCAGGTCACAATCACTGAATAATTATTGATCAGGTCACAATCACTGAATAATTACTGATCAGGTCACAATCACTGAATAATTACTGATCAGGTTACAATCACTGAATAATTACTGATCAGGTTATATTCACTAAATAATTACTGATCAGGTTACAATCACTGAATAATTACTGATCAGGTCACAATCACTGAATAATTACTGATCAGGTCACAATCACTGAATAATTACTGATCAGGTTACAATCACTGAATAACTATTGATCAGGTTATATTCACTGAATAATTACTGATCAGGTTACAATCATTGAATAATTACTGATCAGGTTATATTTACTGAATAATTACTGATCAGGTTTCAATCACTGAATAATTACTGATCGGGTTACAATCACTGAATAATTACTGATCAGGTTACAATCACTGAATAATTATTGATCAGGTTATATTCACTGAATAATTACTGATCAGGTTATAATCACTGAATAATTACTGATCAGGTTATTATCACTGAATTATTACTGATCAGGTTATAATCACTGAATAATTACTGATCAGATTACAATCACTGAATAATTACTGATCAGGTCACAATCACTGAATAATTACTGATCAGGTTATATTCATTGAATAATTACTGATCAGGTCCCAATCACTGAATAATTACTGATCAGGTTATATTCACTGAATAATTACTGATCAGGTTATAATCACTGAATAACTACTGATCAGTTTACAATCACTGAATAATTATTGATCAGGTTATATTCACTGAATAATTACTGATCAGGTTATATTCACTGAATAATTACTGATCAGGTTACAATCACTGAATAATTACTGATCAGGTCCCAATCACTGAATAATTACTGATCAGGTTATGTTCACTGAATAATAAATGATCAGGTTATATTCACTGAATAATTACTGATCGGGTCACAATCACTGAATAATTACTGATCAGGTCACAATCACTGAATAATTACTGATCAGGTTATATTCACTGAATAATTACTGATCAGGTCACAATCACTGAATAATTACTATCAGATTATAATCACTGAATAATTACTGATCAGATTATAATCACTGATTAATTACTGATCAGGTTATTATCACTGAATTATTACTGATCAGGTTATAATCACTGAATAATTACTGATTAGATTACAATCACTGAATAATTACTGATCAGGTCACAATCACTGAATAATTACTGATCAGGTCCCAATCACTGAATAATTACTGATCAGGTTACAATCACTGAATAATTATTGATCAGGTTATATTCACTGAATAATTACTGATCAGGTTATATTCACTGAATAATTACTGATCAGGTTACAATCACTGAATAATTACTGATCAGGTCACAATCACTGAATAATTACTGATCAGGTTACAATCACTGAATAATTACTGATCAGGTCACAATCACTGAATAATTACTGATCAGGTTATATTCACTGAATAATTACTGATCAGGTTATTTTCACTAAATAAATACTGATCAGGTTACAATGACTGAATAATTACTGATCAGGTTATATTCACTGAGTAATTACTGATCAGGTCACAATCACTGAATAATTATTGATCAGGTCACAATCACTGAATAATTACTGATCAGGTTATATTCACTGAATAATTACTGATCAGGTCGCAATCACTGAATAATTACTGATCAGGTCACAATCACTGAATAATTACTGATCAGATTACAATCACTGAATAATTACTGATCAGGTCACAATCACTGAATAATTACTGATCAGATTACAATCACTGAATAATTACTGATCAGGTCACAATCACTGAATAATTACTGATCAGGTTATATTCATTGAATAATTACTGATCAGGTCCCAATCACTGAATAATTACTGATCAGGTTATAATCACTGAATAACTACTGATCAGGTTACAATCACTGAATAATTATTGATCAGGTTATATTCACTGAATAATTACTGATCAGGTTATATTCACTGAATAATTACTGATCAGGTTACAATCACTGAATAATTACTGATCAGGTCCCAATCACTGAA
Organism: Trichomycterus rosablanca; assembly: GCF_030014385.1. Taxonomy (NCBI): domain Eukaryota; kingdom Metazoa; phylum Chordata; class Actinopteri; order Siluriformes; family Trichomycteridae; genus Trichomycterus; species Trichomycterus rosablanca. Next base: position 63,447,980 of record NC_085989.1, read on the forward strand.
TAATTACTGATCAGGTTATGTTCACTGAATAATAAATGATCAGGTTATATTCACTGAATAATTACTGATCGGGTCACAATCACTGAATAATTACTGATCAGGTCACAATCACTGAATAATTACTGATCAGGTTATATTCACTGAATAATTACTGATCAGGTCACAATCACTGAATAATTACTATCAGGTTATAATCACTGAATAATTACTGATCAGGTTATAATCACTGATTAATTACTGATCAGGTTATTATCACTGAATTATTACTGATCAGGTTATAATCACTGAATAATTACTGATTAGATTACAATCACTGAATAATTACTGATCAGGTCACAATCACTGAATAATTACTGATCAGGTCCCAATCACTGAATAATTACTGATCAGGTTATATTCACTGAATAATTACTGATCAGGTTATATTCACTGAATAATTACTGATCAGGTTATATTCACTGAATAATTACTGATCAGGTTATAATCACTGAATAATTACTGATCAGGTTATAATCACTGAATAACTACTGATCAGGTTACAATCACTGAATAATTATTGATCAGGTTATATTCACTGAATAATTACTGATCAGGTTATATTCACTGAATAATTACTGATCAGGTTACAATCACTGAATAATTACTGATCAGGTCACAATCACTGAATAATTACTGATCAGGTTACAATCACTGAATAATTACTGATCAGGTCACAATCACTGAATAATTACTGATCAGGTTATATTCACTGAATAATTACTGATCAGGTTATTTTCACTAAATAAATACTGATCAGGTTACAATGACTGAATAATTACTGATCAGGTTATATTCACTGAGTAATTACTGATCAGGTCACAATCACTGAATAATTATTGATCAGGTCACAATCACTGAATAATTACTGATCAGGTTATATTCACTGAATAATTACTGATCAGGTCACAATCACTGAATAATTACTGATCAGGTCACAATCACTGAATAATTACTGATCAGGTTATATTCACTGAATAATTACTGATCAGGTCGCAATCACTGAATAATTACTGATCAGGTTATATTCACTGAATAATTACTGATCAGGTTATAATCACTGAATAACTACTGATCAGGTTACAATCACTGAATAATTATTGATCAGGTTATATTAACTGAATAATTACTGATCAGGTTATATTCACTGAATAATTACTGATCAGGTTACTATCACTGAATAATTACTGATCAGGTTATGTTCACTGAATAATTACTGATCAGGTCCCAATCACTGAATAATTACTGATCAGGTTATGTTCACTGAATAATAAATGATCAGGTTATATTCACTGAATAATTACTGATCAGGTTATATTCACTGAATAATTACTGATCAGGTCACAATCACTGAATAATTACTGATCAGGTCACAATCACTGAATAATTACTGACCAGGTTACAATCACTGAATAATTACTGATCAGGTTATATTCACTGAATAATTACTGATCAGGTTACTATCACTGAATAATTACTGATCAGGTTATATTCACTGAATAATTACTGATCAGGTCCCAATCACTGAATAATTACTGATCAGGTTATGTTCACTGAATAATAAATGATCAGGTTATATTCACTGAATAATTACTGATCAGGTTATATTCACTGAATAATTACTGATCAGGTCACAATCACTGAATAATTACTGATCAGGTCACAATCACTGAATAATTACTGACCAGGTTACAATCACTGAATAATTACTGATCAGGTTATATTCACTGAATAATTACTGATCAGGTTATAATCACTGAATAATTACTGATCAGGTTATAATCACTGAATAACTACTGATCAGGTTACAATCACTGAATAATTATTGATCAGGTTATATTCACTGAATAATTACTGATCAGGTTATATTCACTGAATAATTACTGATCAGGTTACAATCACTGAATAATTACTGATCAGGTCACAATCACTGAATAATTACTGATCAGGTTACAATCACTGAATAATTACTGATCAGGTCACAATCACTGAATAATTACTGATCAGGTTATATTCACTGAATAATTACTGATCAGGTTATTTTCACTAAATAAATACTGATCAGGTTACAATGACTGAATAATTACTGATCAGGTTATATTCACTGAGTAATTACTGATCAGGTCACAATCACTGAATAATTATTGATCAGGTCACAATCACTGAATAATTACTGATCAGGTTATATTCACTGAATAATTACTGATCAGGTCACAATCACTGAATAATTACTGATCAGGTCACAATCACTGAATAATTACTGATCAGGTCACAATCACTGAATAATTACTGATCAGGTTACAATCACTGAATAATTATTGATCAGGTCACAATCACTGAATAATTATTGATCAGGTCACAATCACTGAATAATTACTGATCAGGTCACAATCACTGAATAATTACTGATCAGGTTACAATCACTGAATAATTATTGATCAGGTTATATTCACTAAATAATTACTGATCAGGTTACAATCACTGAATAATTACTGATCAGGTCACAATCACTGAATAATTACTGATCAGGTCACAATCACTGAATAATTACTGATCAGGTTACAATCACTGAATAACTATTGATCAGGTTATATTCACTGAATAATTACTGATCAGGTTACCATCACTGAATAATTACTGATCAGGTTATATTCACTGAATAAATACTGATCAGGTTTCAATCACTGAATAATTACTGATCGGGTTACAATCACTGAATAATTACTGATCAGGTTACAATCACTGAATAATTATTGATCAGGTTATATTCACTGAATAATTACTGATCAGGTTATATTCACTGAATAATTACTGATCAGGTCACAATCACTGAATAATTACTGATCAGTTTACAATCACTGAATAATTATTGATCAGGTTATATTCACTGAATAATTACTGATCAGGTTATATTCACTGAATAATTACTGATCAGGTTACAATCACTGAATAATTACTGATCAGGTCCCAATCACTGAATAATTACTGATCAGGTTATATTCACTGAATAATTATTGATCAGGTTATATTCACTGAATAATTACTGATCAGGTTATATTCACTGAATAATTACTGATCAGGTCACAATCACTGAATAACTACTGATCAGTTTACAATCACTGAATAATTATTGATCAGGTTATATTCACTGAATAATTATTGATCAGGTTATATTCACTGAATAATTACTGATCGGGTTATATTCACTGAATAATTACTGATCAGGTCACAATCATTGAATAATTACTGATCAGGTCACAATCACTTAATAATTACTGATCAGGTTATATTCACTGAATAATTACTGATCAGGTCGCAATCACTGAATAATTACTGATCAGGTTATATTCACTGAATAATTACTGATCAGGTTATAATCACTGAATAACTACTGATCAGGTTACAATCACTGAATAATTATTGATCAGGTTATATTCACTGAATAATTACTGATCAGGTTATATTCACTGAATAATTACTGATCAGGTTACAATCACTGAATAATTACTGATCAGGTCCCAATCACTGAATAATTACTGATCAGGTTATGTTCACTGAATAATAAATGATCAGGTTATATTCACTGAATAATTACTGATCAGGTTATATTCACTGAATAATTACTGATCAGGTCCCAATCACTGAATAATTACTGATCAGGTTATGTTCACTGAATAATAAATGATCAGGTTATATTCACTGTATAATTACTGATCAGGTTATATTCACTGAATAATTACTGATCAGGTTATTTTCACTAAATAATTACTGATCAGGTTACAATGACTGAATAATTACTGATCAGGTTATATTCACTGAGTAATTACTGATCAGGTCACAATCACTGAATAATTATTGATCAGGTCACAATCACTGAATAATTACTGATCAGGTCACAATCACTGAATAATTACTGATCAGGTTATAATCACTGAATAATTACTGATCAGGTCACAATCACTGAATAATTACTGATCAGGTCACAATCACTGAATAATTACTGATCAGGTTATAATCACTGAATAATTACTGATCAGGTCACAATCACTGAATAATTACTGATCAGGTTATAATCACTGAATAATTACTGATCAGGTCACAATCACTGAATAATTACTGATCAGGTCACAATCACTGAATAATTACTGATCAGGTTATATTCACTGAAAAATTACTGATCAGGTTATAATGACTGAATAATTACTGATCAGGTTATAATCACTGAATAATTACTGATCAGGTCACAATCACTGAATAATTACTGATCAGGTCACAATCACTGAATAATTACTGATCAGGTTATAATCACTGAATAATTACTGATCAGGTCACAATCACTGAATAATTACTGATCAGGTTATAATCACTGAATAATTACTGATCAGGTCACAATCACTGAATAATTACTGATCAGGTCACAATCACTGAATAATTACTGATCAGGTTATAATCACTGAATAATTACTGATCAGGTTATAATCACTGAATAATTACTGATCAGGTCACAATCACTGAATAATTACTGATCAGGTTATAATCACTGAATAATTACTGATCAGGTCACAATCACTGAATAATTACTGATCAGGTCACAATCACTGAATAATTACTGATCAGGTTATAATCACTGAATAATTACTGATCAGGTCATAATCACTGAATAATTACTGATCAGATTACAATCACTGAATAATTACTGATCAGGTCACAATCACTGAATAATTACTGATCATGTTATAATCACTGAATAATTACTGATCAGGTCACAATCACTGAATAATTACTGATCAGGTTATAATCACTGAATAATTACTGATCAGGTCACAATCACTGAATAATTACTGATCAGGTTATAATCACTGAATAATTACTGATCAGGTTACAATCACTGAATAATTACTGAACAGGTTACAATCCCTGAATAATTATTGATCAGGTTATATTCACTGAATAATTACTGATCAGGTCACAATCACTGAATAATTACTGATCAGGTTATAATCACTGAATAATTACTGATCAGGTTATAATCACTGAATAATTACTGATCAGGTTATAATCACTTAATAATTACTGATCAGGTTATAATCACTGAATAATTACTGATCAGGTTACAATCACTGAATAATTACTATCAGGTTATAATCACTGAATAATCACTGATCAGATTACATTCACTGAATAATTACTGATCAGGTTATAAATTACTGATCAGATTATAATCACTGAATAATTACTGATCAGGTTATAATCACTGAATAATTACTGATCAGGTTATTATCACTGAATTATTACTGATCAGGTTATAATCACTGAATAATTACTGATCAGATTACAATCACTGAATAATTACTGATCAGGTCACAATCACTGAATAATTACTGATCAGTTCCCAATCACTGAATAATTACTGATCAGGTCACAATCACTGAATAATTACTGATCAGGTTATATTCACTGAATAATTACTGATCAGGTTATAATCACTGAATAACTACTGATCAGGTTACAATCACTGAATAATTATTGATCAGGTTATATTCACTGAATAATTACTGATCAGGTTATATTCACTGAATAATTACTGATCAGGTTACAATCACTGAATAATTACTGATCAGGTCCCAATCACTGAATGATTACTGATCAGGTTATGTTCACTGAATAATAAATGATCAGGTTATATTCACTGAATAATTACTGATCGGGTTATATTCACTGAATAATTACTGATCAGGTTATATTCACTGAATAATTACTGATCAGGTTACAATCACTGAATAATTACTGATCAGGTTATATTCACTGAATAATTACTGATCAGGTTATATTCACTGAATAATTACTGATCAGGTCACAATCACTGAATAATTACTGATCAGGTTATATTCACTGAATAATTACTGATCAGGTCACAATCACTGAATAATTACTGATCAGGTTACAATCACTGAATAATTACTGATCAGGTTATATTCACTGAATAATTACTGATCAGGTCACAATCACTGAATAATTACTGATCAGGTTACAATCACTGAATAATTACTGATCAGGTTATATTCACTGAATAATTACTGATCAGGTCACAATCACTGAATAATTACTGATCAGGTTATATTCACTGAATAATTACTGATCAGGTTACAATCACTGAATAATTACTAATCAGGTTACAATCACTGAATAATTACTGATCAGGTTATATTCACTGTATAATTACTGATCAGGTTATATTCACTGAATAATTACTGATCAGGTTATATTCACTGAATAATTACTGATCAGGTTATATTCACTGAATAATTAATGATCAGGTCACAATCACTGAATAATTACTGATCAGGTTACAATCACTGAATAATTACTGATCAGGTCACAATCACTGAATAATTACTGATCAGGTTATATTCACTGAATAATTACTGATCAGGTTATTTTCACTAAATAATTACTGATCAGGTTACAATGACTGAATAATTACTGATCAGGTTATATTCACTGAGTAATTACTGATCAGGTCACAATCACTGAATAATTATTGATCAGGTCACAATCACTGAATAATTACTGATCAGGTTATATTCACTGAATAATTACTGATCAGGTCACAATCACTGAATAATTATTGATCAGGTCACAATCACTGAATAATTACTGATCAGGTCACAATCACTGAATAATTACTGATCAGGTTACAATCACTGAATAATTACTGATCAGGTTATATTCACTAAATAATTACTGATCAGGTTACAATCACTGAATAATTACTGATCAGGTCACAATCACTGAATAATTACTGATCAGGTCACAATCACTGAATAATTACTGATCAGGTTACAATCACTGAATAACTATTGATCAGGTTATATTCACTGAATAATTACTGATCAGGTTACAATCATTGAATAATTACTGATCAGGTTATATTTACTGAATAATTACTGATCAGGTTTCAATCACTGAATAATTACTGATCGGGTTACAATCACTGAATAATTACTGATCAGGTTACAATCACTGAATAATTATTGATCAGGTTATATTCACTGAATAATTACTGATCAGGTTATAATCACTGAATAATTACTGATCAGGTTATTATCACTGAATTATTACTGATCAGGTTATAATCACTGAATAATTACTGATCAGATTACAATCACTGAATAATTACTGATCAGGTCACAATCACTGAATAATTACTGATCAGGTTATATTCATTGAATAATTACTGATCAGGTCCCAATCACTGAATAATTACTGATCAGGTTATATTCACTGAATAATTACTGATCAGGTTATAATCACTGAATAACTACTGATCAGTTTACAATCACTGAATAATTATTGATCAGGTTATATTCACTGAATAATTACTGATCAGGTTATATTCACTGAATAATTACTGATCAGGTTACAATCACTGAATAATTACTGATCAGGTCCCAATCACTGAATAATTACTGATCAGGTTATGTTCACTGAATAATAAATGATCAGGTTATATTCACTGAATAATTACTGATCGGGTCACAATCACTGAATAATTACTGATCAGGTCACAATCACTGAATAATTACTGATCAGGTTATATTCACTGAATAATTACTGATCAGGTCACAATCACTGAATAATTACTATCAGATTATAATCACTGAATAATTACTGATCAGGTTATAATCACTGATTAATTACTGATCAGGTTATTATCACTGAATTATTACTGATCAGGTTATAATCACTGAATAATTACTGATTAGATTACAATCACTGAATAATTACTGATCAGGTCACAATCACTGAATAATTACTGATCAGGTCCCAATCACTGAATAATTACTGATCAGGTTATATTCACTGAATAATTACTGATCAGGTTATATTCACTGAATAATTACTGATCAGGTTATAATCACTGAATAATTACTGATCAGGTTATAATCACTGAATAACTACTGATCAGGTTACAATCACTGAATAATTATTGATCAGGTTATATTCACTAAATAATTACTGATCAGGTTACAATCACTGAATAATTACTGATCAGGTCACAATCACTGAATAATTACTGATCAGGTCACAATCACTGAATAATTACTGATCAGGTTACAATCACTGAATAACTATTGATCAGGTTATATTCACTGAATAATTACTGATCAGGTTACCATCACTGAATAATTACTGATCAGGTTATATTCACTGAATAAATACTGATCAGGTTTCAATCACTGAATAATTACTGATCGGGTTACAATCACTGAATAATTACTGATCAGGTTACAATCACTGAATAATTATTGATCAGGTTATATTCACTGAATAATTACTGATCAGGTTATATTCACTGAATAATTACTGATCAGGTCACAATCACTGAATAATTACTGATCAGTTTACAATCACTGAATAATTATTGATCAGGTTATATTCACTGAATAATTACTGATCAGGTTATATTCACTGAATAATTACTGATCAGGTTACAATCACTGAATAATTACTGATCAGGTCCCAATCACTGAATAATTACTGATCAGGTTATATTCACTGAATAATTATTGATCAGGTTATATTCACTGAATAATTACTGATCAGGTTATATTCACTGAATAATTACTGATCAGGTCACAATCACTGAATAACTACTGATCAGTTTACAATCACTGAATAATTATTGATCAGGTTATATTCACTGAATAATTATTGATCAGGTTATATTCACTGAATAATTACTGATCGGGTTATATTCACTGAATAATTACTGATCAGGTCACAATCATTGAATAATTACTGATCAGGTCACAATCACTTAATAATTACTGATCAGGTTATATTCACTGAATAATTACTGATCAGGTCGCAATCACTGAATAATTACTGATCAGGTTATATTCACTGAATAATTACTGATCAGGTTATAATCACTGAATAACTACTGATCAGGTTACAATCACTGAATAATTATTGATCAGGTTATATTCACTGAATAATTACTGATCAGGTTATATTCACTGAATAATTACTGATCAGGTTACAATCACTGAATAATTACTGATCAGGTCCCAATCACTGAATAATTACTGATCAGGTTATGTTCACTGAATAATAAATGATCAGGTTATATTCACTGAATAATTACTGATCAGGTTATATTCACTGAATAATTACTGATCAGGTCCCAATCACTGAATAATTACTGATCAGGTTATGTTCACTGAATAATAAATGATCAGGTTATATTCACTGTATAATTACTGATCAGGTTATATTCACTGAATAATTACTGATCAGGTTATTTTCACTAAATAATTACTGATCAGGTTACAATGACTGAATAATTACTGATCAGGTTATATTCACTGAGTAATTACTGATCAGGTCACAATCACTGAATAATTATTGATCAGGTCACAATCACTGAATAATTACTGATCAGGTCACAATCACTGAATAATTACTGATCAGGTTATAATCACTGAATAATTACTGATCAGGTCACAATCACTGAATAATTACTGATCAGGTCACAATCACTGAATAATTACTGATCAGGTTATAATCACTGAATAATTACTGATCAGGTCACAATCACTGAATAATTACTGATCAGGTTATAATCACTGAATAATTACTGATCAGGTCACAATCACTGAATAATTACTGATCAGGTCACAATCACTGAATAATTACTGATCAGGTTATATTCACTGAAAAATTACTGATCAGGTTATAATGACTGAATAATTACTGATCAGGTTATAATCACTGAATAATTACTGATCAGGTCACAATCACTGAATAATTACTGATCAGGTCACAATCACTGAATAATTACTGATCAGGTTATAATCACTGAATAATTACTGATCAGGTCACAATCACTGAATAATTACTGATCAGGTTATAATCACTGAATAATTACTGATCAGGTCACAATCACTGAATAATTACTGATCAGGTCACAATCACTGAATAATTACTGATCAGGTTATAATCACTGAATAATTACTGATCAGGTTATAATCACTGAATAATTACTGATCAGGTCACAATCACTGAATAATTACTGATCAGGTTATAATCACTGAATAATTACTGATCAGGTCACAATCACTGAATAATTACTGATCAGGTCACAATCACTGAATAATTACTGATCAGGTTATAATCACTGAATAATTACTGATCAGGTCATAATCACTGAATAATTACTGATCAGATTACAATCACTGAATAATTACTGATCAGGTCACAATCACTGAATAATTACTGATCATGTTATAATCACTGAATAATTACTGATCAGGTCACAATCACTGAATAATTACTGATCAGGTTATAATCACTGAATAATTACTGATCAGGTCACAATCACTGAATAATTACTGATCAGGTTATAATCACTGAATAATTACTGATCAGGTTACAATCACTGAATAATTACTGAACAGGTTACAATCCCTGAATAATTATTGATCAGGTTATATTCACTGAATAATTACTGATCAGGTCACAATCACTGAATAATTACTGATCAGGTTATAATCACTGAATAATTACTGATCAGGTTATAATCACTGAATAATTACTGATCAGGTTATAATCACTTAATAATTACTGATCAGGTTATAATCACTGAATAATTACTGATCAGGTTACAATCACTGAATAATTACTATCAGGTTATAATCACTGAATAATCACTGATCAGATTACATTCACTGAATAATTACTGATCAGGTTATAAATTACTGATCAGATTATAATCACTGAATAATTACTGATCAGGTTATAATCACTGAATAATTACTGATCAGGTTATTATCACTGAATTATTACTGATCAGGTTATAATCACTGAATAATTACTGATCAGATTACAATCACTGAATAATTACTGATCAGGTCACAATCACTGAATAATTACTGATCAGTTCCCAATCACTGAATAATTACTGATCAGGTCACAATCACTGAATAATTACTGATCAGGTTATATTCACTGAATAATTACTGATCAGGTTATAATCACTGAATAACTACTGATCAGGTTACAATCACTGAATAATTATTGATCAGGTTATATTCACTGAATAATTACTGATCAGGTTATATTCACTGAATAATTACTGATCAGGTTACAATCACTGAATAATTACTGATCAGGTCCCAATCACTGAATGATTACTGATCAGGTTATGTTCACTGAATAATAAATGATCAGGTTATATTCACTGAATAATTACTGATCGGGTTATATTCACTGAATAATTACTGATCAGGTTATATTCACTGAATAATTACTGATCAGGTTACAATCACTGAATAATTACTGATCAGGTTATATTCACTGAATAATTACTGATCAGGTTATATTCACTGAATAATTACTGATCAGGTTACAATCACTGAATAATTACTGATCAGGTCCCAATCACTGAATGATTACTGATCAGGTTATGTTCACTGAATAATAAATGATCAGGTTATATTCACTGAATAATTACTGATCGGGTTATATTCACTGAATAATTACTGATCAGGTTATATTCACTGAATAATTACTGATCAGGTTACAATCACTGAATAATTACTGATCAGGTTATATTCACTGAATAATTACTGATCAGGTTATATTCACTGAATAATTACTGATCAGGTCACAATCACTGAATAATTACTGATCAGGTTATATTCACTGAATAATTACTGATCAGGTCACAATCACTGAATAATTACTGATCAGGTTACAATCACTGAATAATTACTGATCAGGTTATATTCACTGAATAATTACTGATCAGGTCACAATCACTGAATAATTACTGATCAGGTTATATTCACTGAATAATTACTGATCAGGTCACAATCACTGAATAATTACTGATCAGGTTATATTCACTGAATAATTACTGATCAGGTTACAATCACTGAATAATTACTACTCAGGTTACAATCACTGAATAATTACTGATCAGGTTATATTCACTGAATAATTACTGATCAGGTCACAATCACTGAATAATTACTGATCAGGTTATATTCACTGAATAATTACTGATCAGGTTACAATCACTGAATAATTACTAATCAGGTTATAATCACTGAATAATTACTGATCAGGTTATATTCACTGTATAATTACTGATCAGGTTATATTCACTGAATAATTACTGATCAGGTTATATTCACTGAATAATTACTGATCAGGTTATATTCACTGAATAATTAATGATCAGGTCACAATCACTGAATAATTACTGATCAGGTTACAATCACTGAATAATTACTGATCAGGTCACAATCACTGAATAATTACTGATCAGGTTATATTCACTGAATAATTACTGATCAGGTTATTTTCACTAAATAATTACTGATCAGGTTATTTTCACTAAATAATTACTGATCAGGTTACAATGACTGAATAATTACTGATCAGGTTATATTCACTGAGTAATTACTGATCAGGTCACAATCACTGAATAATTATTGATCAGGTCACAATCACTGAATAATTACTGATCAGGTTATATTCACTGAATAATTACTGATCAGGTCACAATCACTGAATAATTATTGATCAGGTCACAATCACTGAATAATTACTGATCAGGTCACAATCACTGAATAATTACTGATCAGGTTACAATCACTGAATAATTACTGATCAGGTTATATTCACTAAATAATTACTGATCAGGTTACAATCACTGAATAATTACTGATCAGGTCACAATCACTGAATAATTACTGATCAGGTCACAATCACTGAATAATTACTGATCAGGTTACAATCACTGAATAACTATTGATCAGGTTATATTCACTGAATAATTACTGATCAGGTTACAATCATTGAATAATTACTGATCAGGTTATATTTACTGAATAATTACTGATCAGGTTTCAATCACTGAATAATTACTGATCGGGTTACAATCACTGAATAATTACTGATCAGGTTACAATCACTGAATAATTATTGATCAGGTTATATTCACTGAATAATTACTGATCAGGTTATAATCACTGAATAATTACTGATCAGGTTATTATCACTGAATTATTACTGATCAGGTTATAATCACTGAATAATTACTGATCAGATTACAATCACTGAATAATTACTGATCAGGTCACAATCACTGAATAATTACTGATCAGGTTATATTCATTGAATAATTACTGATCAGGTCCCAATCACTGAATAATTACTGATCAGGTTATATTCACTGAATAATTACTGATCAGGTTATAATCACTGAATAACTACTGATCAGTTTACAATCACTGAATAATTATTGATCAGGTTATATTCACTGAATAATTACTGATCAGGTTATATTCACTGAATAATTACTGATCAGGTTACAATCACTGAATAATTACTGATCAGGTCCCAATCACTGAATAATTACTGATCAGGTTATGTTCACTGAATAATAAATGATCAGGTTATATTCACTGAATAATTACTGATCGGGTCACAATCACTGAATAATTACTGATCAGGTCACAATCACTGAATAATTACTGATCAGGTTATATTCACTGAATAATTACTGATCAGGTCACAATCACTGAATAATTACTATCAGATTATAATCACTGAATAATTACTGATCAGGTTATAATCACTGATTAATTACTGATCAGGTTATTATCACTGAATTATTACTGATCAGGTTATAATCACTGAATAATTACTGATTAGATTACAATCACTGAATAATTACTGATCAGGTCACAATCACTGAATAATTACTGATCAGGTCCCAATCACTGAATAATTACTGATCAGGTTATATTCACTGAATAATTACTGATCAGGTTATATTCACTGAATAATTACTGATCAGGTTATAATCACTGAATAATTACTGATCAGGTTATAATCACTGAATAACTACTGATCAGGTTACAATCACTGAATAATTATTGATCAGGTTATATTCACTGAATAATTACTGATCAGGTTATATTCACTGAATAATTACTGATCAGGTTACAATCACTGAATAATTACTGATCAGGTCACAATCACTGAATAATTACTGATCAGGTTATATTCACTGAATAATTACTGATCAGGTTATAATCACTGATTAATTACTGATCAGGTTATTATCACTGAATTATTACTGATCAGGTTATAATCACTGAATAATTACTGATTAGATTACAATCACTGAATAATTACTGATCAGGTCACAATCACTGAATAATTACTGATCAGGTCCCAATCACTGAATAATTACTGATCAGGTTATATTCACTGAATAATTACTGATCAGGTTATATTCACTGAATAATTACTGATCATGTTATAATCACTGAATAATTACTGATCAGGTTATAATCACTGAATAACTACTGATCAGGTTACAATCACTGAATAATTATTGATCAGGTTATATTCACTGAATAATTACTGATCAGGTTATATTCACTGAATAATTACTGATCAGGTTACAATCACTGAATAATTACTGATCAGGTCACAATCACTGAATAATTACTGATCAGGTTACAATCACTGAATAATTACTGATCAGGTCACAATCACTGAATAATTACTGATCAGGTTATATTCACTGAATAATTACTGATCAGGTTATTTTCACTAAATAAATACTGATCAGGTTACAATGACTGAATAATTACTGATCAGGTTATATTCACTGAGTAATTACTGATCAGGTCACAATCACTGAATAATTATTGATCAGGTCACAATCACTGAATAATTACTGATCAGGTTATATTCACTGAATAATTACTGATCAGGTCACAATCACTGAATAATTACTGATCAGGTCACAATCACTGAATAATTACTGATCAGGTTATATTCACTGAATAATTACTGATCAGGTCGCAATCACTGAATAATTACTGATCAGGTTATATTCACTGAATAATTACTGATCAGGTTATAATCACTGAATAACTACTGATCAGGTTACAATCACTGAATAATTATTGATCAGGTTATATTAACTGAATAATTACTGATCAGGTTATATTCACTGAATAATTACTGATCAGGTTACAATCACTGAATAATTACTGATCAGGTCCCAATCACTGAATAATTACTGATCAGGTTATGTTCACTGAATAATAAATGATCAGGTTATATTCACTGAATAATTACTGATCAGGTTATATTCACTGAATAATTACTGATCAGGTTATATTCACTGAATAATTACTGATCAGGTCACAATCACTGAATAATTACTGATCAGGTTATATTCACTGAATAATTACTGATCAGGTTACAATCACTGAATAATTACTGATCAGGTTATATTCACTGAATAATTACTGATCAGGTTATATTCACTGAATAATTACTGATCAGGTCACAATCACTGAATAATTACTGATCAGGTTATATTCACTGAATAATTACTGATCAGGTCACAATCACTGAATAATTACTGATCAGGTTACAATCACTGAATAATTACTGATCAGGTTATATTCACTGAATAATTACTGATCAGGTCACAATCACTGAATAATTACTGATCAGGTTACAATCACTGAATAATTACTGATCAGGTTATATTCACTGAATAATTACTGATCAGGTCACAATCACTGAATAATTACTGATCAGGTTATATTCACTGAATAATTACTGATCAGGTTACAATCACTGAATAATTACTGATCAGGTTATATTCACTGAATAATTACTGATCAGGTTATATTCACTGAATAATTAATGATCAGGTCACAATCACTGAATAATTACTGATCAGGTTACAATCACTGAATAATTACTGATCAGGTTATAATCACTGAATAATTACTGATCAGGTTATATTCACTGAATAATTAATGATCAGGTCACAATCACTGAATAATTACTGATCAGGTTATATTCACTGAATAATTACTGATCAGGTCACAATCACTGAATAATTACTGATCAGGTTATATTCACTGAATAATTACTGATCAGGTTACAATCACTGAATAATTACTGATCAGGTTATATTCACTGAATAATTACTGATCAGGTTATATTCACTGAATAATTAATGATCAGGTTACAATCACTGAATAATTACTGATCAGGTTACAATCACTGAATAATTACTGATCAGGTTATAATCACTGAATAATTACTGATCAGGTTATATTCACTGAATAATTACTGATCAGGTTATATTCACTGAATAATTAATGATCAGGTCACAATCACTGAATAATTACTGATCAGGTTACAATCACTGAATAATTACTGATCAGGTCACAATCACTGAATAATTACTGATCAGGTTATATTCACTGAATAATTACTGATCAGGTTATTTTCACTAAATAATTACTGATCAGGTTACAATGACTGAATAATTACTGATCAGGTTATATTCACTGAGTAATTACTGATCAGGTCACAATCACTGAATAATTATTGATCAGGTCACAATCACTGAATAATTACTGATCAGGTTATATTCACTGAATAATTACTGATCAGGTCACAATCACTGAATAATTATTGATCAGGTCACAATCACTGAATAATTACTGATCAGGTCACAATCACTGAATAATTACTGATCAGGTTACAATCACTGAATAATTACTGATCAGGTTATATTCACTAAATAATTACTGATCAGGTTACAATCACTGAATAATTACTGATCAGGTCACAATCACTGAATAATTACTGATCAGGTCACAATCACTGAATAATTACTGATCAGGTTACAATCACTGAATAACTATTGATCAGGTTATATTCACTGAATAATTACTGATCAGGTTACAATCATTGAATAATTACTGATCAGGTTATATTTACTGAATAATTACTGATCAGGTTTCAATCACTGAATAATTACTGATCGGGTTACAATCACTGAATAATTACTGATCAGGTTACAATCACTGAATAATTATTGATCAGGTTATATTCACTGAATAATTACTGATCAGGTTATAATCACTGAATAATTACTGATCAGGTTATTATCACTGAATTATTACTGATCAGGTTATAATCACTGAATAATTACTGATCAGATTACAATCACTGAATAATTACTGATCAGGTCACAATCACTGAATAATTACTGATCAGGTTATATTCATTGAATAATTACTGATCAGGTCCCAATCACTGAATAATTACTGATCAGGTTATATTCACTGAATAATTACTGATCAGGTTATAATCACTGAATAACTACTGATCAGTTTACAATCACTGAATAATTATTGATCAGGTTATATTCACTGAATAATTACTGATCAGGTTATATTCACTGAATAATTACTGATCAGGTTACAATCACTGAATAATTACTGATCAGGTCACAATCACTGAATAATTACTGATCAGGTTATATTCACTGAATAATTACTGATCAGGTCGCAATCACTGAATAATTACTGATCAGGTTATATTCACTGAATAATTACTGATCAGGTTATAATCACTGAATAACTACTGATCAGGTTACAATCACTGAATAATTATTGATCAGGTTATATTAACTGAATAATTACTGATCAGGTTATATTCACTGAATAATTACTGATCAGGTTACAATCACTGAATAATTACTGATCAGGTCCCAATCACTGAATAATTACTGATCAGGTTATGTTCACTGAATAATAAATGATCAGGTTATATTCACTGAATAATTACTGATCAGGTTATATTCACTGAATAATTACTGATCAGGTCACAATCACTGAATAATTACTGATCAGGTCACAATCACTGAATAATTACTGACCAGGTTACAATCACTGAATAATTACTGATCAGGTTATTTTCACTAAATAATTACTGATCAGGTTACAATGACTGAATAATTACTGATCAGGTTATATTCACTGAGTAATTACTGATCAGGTCACAATCACTGAATAATTATTGATCAGGTCACAATCACTGAATAATTACTGATCAGGTCACAATCACTGAATAATTACTGATCAGGTTACAATCACTGAATAATTATTGATCAGGTCACAATCACTGAATAATTATTGATCAGGTCACAATCACTGAATAATTACTGATCAGGTCACAATCACTGAATAATTACTGATCAGGTTACAATCACTGAATAATTATTGATCAGGTTATATTCACTAAATAATTACTGATCAGGTTACAATCACTGAATAATTACTGATCAGGTCACAATCACTGAATAATTACTGATCAGGTCACAATCACTGAATAATTACTGATCAGGTTACAATCACTGAATAACTATTGATCAGGTTATATTCACTGAATAATTACTGATCAGGTTATATTCACTGAATAAATACTGATCAGGTTTCAATCACTGAATAATTACTGATCGGGTTACAATCACTGAATAATTACTGATCAGGTTACAATCACTGAATAATTATTGATCAGGTTATATTCACTGAATAATTACTGATCAGGTTATATTCACTGAATAATTACTGATCAGGTCACAATCACTGAATAATTACTGATCAGTTTACAATCACTGAATAATTATTGATCAGGTTATATTCACTGAATAATTACTGATCAGGTTATATTCACTGAATAATTACTGATCAGGTTACAATCACTGAATAATTACTGATCAGGTCCCAATCACTGAATAATTACTGATCAGGTTATATTCACTGAATAATTATTGATCAGGTTATATTCACTGAATAATTACTGATCAGGTTATATTCACTGAATAATTACTGATCAGGTCACAATCACTGAATAACTACTGATCAGTTTACAATCACTGAATAATTATTGATCAGGTTATATTCACTGAATAATTATTGATCAGGTTATATTCACTGAATAATTACTGATCGGGTTATATTCACTTAATAATTACTGATCAGGTCACAATCATTGAATAATTACTGATCAGGTCACAATCACTTAATAATTACTGATCAGGTTATATTCACTGAATAATTACTGATCAGGTCGCAATCACTGAATAATTACTGATCAGGTTATATTCACTGAATAATTACTGATCAGGTTATAATCACTGAATAACTACTGATCAGGTTACAATCACTGAATAATTATTGATCAGGTTATATTCACTGAATAATTACTGATCAGGTTATATTCACTGAATAATTACTGATCAGGTTACAATCACTGAATAATTACTGATCAGGTCCCAATCACTGAATAATTACTGATCAGGTTATGTTCACTGAATAATAAATGATCAGGTTATATTCACTGAATAATTACTGATCAGGTTATATTCACTGAATAATTACTGATCAGGTCCCAATCACTGAATAATTACTGATCAGGTTATGTTCACTGAATAATAAATGATCAGGTTATATTCACTGTATAATTACTGATCAGGTTATATTCACTGAATAATTACTGATCAGGTTATTTTCACTAAATAATTACTGATCAGGTTACAATGACTGAATAATTACTGATCAGGTTATATTCACTGAGTAATTACTGATCAGGTCACAATCACTGAATAATTATTGATCAGGTCACAATCACTGAATAATTACTGATCAGGTCACAATCACTGAATAATTACTGATCAGGTTATATTCACTGAATAATTACTGATCAGGTTACAATCACTGAATAATTACTGATCAGGTCCCAATCACTGAATAATTACTGATCAGGTTATGTTCACTGAATAATAAATGATCAGGTTATATTCACTGAATAATTACTGATCAGGTTATATTCACTGAATAATTACTGATCAGGTCCCAATCACTGAATAATTACTGATCAGGTTATGTTCACTGAATAATAAATGATCAGGTTATATTCACTGTATAATTACTGATCAGGTTATATTCACTGAATAATTACTGATCAGGTTATTTTCACTAAATAATTACTGATCAGGTTACAATGACTGAATAATTACTGATCAGGTTATATTCACTGAGTAATTACTGATCAGGTCACAATCACTGAATAATTATTGATCAGGTCACAATCACTGAATAATTACTGATCAGGTCACAATCACTGAATAATTACTGATCAGGTTATAATCACTGAATAATTACTGATCAGGTCACAATCACTGAATAATTACTGATCAGGTCACAATCACTGAATAATTACTGATCAGGTTATAATCACTGAATAATTACTGATCAGGTCACAATCACTGAATAATTACTGATCAGGTTATAATCACTGAATAATTACTGATCAGGTCACAATCACTGAATAATTACTGATCAGGTCACAATCACTGAATAATTACTGATCAGGTTATATTCACTGAAAAATTACTGATCAGGTTATAATGACTGAATAATTACTGATCAGGTTATAATCACTGAATAATTACTGATCAGGTCACAATCACTGAATAATTACTGATCAGGTCACAATCACTGAATAATTACTGATCAGGTTATAATCACTGAATAATTACTGATCAGGTCACAATCACTGAATAATTACTGATCAGGTTATAATCACTGAATAATTACTGATCAGGTCACAATCACTGAATAATTACTGATCAGGTCACAATCACTGAATAATTACTGATCAGGTTATAATCATTGAATAATTACTGATCAGGTTATAATCACTGAATAATTACTGATCAGGTCACAATCACTGAATAATTACTGATCAGGTTATAATCACTGAATAATTACTGATCAGGTCACAATCACTGAATAATTACTGATCAGGTCACAATCACTGAATAATTACTGATCAGGTTATAATCACTGAATAATTACTGATCAGGTCATAATCACTGAATAATTACTGATCAGATTACAATCACTGAATAATTACTGATCAGGTCACAATCACTGAATAATTACTGATCATGTTATAATCACTGAATAATTACTGATCAGGTCACAATCACTGAATAATTACTGATCAGGTTATAATCACTGAATAATTACTGATCAGGTCACAATCACTGAATAATTACTGATCAGGTTATAATCACTGAATAATTACTGATCAGGTTACAATCACTGAATAATTACTGAACAGGTTACAATCCCTGAATAATTATTGATCAGGTTATATTCACTGAATAATTACTGATCAGGTCACAATCACTGAATAATTACTGATCAGGTTATAATCACTGAATAATTACTGATCAGGTTATAATCACTGAATAATTACTGATCAGGTTATAATCACTTAATAATTACTGATCAGGTTATAATCACTGAATAATTACTGATCAGGTTACAATCACTGAATAATTACTATCAGGTTATAATCACTGAATAATCACTGATCAGATTACATTCACTGAATAATTACTGATCAGGTTATAAATTACTGATCAGATTATAATCACTGAATAATTACTGATCAGGTTATAATCACTGAATAATTACTGATCAGGTTATTATCACTGAATTATTACTGATCAGGTTATAATCACTGAATAATTACTGATCAGATTACAATCACTGAATAATTACTGATCAGGTCACAATCACTGAATAATTACTGATCAGTTCCCAATCACTGAATAATTACTGATCAGGTCACAATCACTGAATAATTACTGATCAGGTTATATTCACTGAATAATTACTGATCAGGTTATAATCACTGAATAACTACTGATCAGGTTACAATCACTGAATAATTATTGATCAGGTTATATTCACTGAATAATTACTGATCAGGTTATATTCACTGAATAATTACTGATCAGGTTACAATCACTGAATAATTACTGATCAGGTCCCAATCACTGAATGATTACTGATCAGGTTATGTTCACTGAATAATAAATGATCAGGTTATATTCACTGAATAATTACTGATCGGGTTATATTCACTGAATAATTACTGATCAGGTTATATTCACTGAATAATTACTGATCAGGTTACAATCACTGAATAATTACTGATCAGGTTATATTCACTGAATAATTACTGATCAGGTTATATTCACTGAATAATTACTGATCAGGTCACAATCACTGAATAATTACTGATCAGGTTATATTCACTGAATAATTACTGATCAGGTTACAATCACTGAATAATTACTGATCAGGTTATATTCACTGAATAATTACTGATCAGGTCACAATCACTGAATAATTACTGATCAGGTTATATTCACTGAATAATTACTGATCAGGTTACAATCACTGAATAATTACTGATCAGGTTATATTCACTGAATAATTACTGATCAGGTCACAATCACTGAATAATTACTGATCAGGTTATATTCACTGAATAATTACTGATCAGGTTACAATCACTGAATAATTACTGATCAGGTTATATTCACTGAATAATTACTGATCAGGTTATATTCACTGAATAATTACTGATCAGGTTATATTCACTGAATAATTAATGATCAGGTCACAATCACTGAATAATTACTGATCAGGTTACAATCACTGAATAATTACTGATCAGGTCACAATCACTGAATAATTACTGATCAGGTTATATTCACTGAATAATTACTGATCAGGTTATTTTCACTAAATAATTACTGATCAGGTTACAATGACTGAATAATTACTGATCAGGTTATATTCACTGAGTAATTACTGATCAGGTCACAATCACTGAATAATTATTGATCAGGTCACAATCACTGAATAATTACTGATCAGGTTATATTCACTGAATAATTACTGATCAGGTCACAATCACTGAATAATTATTGATCAGGTCACAATCACTGAATAATTACTGATCAGGTCACAATCACTGAATAATTACTGATCAGGTTACAATCACTGAATAACTATTGATCAGGTTATATTCACTGAATAATTACTGATCAGGTTACAATCATTGAATAATTACTGATCAGGTTATATTTACTGAATAATTACTGATCAGGTTTCAATCACTGAATAATTACTGATCGGGTTACAATCACTGAATAATTACTGATCAGGTTACAATCACTGAATAATTATTGATCAGGTTATATTCACTGAATAATTACTGATCAGGTTATAATCACTGAATAATTACTGATCAGGTTATTATCACTGAATTATTACTGATCAGGTTATAATCACTGAATAATTACTGATCAGATTACAATCACTGAATAATTACTGATCAGGTCACAATCACTGAATAATTACTGATCAGGTTATATTCATTGAATAATTACTGATCAGGTCCCAGTCACTGAATAATTACTGATCAGGTTATATTCACTGAATAATTACTGATCAGGTTATAATCACTGAATAACTACTGATCAGTTTACAATCACTGAATAATTATTGATCAGGTTATATTCACTGAATAATTACTGATCAGGTTATATTCACTGAATAATTACTGATCAGGTTACTATCACTGAATAATTACTGATCAGGTCCCAATCACTGAATAATTACTGATCAGGTTATGTTCACTGAATAATAAATGATCAGGTTATATTCACTGAATAATTACTGATCGGGTCACAATCACTGAATAATTACTGATCAGGTCACAATCACTGAATAATTACTGATCAGGTTATATTCACTGAATAATTACTGATCAGGTCACAATCACTGAATAATTACTATCAGGTTATAATCACTGAATAATTACTGATCAGGTTATAATCACTGATTAATTACTGATCAGGTTATTATCACTGAATTATTACTGATCAGGTTATAATCACTGAATAATTACTGATTAGATTACAATCACTGAATAATTACTGATCAGGTCACAATCACTGAATAATTACTGATCAGGTCCCAATCACTGAATAATTACTGATCAGGTTATATTCACTGAATAATTACTGATCAGGTTATATTCACTGAATAATTACTGATCAGGTTATAATCACTGAATAATTACTGATCAGGTTATAATCACTGAATAACTACTGATCAGGTTACAATCACTGAATAATTATTGATCAGGTTATATTCACTGAATAATTACTGATCAGGTTATATTCACTGAATAATTACTGATCAGGTTACAATCACTGAATAATTACTGATCAGGTCACAATCACTGAATAATTACTGATCAGGTTATATTCACTGAATAATTACTGATCAGGTTATAATCACTGATTAATTACTGATCAGGTTATTATCACTGAATTATTACTGATCAGGTTATAATCACTGAATAATTACTGATTAGATTACAATCACTGAATAATTACTGATCAGGTCACAATCACTGAATAATTACTGATCAGGTCCCAATCACTAAATAATTACTGATCAGGTTATATTCACTGAATAATTACTGATCAGGTTATATTCACTGAATAATTACTGATCAGGTTATAATCACTGAATAATTACTGATCAGGTTATAATCACTGAATAACTACTGATCAGGTTACAATCACTGAATAATTATTGATCAGGTTATATTCACTGAATAATTACTGATCAGGTTATATTCACTGAATAATTACTGATCAGGTTACAATCACTGAATAATTACTGATCAGGTCACAATCACTGAATAATTACTGATCAGGTTACAATCACTGAATAATTACTGATCAGGTCACAATCACTGAATAATTACTGATCAGGTTATATTCACTGAATAATTACTCATCAGGTTATATGCACTGAATAATTACTGATCAGGTTATATTCACTGAATAATTACTGATCAGGTTATATTCACTGAATAATTACTGATCAGGTTATTTTCACTAAATAAATACTGATCAGGTTACAATGACTGAATAATTACTGATCAGGTTATATTCACTGAGTAATTACTGATCAGGTCACAATCACTGAATAATTATTGATCAGGTCACAATCACTGAATAATTACTGATCAGGTTATATTCACTGAATAATTACTGATCAGGTCACAATCACTGAATAATTACTGATCAGGTCACAATCACTGAATAATTACTGATCAGGTTATATTCACTGAATAATTACTGATCAGGTCGCAATCACTGAATAATTACTGATCAGGTTATATTCACTGAATAATTACTGATCAGGTTATAATCACTGAATAACTACTGATCAGGTTACAATCACTGAATAATTATTGATCAGGTTATATTAACTGAATAATTACTGATCAGGTTATATTCACTGAATAATTACTGATCAGGTCCCAATCACTGAATAATTACTGATCAGGTTACAATCACTGAATAATTACTGACCAGGTTATATTCACTGAATAATTACTGATCAGGTTATATTCACTGAATAATTACTGATCAGGTCACAATCACTGAATAATTACTGATCAGGTCACAATCACTGAATAATTACTGACCAGGTTACAATCACTGAATAATTACTGATCAGGTTATAATCACTGAATAATTACTGATCAGGTTATTTTCACTAAATAATTACTGATCAGGTTACAATGACTGAATAATTACTGATCAGGTTATATTCACTGAGTAATTACTGATCAGGTCACAATCACTGAATAATTATTGATCAGGTCACAATCACTGAATAATTACTGATCAGGTCACAATCACTGAATAATTACTGATCAGGTTACAATAACTGAATAATTATTGATCAGGTCACAATCACTGAATAATTATTGATCAGGTCACAATCACTGAATAATTACTGATCAGGTCACAATCACTGAATAATTACTGATCAGGTTACAATCACTGAATAATTATTGATCAGGTTATATTCACTAAATAATTACTGATCAGGTTACAATCACTGAATAATTACTGATCAGGTCACAATCACTGAATAATTACTGATCAGGTCACAATCACTGAATAATTACTGATCAGGTTACAATCACTGAATAACTATTGATCAGGTTATATTCACTGAATAATTACTGATCAGGTTACCATCACTGAATAATTACTGATCAGGTTATATTCAATGAATAAATACTGATCAGGTTTCAATCACTGAATAATTACTGATCGGGTTACAATCACTGAATAATTACTGATCAGGTTACAATCACTGAATAATTATTGATCAGGTTATATTCACTGAATAATTACTGATCAGGTTATATTCACTGAATAATTACTGATCAGGTCACAATCACTGAATAATTACTGATCAGTTTACAATCACTGAATAATTATTGATCAGGTTATATTCACTGAATAATTACTGATCAGGTTATATTCACTGAATAATTACTGATCAGGTTACAATCACTGAATAATTACTGATCAGGTCCCAATCACTGAATAATTACTGATCAGGTTATATTCACTGAATAATTATTGATCAGGTTATATTCACTGAATAATTACTGATCAGGTTATATTCACTGAATAATTACTGATCAGGTCACAATCACTGAATAACTACTGATCAGTTTACAATCACTGAATAATTATTGATCAGGTTATATTCACTGAATAATTACTGATCAGGTTATATTCACTGAATAATTACTGATCAGGTTACAATCACTGAATAATTACTGATCAGGTCCCAATCACTGAATAATTACTGATCAGGTTATGTTCACTGAATAATAAATGATCAGGTTATATTCACTGAATAATTACTGATCGGGTTATATTCACTGAATAATTACTGATCAGGTTATATTCACTGAATAATTACTGATCAGGTCACAATCACTGAATAATTACTGATCAGGTCACAATCATTGAATAATTACTGATCAGGTCACAATCACTTAATAATTACTGATCAGGTTATATTCACTGAATAATTACTGATCAGGTCGCAATCACTGAATAATTACTGATCAGGTTATATTCACTGAATAACTACTGATCAGGTCACAATCACTGAATAATTACTGATCAGGTTACAATCACTGAATAATAAATGATCAGGTTATATTCACTGAATAATTACTGATCAGGTCACAATCACTGAATAATTACTGATCAGGTCATAATCACTGAATAATTACTGATCAGGTCACAATCACTGAATAATTACTGATCAGGTTACAATCACTGAATAATTAATGATCAGGTTATATTCACTGAATAATTACTGATCAGGTTATATTCATTGAATAATTACTGATCAGGTTATATTCACTGAATAATTACTGATCAGGTTATATTCACTGAATAATTACTGATCAGGTTATTTTCACTAAATAATTACTGATCAGGTTACAATGACTGAATAATTACTGATCAGGTTATATTCACTGAGTAATTACTGATCAGGTCACAATCACTGAATAATTATTGATCAGGTCACAATCACTGAATAATTACTGATCAGGTCACAATCACTGAATAATTACTGATCAGGTTACAATCACTGAATAATTAATGATCAGGTCACAATCACTGAATAATTATTGATCAGGTCACAATCACTGAATAATTACTGATCAGGTTACAATCACTGAATAATTAATGATCAGGTCACAATCACTGAATAATTATTGATCAGGTCACAATCACTGAATAATTACTGATCAGGTCACAATCACTGAATAATTACTGATCAGGTTACAATCACTGAATAATTACTGATCAGGTTATATTCACTGAATAATTACTGATCAGGTTATATTCACTGAGTAATTACTGATCAGGTCACAATCACTGAATAATTACTGATCAGGTTACAATCACTGAATAATTAATGATCAGGTCACAATCACTGAATAATTATTGATCAGGTCACAATCACTGAATAATTACTGATCAGGTCACAATCACTGAATAATTACTGATCAGGTTACAATCACTGAATAATTAATGATCAGGTCACAATCACTGAATAATTATTGATCATGTCACAATCACTGAATAATTACTCATCAGGTCACAATCACTGAATAATTACTGATCAGGTCACAATCACTGAATAATTATTGATCAGGTCACAATCACTGAATAATTACTGATCAGGTTACAATCACTGAATAATTAATGATCAGGTCACAATCACTGAATAATTATTGATCAGGTCACAATCACTGAATAATTACTGATCAGGTCACAATCACTGAATAATTACTGATCAGGTTACAATCACTGAATAATTACTGATCAGGTTATATTCACTGAATAATTACTGATCAGGTTATATTCACTAAATAATTACTGATCAGGTTACAATCACTGAATAATTACTGATCAGGTCACAATCACTGAATAATTACTGATCAGGTCACAATCACTGAATAATTACTGATCAGGTTACAATCACTGAATAACTATTGATCAGGTTATATTCACTGAATAATTACTGATCAGGTTACCATCACTGAATAATTACTGATCAGGTTATATTCACTGAATAAATACTGATCAGGTTTCAATCACTGAATAATTACTGATCGGGTTACAATCACTGAATAATTACTGATCAGGTTACAATCACTGAATAATTATTGATCAGGTTATATTCACTGAATAATTACTGATCAGGTCCCAATCAATGAATAATTACTGATCAGGTTATATTCACTGAATAATTACTGATCAGGTTATAATCACTGAATAATTATTGATCAGGTCACAATCACTGAATAATTATTGATCAGGTCACAATCACTGAATAATTACTGATCAGGTTACAATCACTGAATAATTAATGATCAGGTCACAATCACTGAATAATTATTGATCAGGTCACAATCACTGAATAATTACTGATCAGGTTACAATCACTGAATAATTATTGATCAGGTCACAATCACTGAATAATTATTGATCAGGTCACAATCACTGAATAATTACTGATCAGGTCACAATCACTGAATAATTACTGATCAGGTCACAATCACTGAATAATTACTGATCAGGTTATATTCACTGAATAATTACTGATCAGGTCATAATCACTGAATAATTACTGATCAGGTAATATTCACTGAATAATTACTGATCAGGTTAAAATCACTGAATAATTACTGATCAGGTCACAATCACTGAATAATTACTGATCAGGTCACAATCACTGAATAATTACTGATCAGGTTACAATCACTGAATAACTATTGATCAGGTTATATTCACTGAATAATTACTGATCAGGTTACAATCACTGAATAATTACTGATCATGTTATATTCACTGAATAATTACTGATCAGGTTTCAATCACTGAATAATTATTGATCGGGTTACAATCACTGAATAATTACTGATCAGGTTACAATCACTGAATAATTATTGATCAGGTTATATTCACTGAATAATTACTGATCAGGTTATAATCACTGAATAATTACTGATCAGGTTATCACTGAATTATTACTGATCAGGTTATAATCACTGAATAATTACTGATCAGATTACAATCACTGAATAATTACTGATCAGGTCACAATCACTGAATAATTACTGATCAGGTTATATTCACTGAATAATTACTGATCAGGTCCCAATCACTGAATAATTACTGATCAGGTTATATTCACTGAATAATTACTGATCAGGTTATAATCACTGAATAACTACTGATCAGGTTACAATCACTGAATAATTATTGATCAGGTTATATTCACTGAATAATTACTGATCAGGTTATATTCACTGAATAATTACTGATCAGGTTACAATCACTGAATAATTACTGATCAGGTCCCAATCACTGAATAATTACTGATCAGGTTATGTTCACTGAATAATAAATGATCAGGTTATATTCACTGAATAATTACTGATCGGGTTATATTCACTGAATAATTACTGATCAGGTCACAATCACTGAATAATTACTGATCAGGTCACAATCACTGAATAATTACTGATCAGGTTATATTCACTGAATAATTACTGATCAGGTCCCAATCACTGAATAATTAATGATCAGGTCACAATCACTGAATAATTACTGATCAGGTTATATTCACTGAATAATTACTGATCAGGTTATATTCACTGAATAATTACTGATCAGGTTATAATCACTGAATAACTACTGATCAGGTTACAATCACTGAATAATTATTGATCAGGTTATATTCACTGAATAATTACTGATCAGGTTATATTCACTGAATAATTACTGATCAGGTTACAATCACTGAATAATTACTGATCAGGTCACAATCACTGAATAATTACTGATCAGGTTATGTTCACTGAATAATAAATGATCAGGTTATATTCACTGAATAATTACTGATCAGGTCACGATCACTGAATAATTACTGATCAGGTTATATTCACTGAATAATTACTGATCAGGTCACAATCACTGAATAATTACTGATCAGGTTATATTCACTGAATAATTACTGATCAGGTTACAATCACTGAATAATTACTGATCAGGTCACAATCACTGAATAATTACTGATCAGGTTATATTCACTGAATAATTACTGATCAGGTTATATTCACTGTATAATTACTGATCAGGTTATAATCACTGAATAATTACTGATCAGGTTACAATCACTGAATAATTACTGATCAGGTTACAATCACTGAATAATTACTGATCAGGTTATATTCACTGAATAATTACTGATCAGGTCACAATCACTGAATAATTACTGATCAGGTTACAATCACTGAATAATTACTGATCTGGTTATATTCACTGAATAATTACTGATCAGGTTATTTTCACTAAATAATTACTGATCAGGTTACAATGACTGAATAATTACTGATCAGGTTATATTTACTGTATAATTACTGATCAGGTTATTTTCACTAAATAATTACTGATCAGGTTACAATCACTGAATAATTATTGATCAGGTCATAATCACTGAATAATTACTGATCAGGTCACAATCACTGAATAATTATTGATCAGGTCACAATCACTGAATAATTACTGATCAGGTTACAATCACTGAATAATTATTGATCAGGTCACAATCACTGAATAATTATTGATCAGGTCACAATCACTGAATAATTACTGATCAGGTCACAATCACTGAATAATTACTGATCAGGTTACAATCACTGAATAATTACTGATCAGGTTATATTCACTAAATAATTACTGATCAGGTCACAATCACTGAATAATTATTGATCAGATCATAATCACTGAATAATTACTGATCAGGTCACAATCACTGAATAATTACTGATCAGGTCACAATCACTGAATAATTACTGATCAGGTTACAATCACTGAATAACTATTGATCAGGTTATATTCACTGAATAATTATTGATCAGGTCACAATCACTGAATAATTATTGATCAGGTCACAATCACTGAATAATTACTGATCAGGTCACAATCACTGAATAATTACTGATCAGGTTACAATCACTGAATAATTACTGATCAGGTTATATTCACTAAATAATTATTGATCAGGTCACAATCACTGAATAATTATTGATCAGGTCATAATCACTGAATAATTACTGATCAGGTCACAATCACTGAATAATTACTGATCAGGTCACAATCACTGAATAATTACTGATCAGGTTACAATCACTGAATAACTATTGATCAGGTTATATTCACTGAATAATTACTGATCAGGTTACAATCACTGAATAATTACTGATCAGGTTACAATCACTGAATAATTACTGATCAGGTTACAATCACTGAATAATTATTGATCAGGTTATATTCACTGAATAACTATTGATCAGGTTATATTCACTGAATAATTACTGATCAGGTCACAATCACTGAATAATTACTGATCAGGTCACAATCACTGAATAACTATTGATCAGGTTATATTCACTGAATAATTACTGATCAGGTTACAATCACTGAATAATTACTGATCAGGTTACAATTACTGAATAATTACTGATCAGGTTACAATCACTGAATAATTACTGATCAGGTTATATTCACTGAATAATTACTGATCAGGTCAAAATCACTGAATAATTACTGATCAGGTTTCAATCACTGAATAATTACTGATCGGGTTACAATCACTGAATAATTACTGATCAGGTTACAATCACTGAATAATTATTGATCAGGTTATATTCACTGAATAATTACTGATCAGGTCCCAATCACTGAATAATTACTGATCAGGTTATATTCACTGAGTAATTACTGATCAGGTTATAATCACTGAATAACTACTGATCAGGTTATATTCACTGAATAATTACTGATCAGGTTATATTCACTAAATAATTACTGATCAGGTTATATTCACTGAATAATTACTGATCAGGTTATGTTCACTGAATAATTACTGATCAGGTTACAATCACTGAATAATTATTGATCAGGTCACAATCACTGAATAATTATTGATCAGGTCACAATCACTGAATAATTACTGATCAGGTCACAATCACTGAATAATTACTGATCAGGTTACAATCACTGAATAATTACTGATCAGGTTATATTCACTAAATAATTACTGATCAGGTTACAATCACTGAATAATTACTGATCAGGTTATATTCACTAAATAATTATTGATCAGGTCACAATCACTGAATAATTATTGATCAGGTCACAATCACTGAATAATTACTGATCAGGTCACAATCACTGAATAATTACTGATCAGGTCACAATCACTGAATAATTACTGATCAGGTTACAATCACTGAATAACTATTGATCAGGTTATATTCACTGAATAATTACTGATCAGGTTACAATCACTGAATAATTACTGATCAGGTTTCAATCACTGAATAATTACTGATCGGGTTACAATCACTGAATAATTACTGATCAGGTCATAATCACTGAATAATTACTGATCAGATTATATTCACTGAATAATTACTGATCAGGTTACAATCACTGAATAATTACTGATCAGGTTATATTCACTGAATAATTACTGATCAGGTTATATTCACTGAATAATTACTGATCAGGTTACAATCACTGAATAATTATTGATCAGGTCACAATCACTGAATAATTACTGATCAGGTCACAATCACTGAATAATTACTGATCAGGTTACAATCACTGAATAATTACTGATCAGGTTATATTCACTAAATAATTATTGATCAGGTCACAATCACTGAATAATTATTGATCAGGTCATAATCACTGAATAATTACTGATCAGGTCACAATCACTGAATAATTACTGATCAGGTCACAATCACTGAATAATTACTGATCAGGTTACAATCACTGAATAACTATTGATCAGGTTATATTCACTGAATAATTACTGATCAGGTTACAATCACTGAATAATTACTGATCAGGTTACAATCACTGAATAATTACTGATCAGGTTACAATCACTGAATAATTATTGATCAGGTTATATTCACTGAATAACTATTGATCAGGTTATATTCACTGAATAATTACTGATCAGGTCACAATCACTGAATAATTACTGATCAGGTCACAATCACTGAATAACTATTGATCAGGTTATATTCACTGAATAATTACTGATCAGGTTACAATCACTGAATAATTACTGATCAGGTTACAATTACTGAATAATTACTGATCAGGTTACAATCACTGAATAATTACTGATCAGGTTATATTCACTGAATAATTACTGATCAGGTCAAAATCACTGAATAATTACTGATCAGGTTTCAATCACTGAATAATTACTGATCGGGTTACAATCACTGAATAATTACTGATCAGGTTACAATCACTGAATAATTATTGATCAGGTTATATTCACTGAATAATTACTGATCAGGTCCCAATCACTGAATAATTACTGATCAGGTTATATTCACTGAGTAATTACTGATCAGGTTATAATCACTGAATAACTACTGATCAGGTTATATTCACTGAATAATTACTGATCAGGTTATATTCACTAAATAATTACTGATCAGGTTATATTCACTGAATAATTACTGATCAGGTTATGTTCACTGAATAATTACTGATCAGGTTACAATCACTGAATAATTATTGATCAGGTCACAATCACTGAATAATTATTGATCAGGTCACAATCACTGAATAATTACTGATCAGGTCACAATCACTGAATAATTACTGATCAGGTTACAATCACTGAATAATTACTGATCAGGTTATATTCACTAAATAATTACTGATCAGGTTACAATCACTGAATAATTACTGATCAGGTTATATTCACTAAATAATTATTGATCAGGTCACAATCACTGAATAATTATTGATCAGGTCACAATCACTGAATAATTACTGATCAGGTCACAATCACTGAATAATTACTGATCAGGTCACAATCACTGAATAATTACTGATCAGGTTACAATCACTGAATAACTATTGATCAGGTTATATTCACTGAATAATTACTGATCAGGTTACAATCACTGAATAATTACTGATCAGGTTTCAATCACTGAATAATTACTGATCGGGTTACAATCACTGAATAATTACTGATCAGGTCATAATCACTGAATAATTACTGATCAGATTATATTCACTGAATAATTACTGATCAGGTTACAATCACTGAATAATTACTGATCAGGTTATATTCACTGAATAATTACTGATCAGGTTATATTCACTGAATAATTACTGATCAGGTTACAATCACTGAATAATTACTGATCAGGTCACAATCACTGAATAATTACTGATCAGGTCACAATCACTGATTAATTACTGATCAGGTCACAATCACTGAATAATTACTGATCAGGTCACAATCACTGAATAATTACTGATCAGGTTATATTCACTGAATAATTACTGATCAGGTTATATTCACTGAATAATTACTGATCAGGTCACAATCACTGAATAATTACTGATCAGGTCACAATCACTGAATAATTACTGATCAGGTTACAATCACTGAATAATTACTGATCAGGTCCCAATCACTGAATAATTACTGATCAGGTTATATTCACTGAATAATTACTGATCAGGTTATATTCACTGAATAATTACTGATCAGGTCAAAATCACTGAATAATTACTGATCGGGTTACAATCACTGAATAATTACTGATCAGGTTACAATCACTGAATAATTATTGATCAGGTTATATTCACTGAATAATTGCTGATCAGGTTATATTCACTGAATAATTACTGATCAGGTCACAATCACTGAATAATTATTGATCAGGTTATATTCACTGAATAATTACTGATCAGGTCACAATCACTGAATAATTACTGATCAGGTCACAATCACTGAACAATTGCTGATCAGGTTATAATCACTGAATAATTACTGATCAGGTTATATTCACTGAATAATTACTGATCAGGTTATATTCACTGAATAATTACTGATCAGGTCACAATCACTGAATAATTATTGATCAGGTCATAATCACTGAATAATTACTGATCAGGTCACAATCACTGAATAATTACTGATCAGGTCACAATCACTGAATAATTACTGATCAGGTTACAATCACTGAATAACTATTGATCAGGTTATATTCACTGAATAATTATTGATCAGGTCACAATCACTGAATAATTATTGATCAGGTCACAATCACTGAATAATTACTGATCAGGTCACAATCACTGAATAATTACTGATCAGGTTACAATCACTGAATAATTACTGATCAGGTTATATTCACTAAATAATTATTGATCAGGTCACAATCACTGAATAATTATTGATCAGGTCATAATCACTGAATAATTACTGATCAGGTCACAATCACTGAATAATTACTGATCAGGTCACAATCACTGAATAATTACTGATCAGGTTACAATCACTGAATAACTATTGATCAGGTTATATTCACTGAATAATTACTGATCAGGTTACAATCACTGAATAATTACTGATCAGGTTACAATCACTGAATAATTACTGATCAGGTTACAATCACTGAATAATTATTGATCAGGTTATATTCACTGAATAACTATTGATCAGGTTATATTCACTGAATAATTACTGATCAGGTCACAATCACTGAATAATTACTGATCAGGTCACAATCACTGAATAACTATTGATCAGGTTATATTCACTGAATAATTACTGATCAGGTTACAATCACTGAATAATTACTGATCAGGTTACAATTACTGAATAATTACTGATCAGGTTACAATCACTGAATAATTACTTATCAGGTTATATTCACTGAATAATTACTGATCAGGTCAAAATCACTGAATAATTACTGATCAGGTTTCAATCACTGAATAATTACTGATCGGGTTACAATCACTGAATAATTACTGATCAGGTTACAATCACTGAATAATTATTGATCAGGTTATATTCACTGAATAATTACTGATCAGGTCCCAATCACTGAATAATTACTGATCAGGTTATATTCACTGAGTAATTACTGATCAGGTTATAATCACTGAATAACTACTGATCAGGTTATATTCACTGAATAATTACTGATCAGGTTATATTCACTAAATAATTACTGATCAGGTTATATTCACTGAATAATTACTGATCAGGTTATGTTCACTGAATAATTACTGATCAGGTTACAATCACTGAATAATTATTGATCAGGTCACAATCACTGAATAATTATTGATCAGGTCACAATCACTGAATAATTACTGATCAGGTCACAATCACTGAATAATTACTGATCAGGTTACAATCACTGAATAATTACTGATCAGGTTATATTCACTAAATAATTACTGATCAGGTTACAATCACTGAATAATTACTGATCAGGTTATATTCACTAAATAATTATTGATCAGGTCACAATCACTGAATAATTATTGATCAGGTCACAATCACTGAATAATTACTGATCAGGTCACAATCACTGAATAATTACTGATCAGGTCACAATCACTGAATAATTACTGATCAGGTTACAATCACTGAATAACTATTGATCAGGTTATATTCACTGAATAATTACTGATCAGGTTACAATCACTGAATAATTACTGATCAGGTTATATTCACTGAATAATTACTGATCAGGTTTCAATCACTGAATAATTACTGATCGGGTTACAATCACTGAATAATTACTGATCAGGTTACAATCACTGAATAATTATTGATCAGGTTATATTCACTGAATAATTACTGATCAGGTCCCAATCACTGAATAATTACTGATCAGGTTATATTCACTGAATAATTACTGATCAGGTTATAATCACTGAATAATTACTGATCAGGTTATATTCACTGAATAATTACTGATCAGGTTACAATCACTGAATAATTACTGATCAGGTTATATTCACTGAATAATTACTGATCAGGTTATATTCACTGAATAATTACTGATCAGGTTACAATCACTGAATAATTACTGATCAGGTTATATTCACTGAATAATTACTGATCAGGTTATATTCACTGAATAATTACTGATCAGGTCAAAATCACTGAATAATTACTGATCGGGTTACAATCACTGAATAATTACTGATCAGGTTACAATCACTGAATAATTATTGATCAGGTTATATTCACTGAATAATTGCTGATCAGGTTATATTCACTGAATAATTACTGATCAGGTCACAATCACTGAATAATTATTGATCAGGTTATATTCACTGAATAATTACTGATCAGGTCACAATCACTGAATAATTACTGATCAGGTCACAATCACTGAACAATTGCTGATCAGGTTATAATCACTGAATAATTACTGATCAGGTTATATTCACTGAATAATTACTGATCAGGTTATATTCACTGAATAATTACTGATCAGGTTTCAATCACTGAATAATTACTGATCGGGTTACAATCACTGAATAATTACTGATCAGGTTACAATCACTGAATAATTATTGATCAGGTTATATTCACTGAATAATTACTGATCAGGTCCCAATCACTGAATAATTACTGATCAGGTTATATTCACTGAATAATTACTGATCAGGTTATAATCACTGAATAACTACTGATCAGGTTATATTCACTGAATAATTACTGATCAGGTTATATTCACTGAATAATTACTGATCAGGTTACAATCACTGAATAATTACTGATCAGGTTATATTCACTGAATAATTACTGATCAGGTTATATTCACTGAATAATTACTGATCAGGTCAAAATCACTGAATAATTACTGATCGGGTTACAATCACTGAATAATTACTGATCAGGTTACAATCACTGAATAATTATTGATCAGGTTATATTCACTGAATAATTGCTGATCAGGTTATATTCACTGAATAATTACTGATCAGGTCACAATCACTGAATAATTATTGATCAGGTTATATTCACTGAATAATTACTGATCAGGTCAAAATCACTGAACAATTGCTGATCAGGTTATAATCACTGAATAATTACTGATCAGGTTATATTCACTGAATAATTACTGATCAGGTTATATTCACTGAATAATTACTGATCAGGTCACAATCACTGAATAATTGCTGATCAGGTTATAATCACTGAATAATTACTGATCAGGTTATATTCACTGAATAATTACTGATCAGGTTATATTCACTGAATAATTACTCATCAGGTTATATTCACTGAATAATTACTGATCAGGTTACAATCACTGAATAATTATTGATCAGGTTATATTCACTGAATAATTGCTGATCAGGTCACAATCACTGAATAATTGCTGATCAGGTTATAATCACTGAATAATTACTGATCAGGTTATATTCACTGAATAATTACTGATCAGGTTATAATCACTGAATAATTACTGATCAGGTTATAATCACTGAATAATTACTGATCAGGTCACAATCACTGAATAATTACTGATCAGGTTATATTCACTGAATAATTGCTGATCAGGTCACAATCACTGAATAATTGCTGATCAGGTTATATTAACTGAATAATTGCTGATCAGGTTACAATCACTGAATAACTATTGATCACGTTATATTCACTGAATAATTACTGATCAGGTTACAATCACTGAATAATTACTGATCAGGTTATATTCACTGAATAATTACTGATCAGGTTATATTCACTGAATAATTACTGATCAGGTAATATTCACTGAATAATTACTGATCAGGTCACAATCACTGAATAATTATTGATCAGGTCACAATCACTGAATAATTACTGATCAGGTCACACTCACTGAATAATTACTGATCAGGTCACAATCACTGAATAATTAGTGATCAGGTTATAATCACTGAATAATTAGTGATCAGGTTATTTTCACTGAATAATTACTGATCAGGTCACAATCACTGAATAATTATTGATCAGGTCACAATCACTGAATAATTACTGATCCGGTCACAATCACTGAATAATTACTGATCAGGTCACAATCACTGAATAATTACTGATCAGGTTATATTCACTGAATAATTACTGATCAGGTTACAATCACTGAATAATTATTGATCAGGTCACAATCACTGAATAATTACTGATCAGGTCACAATCACTGAATAATTACTGATCAGGTCACAATCACTGAATAATTACTGATCAGGTTATAATCACTGAATAATAACTGATCAGGTTACAATCACTGAATAATTATTGATCAGGTCACAATCACTGAATAATTATTGATCAGGTCACAATCACTGAATAATTACTGATCAGGTCACACTCACTGAATAATTACTGATCAGGTCACAATCACTGAATAATTGCTGATCAGATCACAATCACTGAATAATTACTGATCAGGTTATATTCACTAAATAATTACTGATCAGGTTACAATCACTGAATAATTACTGATCAGGTTATATTCACTAAATAATTACTGATCAGGTTACAATCACTGAATAATTACTGATCAGGTCACAATCACTGAATAATTACTGATCAGGTCACAATC
This sequence comes from Trichomycterus rosablanca, assembly GCF_030014385.1. Classification (NCBI taxonomy): domain Eukaryota; kingdom Metazoa; phylum Chordata; class Actinopteri; order Siluriformes; family Trichomycteridae; genus Trichomycterus; species Trichomycterus rosablanca. The sequence continues at coordinate 63,487,664 of NC_085989.1, forward strand.
ACTGAATAATTACTGATCAGGTTATAATCACTGAATAATAACTGATCAGGTTACAATCACTGAATAATTATTGATCAGGTCACAATCACTGAATAATTATTGATCAGGTCACAATCACTGAATAATTACTGATCAGGTCACACTCACTGAATAATTACTGATCAGGTCACAATCACTGAATAATTGCTGATCAGGTCACAATCACTGAATAATTACTGATCAGGTTATAATCACTGAATAATTACTGATCAGGTTACAATCACTGACTAATTATTGATCAGGTCACAATCACTGAATAATTACTGATCAGGTCACAATCACTGAATAATTACTGATCAGGTTACAATCACTGAATAATTATTGATCAGGTTATATTCACTGAATAATTACTGATCAGGTTACAATCACTGAATAATTACTGAACAGGTTACAATCACTGAATAATTATTGATCAGGTTATATTCAATGAATAATTACTGATCAGGTCAGAATCACTGAATAATTACTGATCAGGTTATAATCACTGAATAATTACTGATCAGGTTATAATCACTGAATAATTACTGAACAGGTTACAATCACTGAATAATTACTGATCAGGTTATAATCACTGAACAATTACTGATCAGGTCACAATCACTGAATAATTACTGATCAGGTCACAATCACTGAATAATTACTGATCAGGTCACAATCACTGAATAATTACTGATCAGGTTATATTCACTGAATAATTACTGATCAGGTTATATTCACTGAATAATTACTGATCAGGTTATATTCACTGCATAATTACTGATCAGGTCACAATCACTGAATAATTACTGATCAGGTCACAATCACTGAATAATTACTGATCAGGTTATATTCACTGAATAATTACTGATCAGGTTATATTCACTGAATAATTACTGATCAGGTTATATTCACTGAATAATTACTGATCAGGTTATATTCACTATATAATTACTGATCAGGTCACAATCACTGAATAATTACTGATCAGGTCACAATCACTGAATAATTACTGATCAGGCCATATTCACTGAATAATTACTCATCAGGTTATATGCACTGAATAATTACTGATCAGGTTATATTCACTGAATAATTACTGATCAGGTCACAATCACTGAATAATTACTGATCAGGTCACAATCACTGAATAATTACTGATCAGGTTATATTCACTGAATAATTACTGATCAGGTTACAATCACTGAATAATTACTGATCAGGTCACAATCACTGAATAATTACTGATCAGGTTATATTCACTGAATAATTACTGATCAGGTCACAATCACTGAATAATTACTGATCAGGTTACAATCACTGAATAATTACTGATCAGGTCACAATCACTGAATAATTACTGATCAGGTTACAATCACTGAATAATTACTGATCAGGTCACAATCACTGAATAATTACTGATCAGGTTATATTCACTGAATAATTACTGATCAGGTCACAATCACTGAATAATTACTGATCAGGTCACAATCACTGAATAATTACTGATCAGGTTATATTCACTGAATAATTACTGATCAGGTTACAATCACTGAATAATTACTGATCAGGTTATATTCACTGAATAATTACTGATCAGGTTACAATCACTGAATAATTACTGATCAGATTACAATCACTGAATAATTACTGATCAGGTCAAAATCACTGAATAATTACTGATCAGGTCACAATCACTGAATATTTACTGATAAGGTCACAATCACTGAATAATTACTGATCAGGTTATATTCACTGAATAATTACTGATCAGGTTATATTCACTGAATAATTACTGATCAGGTTATATTCACTGAATAATTACTGATCAGGTCCCAATCACTGAAAAATTACTGATCAGGTCACAATCACTGAATAATTACTGATCAGGTTATATTCACTGAATAATTACTGATCAGGTTATATTCACTGAATAATTACTGAACAGGTTATAATCACTGAATAATTACTGATCAGGTTATATTCACTGAATAATTACTGATCAGGTTATATTCACTGAATAATTACTGAACAGGTTATAATCACTGAATAATTATTGATCAGGTTATATTCACTGAATAATTACTGATCTGGTTATATTCACTGAATAATTACTGATCAGGTTATTATCACTGAATTATTACTGATCAGGTTATATTCACTGAATAATTACTGATCAGGTCACAATCACTGAATAATTACTGATCAGGTTATATTCACTGAATAATTACTGATCAGGTCATAATCACTGAATAATTACTGATCAGGTCACAATCACTGAATAATTACTGATCAGGTTATAATCACTGAATAATTACTGATCAGGTTACAATCACTGTATAATTATTGATCAGGTTATATTCACTGAATAATTACTGATCTGGTTATATTCACTGAATAATTACTGATCAGGTTATAATCACTGAATAATTACTGATCAGGTTATAATCACTGAATAATTACTGATCAGGTTATAATCACTGAATAATTACTGATCAGGTTATATTCACTGAATAATTACTGATCAGGTCACAATCACTGAATAATTACTAATCAGGTTATATTCACTGAATAATTACTGATCAGGTTATATTTAATGAATAATTACTAATCAGGTCACATTCACTGAGTAATTACTGATCAGGTTATATTCACTGAATAATTACTGATCAGGTTATATTCACTGAATAATTACTGATCAGGTCACAATCACTGAATAATTACTGATCAGGTTATAATCACTGAATAATTACTGATCAGGTTATATTCACTGAATAATTACTGATCAGGTTATAATCACTGAATAATTACTGATCAGGTTATATTCACTGAATAATTACTGATTAGGTTATATTCACTGAATAATTACTGATCAGGTCCCAATCACTGAAAAATTACTGATCAGGTCACAATCACTGAATAATTACTGATCAGGTTATAATCACTGAATAATTACTGATCAGGTCACAATCACTGAATAATTACTGATCAGGTTATATTCACTGAATAATTACTGATCAGGTCACAATCACTGAATAATTACTGATCAGGTTATATTCACTGAATAATTACTGATCAGGTTATATTCACTGAATAATTACTGATCAGGTCACAATCACTGAATAATTACTGATCAGGTCACAATCACTGAATAATTACTGATCAGGTTATATTCACTGAATAATTACTGATCAGGTTATATTCACTGAATAATTACTGATCAGGTCACATTCACTGAATAATTACTGATCAGGTCACAATCACTGAATAATTACTGATCAGGTTATATTCACTGTAATATTACTGATCAGGTTATAATCACTGAACAATTACTGATCAGGTCACAATCACTGAATAATTACTGATCAGGTTATATTCACTGAATAATTACTGATCAGGTCACATTCACTGAATAATTACTGATCAGGTCACAATCACTGAATAATTACTGATCAGGTTACAATCACTGAATAATTACTGATCAGGTTATATTCACTGTAATATTACTGATCAGGTTATAATCACTGAACAATTACTGATCAGGTCACAATCACTGAATAATTGCTGATCAGGTCACATTCACTGAATAATTACTGATCAGGTCACAATCACTGAATAATTACTGATCAGGTTATATTCACTGAACAATTACTGATCAGGTTATAATCACTGAACAATTACTGATCAGGTCACAATCACTGAATAATTACTGATCAGGTCACAATCACTGAATAATTACTGATCAGGTCACAATCACTGAATAATTACTGATCAGGTTATATTCACTGAATAATTACTGATCAGGTTATATTCACTGAATAATTACTGATCAGGTCACATTCACTGAATAATTACTGATCAGGTCACAATCACTGAATAATTACTGATCAGGTTATATTCACTGTAATATTACTGATCAGGTTATAATCACTGAACAATTACTGATCAGGTCACAATCACTGAATAATTACTGACCAGGTTATATTCACTGAATAATTACTGATCAGGTTACATTCACTGAATAATTACTGATCAGGTCACAATCACTGAATAATTACTGATCAGGTTACAATCACTGAATAATTACTGATCAGGTTATATTCACTGAACAATTACTGATCAGGTTATAATCACTGAACAATTACTGATCAGGTCACAATCACTGAATAATTACTGATCAGGTCACAATCACTGATTAATTACTGATCAGGTCACATTCACTGAATAATTACTGATCAGGTCACAATCACTGAATAATTACTGATCAGGTTATATTCACTGTAATATTACTGATCAGGTTATAATCACTGAACAATTACTGATCAGGTCACAATCACTGAATAATTGCTGATCAGGTCACATTAACTGAATAATTACTGATCAGGTTATATTCACTGAATAATTACTGATCAGGTTATATTCACTGAATAATTACTGATCAGGTCACATTCACTGAATAATTACTGATCAGGTCACAATCACTGAATAATTACTGATCAGGTTATATTCACTGTAATATTACTGATCAGGTTATAATCACTGAACAATTACTGATCAGGTCACAATCACTGAATAATTACTGATCAGGTTATATTCACTGAATAATTACTGATCAGGTTATATTTAATGAATAATTACTGATCAGGTTATATTTAATGAATAATTACTGATCAGGTCACAATCACTGAATAATTACTGATCAGGTTATATTCACTGAATAATTACTGATCAGGTTATATTCACTGAATAATTACTGATCAGGTTATAATCACTGAATAATTATTGATCAGGTTATATTCACTGAATAATTACTGATCTGGTTATATTCACTGAATAATTACTGATCAGGTCACAATCACTGAATAATTACTGATCAGGTCACAATCACTGAATAATTACTGATCAGGTTATAATCACTGAATAATTACTGATCAGGTTACAATCACTGTATAATTATTGATCAGGTTATATTCACTGAATAATTACTGATCTGGTTATATTCACTGAATAATTACTGATCAGGTTATAATCACTGAATAATTACTGATCAGGTTATAATCACTGAATAATTACTGATCAGGTTATATTCACTGAATAATTATTGATCTGGTTATATTCACTGAATAATTACTGATCTGGTTATATTCACTGAATAATTACTGATCAGGTAATATTCACTGAGTAATTACTGATCAGGTCACAATCACTGAATAATTACTGATCAGGTCACAATCACTGAATAATTACTGATCAGGTCATAATCACTGAATAATTACTGATCAGGTCACAATCACTGAATAATTACTGATCTGGTTATATTCACTGTATAATTACTGATCAGGTTATATTCACTGTATAATTACTGATCAGGATATATTCACTGAATAATTACTGATCAGGTTATATTCACTGAATAATTATTGATCTGGTTATATTCACTGAATAATTACTGATCTGGTTATATTCACTGAATAATTACTGATCAGGTCACAATCACTGAATAATTACTGATCAGGTCACAATCACTGAATAATTACTGATCAGGTCACAATCACTGAATAATTACTGATCAGGTCACAATCACTGAATAATTACTGATCAGGTTATATTCACTGAATAATTACTGATCAGGTTATATTCACTGAATAATTACTGATCAGATTACAATCACTGAATAATTATTGATCAGGTTAAATTCACTGAATAATTACTGATCAGGTTATATTCACTGAGTAATTACTGATCAGGTCACAATCACTGAATAATTACTGATCAGGTTATATTCACTGAATAATTACTGATCAGGTTATATTCACTGAATAATTACTGATCAGATTACAATCACTGAATAATTATTGATCAGGTTAAATTCACTGAATAATTACTGATCAGGTCACAATCACTGAATAATTACTGATCAGGTCACAATCACTGAATAATTACTGATCAGGTTATAATCACTGAATAATTACTGATCAGGTTATATTCACTGAATAATTACTGATCAGGTCACAATCACTGAATAATTACTGATCAGGTTATAATCACTGAATAATTACTGATCAGGTTATATTCACTGAATAATTACTGATCAGGTTACAATCACTGAATAATTACTGATCAGGTTATATTTAATGAATAATTGCTGATCAGGTCACATTAACTGAATAATTACTGATCAGGTTATAATCACTGAATAATTACTGATCAGGTTATAATCACTGAATAATTACTGATCAGGTTATAATCACTGAATAATTACTGAACAGGTTACAATCACTGAATAATTACTGATCAGGTTATAATCACTGAACAATTACTGATCAGGTCACAATCACTGAATAATTACTGATCAGGTCACAATCACTGAATAATTACTGATCAGGTCACAATCACTGAATAATTACTGATCAGGTTATATTCACTGAATAATTACTGATCAGGTTATATTCACTGAATAATTACTGATCAGGTTATATTCACTGCATAATTACTGATCAGGTCACAATCACTGAATAATTACTGATCAGGTCACAATCACTGAATAATTACTGATCAGGTTATATTCACTGAATAATTACTGATCAGGTTATATTCACTGAATAATTACTGATCAGGTTATATTCACTGAATAATTACTGATCAGGTTATATTCACTATATAATTACTGATCAGGTCACAATCACTGAATAATTACTGATCAGGTCACAATCACTGAATAATTACTGATCAGGCCATATTCACTGAATAATTACTCATCAGGTTATATGCACTGAATAATTACTGATCAGGTTATATTCACTGAATAATTACTGATCAGGTCACAATCACTGAATAATTACTGATCAGGTTACAATCACTGAATAATTACTGATCAGGTCACAATCACTGAATAATTACTGATCAGGTTACAATCACTGAATAATTACTGATCAGGTCACAATCACTGAATAATTACTGATCAGGTTATATTCACTGAATAATTACTGATCAGGTCACAATCACTGAATAATTACTGATCAGGTCACAATCACTGAATAATTACTGATCAGGTTATATTCACTGAATAATTACTGATCAGGTTACAATCACTGAATAATTACTGATCAGGTTATATTCACTGAATAATTACTGATCAGGTTACAATCACTGAATAATTACTGATCAGATTACAATCACTGAATAATTACTGATCAGGTCAAAATCACTGAATAATTACTGATCAGGTCACAATCACTGAATATTTACTGATAAGGTCACAATCACTGAATAATTACTGATCAGGTTATATTCACTGAATAATTACTGATCAGGTTATATTCACTGAATAATTACTGATCAGGTTATATTCACTGAATAATTACTGATCAGGTCCCAATCACTGAAAAATTACTGATCAGGTCACAATCACTGAATAATTACTGATCAGGTTATATTCACTGAATAATTACTGATCAGGTTATATTCACTGAATAATTACTGAACAGGTTATAATCACTGAATAATTACTGATCAGGTTATATTCACTGAATAATTACTGATCAGGTTATATTCACTGAATAATTACTGAACAGGTTATAATCACTGAATAATTATTGATCAGGTTATATTCACTGAATAATTACTGATCTGGTTATATTCACTGAATAATTACTGATCAGGTTATTATCACTGAATTATTACTGATCAGGTTATATTCACTGAATAATTACTGATCAGGTCACAATCACTGAATAATTACTGATCAGGTTATATTCACTGAATAATTACTGATCAGGTCATAATCACTGAATAATTACTGATCAGGTCACAATCACTGAATAATTACTGATCAGGTTATAATCACTGAATAATTACTGATCAGGTTACAATCACTGTATAATTATTGATCAGGTTATATTCACTGAATAATTACTGATCTGGTTATATTCACTGAATAATTACTGATCAGGTTATAATCACTGAATAATTACTGATCAGGTTATAATCACTGAATAATTACTGATCAGGTTATATTCACTGAATAATTACTGATCAGGTCACAATCACTGAATAATTACTGATCAGGTTATATTCACTGAATAATTACTGATCAGGTTATATTTAATGAATAATTACTAATCAGGTCACATTCACTGAGTAATTACTGATCAGGTTATATTCACTGAATAATTACTGATCAGGTTATATTCACTGAATAATTACTGATCAGGTCACAATCACTGAATAATTACTGATCAGGTTATAATCACTGAATAATTACTGATCAGGTTATATTCACTGAATAATTACTGATCAGGTTATAATCACTGAATAATTACTGATCAGGTTATATTCACTGAATAATTACTGATTAGGTTATATTCACTGAATAATTACTGATCAGGTCCCAATCACTGAAAAATTACTGATCAGGTCACAATCACTGAATAATTACTGATCAGGTTATAATCACTGAATAATTACTGATCAGGTCACAATCACTGAATAATTACTGATCAGGTTATATTCACTGAATAATTACTGATCAGGTCACAATCACTGAATAATTACTGATCAGGTTATATTCACTGAATAATTACTGATCAGGTTATATTCACTGAATAATTACTGATCAGGTCACAATCACTGAATAATTACTGATCAGGTCACAATCACTGAATAATTACTGATCAGGTTATATTCACTGAATAATTACTGATCAGGTTATATTCACTGAATAATTACTGATCAGGTCACATTCACTGAATAATTACTGATCAGGTCACAATCACTGAATAATTACTGATCAGGTTATATTCACTGTAATATTACTGATCAGGTTATAATCACTGAACAATTACTGATCAGGTCACAATCACTGAATAATTACTGATCAGGTTATATTCACTGAATAATTACTGATCAGGTCACATTCACTGAATAATTACTGATCAGGTCACAATCACTGAATAATTACTGATCAGGTTACAATCACTGAATAATTACTGATCAGGTTATATTCACTGTAATATTACTGATCAGGTTATAATCACTGAACAATTACTGATCAGGTCACAATCACTGAATAATTGCTGATCAGGTCACATTCACTGAATAATTACTGATCAGGTCACAATCACTGAATAATTACTGATCAGGTTATATTCACTGAACAATTACTGATCAGGTTATAATCACTGAACAATTACTGATCAGGTCACAATCACTGAATAATTACTGATCAGGTCACAATCACTGAATAATTACTGATCAGGTCACAATCACTGAATAATTACTGATCAGGTTATATTCACTGAATAATTACTGATCAGGTTATATTCACTGAATAATTACTGATCAGGTCACATTCACTGAATAATTACTGATCAGGTCACAATCACTGAATAATTACTGATCAGGTTATATTCACTGTAATATTACTGATCAGGTTATAATCACTGAACAATTACTGATCAGGTCACAATCACTGAATAATTACTGACCAGGTTATATTCACTGAATAATTACTGATCAGGTTACATTCACTGAATAATTACTGATCAGGTCACAATCACTGAATAATTACTGATCAGGTTACAATCACTGAATAATTACTGATCAGGTTATATTCACTGTAATATTACTGATCAGGTTATAATCACTGAACAATTACTGATCAGGTCACAATCACTGAATAATTGCTGATCAGGTCACATTCACTGAATAATTACTGATCAGGTCACAATCACTGAATAATTACTGATCAGGTTATATTCACTGAACAATTACTGATCAGGTTATAATCACTGAACAATTACTGATCAGGTCACAATCACTGAATAATTACTGATCAGGTCACAATCACTGATTAATTACTGATCAGGTCACATTCACTGAATAATTACTGATCAGGTCACAATCACTGAATAATTACTGATCAGGTTATATTCACTGTAATATTACTGATCAGGTTATAATCACTGAACAATTACTGATCAGGTCACAATCACTGAATAATTGCTGATCAGGTCACATTAACTGAATAATTACTGATCAGGTTATATTCACTGAATAATTACTGATCAGGTTATATTCACTGAATAATTACTGATCAGGTCACATTCACTGAATAATTACTGATCAGGTCACAATCACTGAATAATTACTGATCAGGTTATATTCACTGTAATATTACTGATCAGGTTATAATCACTGAACAATTACTGATCAGGTCACAATCACTGAATAATTACTGATCAGGTTATATTCACTGAATAATTACTGATCAGGTTATATTTAATGAATAATTACTGATCAGGTTATATTTAATGAATAATTACTGATCAGGTCACAATCACTGAATAATTACTGATCAGGTTATATTCACTGAATAATTACTGATCAGGTTATAATCACTGAATAATTACTGATCAGGTTATAATCACTGAATAATTACTGATCAGGTTACAATCACTGAATAATTACTGATCAGGTTACAATCACTGAATAATTACTGATCAGGTTATATTCACTGAATAATTACTGATCAAGTTATAATCACTGAATAATTACTGATCAGGTCAAAATCACTGAATAATTACTGATCAGGTCACAATCACTGAATAATTACTGATCAAGTTATAATCACTGAATAATTACTGATCAGGTTATAATCACTGAATAATTACTGATCAGGTTATATTCACTGAATAATTACTGATCAGATTACAATCACTGAATAATTACTGATCAGGTCACAATCACTGAATAATTACTGATCAGGTCACAATCACTGAATAATTACTGATCAGGTCACAATCACTGAATAATTACTGATCATGTCACAATCACTGAATAATTACTGATCTGGTTATATTCACTGAATAATTACTGATCAGGTTATATTCACTGAATAATTACTGATCAGGTTACAATAACTGAATAATTACTGATCAGGTCATAATCACTGAATAATTACTGATCAGGTTACAATAACTGAATAATTACTGATCAGGTCATAATCACTGAATAATTACTGATCAGGTCACAATCACTGAATAATTACTGATCAGGTCATAATCACTGAATAATTACTGATCAGGTCACAATCACTGAATAATTACTGATCAGGTTACAATCACTGAATAATTGCTGATCAGGTTATATTCACTGAATAATTACTGATCAGGTCACAATCACTGAATAATTACTGATCAGGTCACAATCACTGAATAATTACTGATCTGGTCACAATCACTGAATAATTACTGATCAGGTTATATTCACTGAATAATTACTGATCAGGTTATATTCACTGAATAATTACTGATCAGGTCACAATCACTGAATAATTACTGATCAGGTCATAATCACTGAATAATTACTGATCAGGTCACAATCACTGAATAATTACTGATCAGGTTACAATCACTGAATAATTGCTGATCAGGTTATAATCACTGAATAATTACTGATCAGGTTATATTCACTGAATAATTACTGATCAGGTTATATTCACTGAATAATTACTGATCAGATTACAATCACTGAATAATTATTGATCAGGTTAAATTCACTGAATAATTACTGATCAGGTCACAATCACTGAATAATTACTGATCAGGTTACAATCACTGAATAATTACTGATCAGGTTATAATCACTGAATAATTACTGATCAGGTTACAATCACTGACTAATTATTGATCAGGTCACAATCACTGAATAATTACTGATCAGGTCACAATCACTGAACAATTACTGATCAGGTTACAATCACTGAATAATTATTGATCAGGTTATATTCACTGAATAATTACTGATCAGGTTACAATCACAGAATAATTACTGAACAGGTTACAATCACTGAATAATTATTGATCAGGTTATATTCACTGAATAATTACTGATCAGGTCAGAATCACTGAATAATTACTGATCAGGTTATAATCACTGAATAATTACTGAACAGGTTACAATCACTGAATAATTATTGATCAGGTTATATTCACTGAATAATTACTGTTCAGGTTATATTCACTGAATAATTACTGATCAGGTTATATTCACTGAATAATTACTGATCAGGTTATAATCACTGAATAATTACTGATCAGGTTACAATCACTGAATAATTACTGATCAGGTCACAATCACTGAATAATTACTGATCTGGTTATATTCACTGAATAATTACTGATCAGGTTATAATCACTGAATAATTACTGATCAGGTTACAATCACTGAATAATTACTGATCTGGTTATATTCACTGAATAATTACTGATCAGTTTACAATCACTGAATAATTACTGATCAGCTCATATTCACTGAATAATTACTCATCAGGTTATAATCACTGAATAATTACTGATCAGGTTACAATCACTGAATAATTACTGATCAGGTTATAATCACTGAATAATTACTGATCAGGTTATATTCACTGAATAATTACTGATCAGGTCACAATCACTGAATAATTACTGATCAGGTCACAATCACTGAATAAATACTGATCAGGTTATATTCACTGAATAATTACTGATCAGGTTATATTCACTGAATAATTACTGATCAGGTTATAATCACTGAATAATTACTGATCAGGTTACAATCACTGAATAATTACTGATCAGGTTATATTCACTGAATAATTACTGATCATGTCACAATCACTGAATAATTACTGATCAGGTTATATTCACTGAATAATTACTGATCAGGTTATATTCACTGAATAATTACTGATCAGGTCACAATCACTGAATAATTACTGATCAGGTTATATTCACTGAATAATTACTGATCAGGTTATATTCACTGAATAATTACTGATCAGGTCACAATCACTGAATAATTACTGATCAGGTTATATTCACTGAATAATTACTGATCAGGTTATATTCACTGAATAATTACTGATCAGGTCACAATCACTGAATAATTACTGATCAGGTTATATTCACTGAATAATTACTGATCAGGTTATATTCACTGAATAATTACTGATCAGGTTATAATCACTGAATAATTACTGATCAGGTTACAATCACTGAATAATTACTGATCAGGTCACAATCACTGAATAATTACTGATCAGGTTATATTCACTGAATAATTACTGATCAGGTTATATTCACTGAATAATTACTGATCAGGTCACAATCACTGAATAATTACTGATCAGGTTATATTCACTGAATAATTACTGATCAGGTTATATTCACTGAATAATTACTGATCAGGTCACAATCACTGAATAATTACTGATCAGGTTATATTCACTGAATAATTACTGATCAGGTTATATTCACTGAATAATTACTGATCAGGTTATAATCACTGAATAATTACTGATCAGGTTACAATCACTGAATAATTACTGATCAGGTTATATTCACTGAATAATTACTGATCATGTCACAATCACTGAATATTTACTGATCAGGTTTTATTCACTGAATAATTACTGATCAGGTCACAATCACTGAATAATTACTGATCAGGTTATATTCACTGAATAATTACTGATCAGGTTTTATTCACTGAATAATTACTGATCAGGTCACAATCACTGAATAATTACTGATCAGGTTATATTCACTGAATAATTACTGATCAGGTTATATTCACTGAATAATTACTGATCAGGTTATAATCACTGAATAATTACTGATCAGGTTACAATCACTGAATAATTACTGATCAGGTCACAATCACTGAATAATTACTGATCTGGTTATATTCACTGAATAATTACTGATCAGGTTATAATCACTGAATAATTACTGATCAGGTTACAATCACTGAATAATTATTGATCTGGTTATATTCACTGTATAATTACTGATCAGGTTACAATCACTGAATAATTACTGATCAGGTCACAATCACTGAATAATTACTGATCTGGTTATATTCACTGAATAATTACTGATCAGGTTATATTCACTGTATAATTACTGATCAGGTCACAATCACTGAATAATTACTGATCTGGTTATATTCACTGAATAATTACTGATCAGGTTATATTCACTGAATAATTACTGATCAGGTTATATTCACTGAATAATTACTGATCAGGTTATATTCACTGAATAATTACTGATCAGGTTACAATCACTGAATAATTACTGATCAGGTCACAATCACTGAATAATTACTGATCTGGTTATATTCACTGAATAATTACTGATCAGGTTACAATCACTGAATAATTACTGATCTGGTTATATTCACTGTATAATTACTGATCAGGTTACAATCACTGAATAATTACTGATCAGGTCACAATCACTGAATAATTACTGATCAGGCCATAATCACTGAATAATTACTGATCAGGTTATATTCATTGAATAATTACTGATCAGGTCACAATCACTGAATAATTACTGATCTGGTTATATTCACTGAATAATTACTGATCAGGTTACAATCACTGAATAATTACTGATCTGGTTATATTCACTGTATAATTACTGATCAGGTTATATTCACTGAATAATTATTGATCAGGTTAAATTCACTGAATAATTACTGATCAGGTCACAATCACTGAATAATTACTGATCAGGTTACAATCACTGAATAATTACTGATCAGGTTATAATCACTGAATAATTACTGATCAGGTTACAATCACTGACTAATTATTGATCAGGTCACAATCACTGAATAATTACTGATCAGGTCACAATCACTGAATAATTACTGATCAGGTTACAATCACTGACTAATTATTGATCAGGTCACAATCACTGAATAATTACTGATCAGGTCACAATCACTGAATAATTACTGATCAGGTTACAATCACTGAATAATTATTGATCAGGTTATATTCACTGAATAATTACTGATCAGGTCAGAATCACTGAATAATTACTGATCAGGTTATATTCACTGAATAATTACTGAACAGGTTACAATCACTGAATAATTATTGATCAGGTTATATTCACTGAATAATTACTGTTCAGGTTATATTCACTGAATAATTACTGATCAGGTTATATTCACTGAATAATTACTGATCAGGTTATAATCACTGAATAATTACTGATCAGGTCAAAATCACTGAATAATTACTGATCTGGTTATATTCACTGAATAATTACTGATCAGGTTACAATCACTGAATAATTACTGATCAGGTCAAAATCACTGAATAATTACTGATCAGGTTATATTCACTGAATAATTACTGATCAGGTTACAATCACTGAATAATTACTGATCAGGTCACAATCACTGAATAATTACTGATCAGGTCACAATCACTGAATAATTACTGATCAGGTTATATTCACTGTATAATTACTGATCAGGTTACAATCACTGAATAATTACTGATCAGGTCACAATCACTGAATAATTACTGATCAGGTTACAATCACTGAATAATTACTGATCAGGTTTTATTCACTGAATAATTACTGATCAGGTTACAATCACTGAATAATTACTGATCAGGTCACAATCACTGAATAATTACTGATCAGGTTATATTCACTGTATAATTACTGATCAGGTTACAATCACTGAATAATTACTGATCAGGTTACAATCACTGAATAATTAATGATCTGGTTATATTCACTGTATAATTACTGATCAGATTACAATCACTGAATAATTACTGATCAGGTCACAATCACTGAATAATTACTGATCAGGTCACAATCACTGAATAATTACTGATCAGGTCACAATCACTGAATAATTACTGATCATGTCACAATCACTGAATAATTACTGATCTGGTTATATTCACTGAATAATTACTGATCAGGTTATATTCACTGAATAATTACTGATCAGGTTACAATAACTGAATAATTACTGATCAGGTCATAATCACTGAATAATTACTGATCAGGTTACAATAACTGAATAATTACTGATCAGGTCATAATCACTGAATAATTACTGATCAGGTCACAATCACTGAATAATTACTGATCAGGTCATAATCACTGAATAATTACTGATCAGGTCACAATCACTGAATAATTACTGATCAGGTTACAATCACTGAATAATTGCTGATCAGGTTATATTCACTGAATAATTACTGATCAGGTCACAATCACTGAATAATTACTGATCAGGTCACAATCACTGAATAATTACTGATCTGGTTATATTCACTGAATAATTACTGATCAGGTTATATTCACTGAATAATTACTGATCAGGTCACAATCACTGAATAATTACTGATCAGGTCATAATCACTGAATAATTACTGATCAGGTCACAATCACTGAATAATTACTGATCAGGTTACAATCACTGAATAATTGCTGATCAGGTTATAATCACTGAATAATTACTGATCAGGTTATATTCACTGAATAATTACTGATCAGGTTATATTCACTGAATAATTACTGATCAGATTACAATCACTGAATAATTATTGATCAGGTTAAATTCACTGAATAATTACTGATCAGGTCACAATCACTGAATAATTACTGATCAGGTTACAATCACTGAATAATTACTGATCAGGTTATAATCACTGAATAATTACTGATCAGGTTACAATCACTGACTAATTATTGATCAGGTCACAATCACTGAATAATTACTGATCAGGTCACAATCACTGAACAATTACTGATCAGGTTACAATCACTGAATAATTATTGATCAGGTTATATTCACTGAATAATTACTGATCAGGTTACAATCACAGAATAATTACTGAACAGGTTACAATCACTGAATAATTATTGATCAGGTTATATTCACTGAATAATTACTGATCAGGTCAGAATCACTGAATAATTACTGATCAGGTTATAATCACTGAATAATTACTGAACAGGTTACAATCACTGAATAATTATTGATCAGGTTATATTCACTGAATAATTACTGTTCAGGTTATATTCACTGAATAATTACTGATCAGGTTATATTCACTGAATAATTACTGATCAGGTTATAATCACTGAATAATTACTGATCAGGTTACAATCACTGAATAATTACTGATCAGGTCACAATCACTGAATAATTACTGATCTGGTTATATTCACTGAATAATTACTGATCAGGTTATAATCACTGAATAATTACTGATCAGGTTACAATCACTGAATAATTACTGATCTGGTTATATTCACTGAATAATTACTGATCAGTTTACAATCACTGAATAATTACTGATCAGCTCATATTCACTGAATAATTACTCATCAGGTTATAATCACTGAATAATTACTGATCAGGTTACAATCACTGAATAATTACTGATCAGGTTATAATCACTGAATAATTACTGATCAGGTTATATTCACTGAATAATTACTGATCAGGTCACAATCACTGAATAATTACTGATCAGGTCACAATCACTGAATAAATACTGATCAGGTTATATTCACTGAATAATTACTGATCAGGTTATATTCACTGAATAATTACTGATCAGGTTATAATCACTGAATAATTACTGATCAGGTTACAATCACTGAATAATTACTGATCAGGTTATATTCACTGAATAATTACTGATCATGTCACAATCACTGAATAATTACTGATCAGGTTATATTCACTGAATAATTACTGATCAGGTTATATTCACTGAATAATTACTGATCAGGTCACAATCACTGAATAATTACTGATCAGGTTATATTCACTGAATAATTACTGATCAGGTTATATTCACTGAATAATTACTGATCAGGTCACAATCACTGAATAATTACTGATCAGGTTATATTCACTGAATAATTACTGATCAGGTTATATTCACTGAATAATTACTGATCAGGTCACAATCACTGAATAATTACTGATCAGGTTATATTCACTGAATAATTACTGATCAGGTTATATTCACTGAATAATTACTGATCAGGTTATAATCACTGAATAATTACTGATCAGGTTACAATCACTGAATAATTACTGATCAGGTCACAATCACTGAATAATTACTGATCAGGTTATATTCACTGAATAATTACTGATCAGGTTATATTCACTGAATAATTACTGATCAGGTCACAATCACTGAATAATTACTGATCAGGTTATATTCACTGAATAATTACTGATCAGGTTATATTCACTGAATAATTACTGATCAGGTCACAATCACTGAATAATTACTGATCAGGTTATATTCACTGAATAATTACTGATCAGGTTATATTCACTGAATAATTACTGATCAGGTTATAATCACTGAATAATTACTGATCAGGTTACAATCACTGAATAATTACTGATCAGGTTATATTCACTGAATAATTACTGATCATGTCACAATCACTGAATATTTACTGATCAGGTTTTATTCACTGAATAATTACTGATCAGGTCACAATCACTGAATAATTACTGATCAGGTTATATTCACTGAATAATTACTGATCAGGTTTTATTCACTGAATAATTACTGATCAGGTCACAATCACTGAATAATTACTGATCAGGTTATATTCACTGAATAATTACTGATCAGGTTATATTCACTGAATAATTACTGATCAGGTTATAATCACTGAATAATTACTGATCAGGTTACAATCACTGAATAATTACTGATCAGGTCACAATCACTGAATAATTACTGATCTGGTTATATTCACTGAATAATTACTGATCAGGTTATAATCACTGAATAATTACTGATCAGGTTACAATCACTGAATAATTATTGATCTGGTTATATTCACTGTATAATTACTGATCAGGTTACAATCACTGAATAATTACTGATCAGGTCACAATCACTGAATAATTACTGATCTGGTTATATTCACTGAATAATTACTGATCAGGTTATATTCACTGTATAATTACTGATCAGGTCACAATCACTGAATAATTACTGATCTGGTTATATTCACTGAATAATTACTGATCAGGTTATATTCACTGAATAATTACTGATCAGGTTATATTCACTGAATAATTATTGATCAGGTTATATTCACTGAATAATTACTGATCAGGTTACAATCACTGAATAATTACTGATCAGGTCACAATCACTGAATAATTACTGATCTGGTTATATTCACTGAATAATTACTGATCAGGTTACAATCACTGAATAATTACTGATCTGGTTATATTCACTGTATAATTACTGATCAGGTTACAATCACTGAATAATTACTGATCAGGTCACAATCACTGAATAATTACTGATCAGGCCATAATCACTGAATAATTACTGATCAGGTTATATTCATTGAATAATTACTGATCAGGTCACAATCACTGAATAATTACTGATCTGGTTATATTCACTGAATAATTACTGATCAGGCCATAATCACTGAATAATTACTGATCAGGTTATATTCACTGAATAATTACTGATCAGGTTACAATCACTGAATAATTACTGATCTGGTTATATTCACTGTATAATTACTGATCAGGTTATATTCACTGAATAATTATTGATCAGGTTAAATTCACTGAATAATTACTGATCAGGTCACAATCACTGAATAATTACTGATCAGGTTACAATCACTGAATAATTACTGATCAGGTTATAATCACTGAATAATTACTGATCAGGTTACAATCACTGACTAATTATTGATCAGGTCACAATCACTGAATAATTACTGATCAGGTCACAATAACTGAATAATTACTGATCAGGTTACAATCACTGACTAATTATTGATCAGGTCACAATCACTGAATAATTACTGATCAGGTCACAATCACTGAATAATTACTGATCAGGTTACAATCACTGAATAATTATTGATCAGGTTATATTCACTGAATAATTACTGATCAGGTCAGAATCACTGAATAATTACTGATCAGGTTATATTCACTGAATAATTACTGAACAGGTTACAATCACTGAATAATTATTGATCAGGTTATATTCACTGAATAATTACTGTTCAGGTTATATTCACTGAATAATTACTGATCAGGTTATATTCACTGAATAATTACTGATCAGGTTATAATCACTGAATAATTACTGATCAGGTCAAAATCACTGAATAATTACTGATCTGGTTATATTCACTGAATAATTACTGATCAGGTTACAATCACTGAATAATTACTGATCAGGTCAAAATCACTGAATAATTACTGATCAGGTTATATTCACTGAATAATTACTGATCAGGTTACAATCACTGAATAATTACTGATCAGGTCACAATCACTGAATAATTACTGATCAGGTCACAATCACTGAATAATTACTGATCAGGTTATATTCACTGTATAATTACTGATCAGGTTACAATCACTGAATAATTACTGATCAGGTCACAATCACTGAATAATTACTGATCAGGTTATATTCACTGTATAATTACTGATCAAGTTACAATCACTGAATAATTACTGATCAGGTTACAATCACTGAATAATTACTGATCAGGTTTTATTCACTGAATAATTACTGATCAGGTTACAATCACTGAATAATTACTGATCAGGTCACAATCACTGAATAATTACTGATCAGGTTATATTCACTGTATAATTACTGATCAGGTTACAATCACTGAATAATTACTGATCAGGTTACAATCACTGAATAATTAATGATCTGGTTATATTCACTGTATAATTACTGATCAGGTTACAATCACTGAATAATTACTGATCAGGTCACAATCACTGAATAATTATTGATCTGGTTATATTCACTGTATAATTACTGATCAGGTTACAATCACTGAATAATTACTGATCAGGTCACAATCACTGAATAATTACTGATCTGGTTATATTCACTGTATAATTACTGATCAGGTCACAATCACTGAATAATTACTGATCAGGTTATATTCACTGAATAATTACTGATCAGGTCACAATCACTGAATAATTACTGATCTGGTTATATTCACTGTATAATTACTGATCAGGTCACAATCACTGAATAATTACTGATCAGGTTATATTCACTGAATAATTACTGATCAGGTCACAATCACTGAATAATTACTGATCAGGTCACAATCACTGAATAATTACTGATCAGGTCACAATCACTGAATAATTACTGATCAGATTACAATCACTGAATAATTACTGATCAGGTCACAATCACTGAATAATTAATGATCAGGTCACAATCACTGATTAATTACTGATCAGGTTATATTCACTGAATAATTACTCATCAGGTTATAATCACTGAATAATTACTGATCAGGTTATATTCACTGAATAATTACTGATCAGGTCATAATCACTGAATAATTACTGATCAGGTCACAATCACTGAATAATTACTGATCAGGTCACAATCACTGAATAATTACTGATCAGATTACAATCACTGAATAATTACTGATCAGGTCACAATCACTGAATAATTAATGATCAGGTCACAATCACTGATTAATTACTGATCAGGTTACAATCACTGAATAATTACTGATCAGGTTATAATCACTGAATAATTACTGATCAGGTTATATTCACTGAATAATTACTGATCAGGTCATAATCACTGAATAATTACTGATCAGGTCACAATCACTGAATAATTACTGATCAGGTTATATTCACTGAATAATTACTGATCAGGTCATAATCACTGAATAATTACTGATCAGGTCACAATCACTGATTAATTACTGATCAGGTTATATTCACTGAATAATTACTGATCAGATTACAATCACTGAATAATTACTGATCAGGTCACAATCACTGAATAATTACTGATCAGGTCACAATCACTGATTAATTACTGATCAGGTTACAATTACTGAATAATTACTGATCAGGTTATAATCACTGAATAATTACTGATCAGGTTATATTCACTGAATAATTACTGATCAGGTCACAATCACTGAATAATTACTGATCAGGTCACAATCACTGAATAATTACTGATCAGGTTATATTCACTGAATAATTACTGATCAGGTCATAATCACTGAATAATTACTGATCAGGTTATAATCACTGAATAATTACTGATCAGGTCACAATCACTGAATAATTACTGATCAGGTCATAATCACTGAATAATTACTGATCAGGTTATATATACTGAATAATTACTGATCAGGTTACAATCACTGAATAATTACTGATCAGGTCACAATCACTGAATAATTACTGATCTGGTTATATTCACTGAATAATTACTGATCAGGTTATAATCACTGAATAATTACTGATCAGGTTACAATCACTGAATAATTACTGATCTGGTTATATTCACTGTATAATTACTGATCAGGTTACAATCACTGAATAATTACTGATCTGGTTATATTCACTGAATAATTACTGATCAGGTCATAATCACTGAATAATTACTGATCAGGTTATATTCACTGAATAATTACTGATCAGGTTACAATCACTGAATAATTACTGATCAGGTCACAATCACTGAATAATTACTGATCAGGTTATATTCACTGAATAATTACTGATCAGGTTATAATCACTGAATAATTACTGATCAGGTTACAATCACTGAATAATTACTGATCTGGTTATATTCACTGTATAATTACTGATCAGGTTACAATCACTGAATAATTACTGATCAGGTTACAATCACTGAATAATTAATGATCTGGTTATATTCATTGTATAATTACTGATCAGGTTACAATCACTGAATAATTACTGATCAGGTCACAATCACTGAATAATTACTGATCTGGTTATATTCACTGTATAATTACTGATCAGGTTACAATCACTGAATAATTACTGATCAGGTCACAATCACTGAATAATTACTGATCAGGTTATATTCACTGAATAATTACTGATCAGGTTATATTCACTGAATAATTACTGATCAGGTTACAATCACTGAATAATTACTGATCAGGTTACAATCACTGAATAATTACTGATCTGGTTATATTCACTGTATAATTACTGATCAGGTTACAATCACTGAATAATTACTGATCAGGTCACAATCACTGAATAATTACTGATCTGGTTATATTCACTGAATAATTACTGATCAGGTTATATTCACTGAATAATTACTGATCAGGTTACAATCACTGAATAATTACTGTTCAGGTCACAATCACTGAATAATTACTGATCAGGTTATATTCACTGAATAATTACTGATCAGGTTACAATCACTGAATAATTACTGATCAGGTCACAATCACTGAATAATTACTGATCTGGTTATATTCACTGAATAATTACTGATCAGGTTATATTCACTGAATAATTACTGATCAGGTTACAATCACTGAATAATTACTGTTCAGGTCACAATCACTGAATAATTACTGATCAGGTTATATTCACTGAATAATTACTGATCAGGTCACAATCACTGTATAATTACTGATCAGGTTATAATCACCGAATAATTACTGATCAGGTTACAATCACTGAATAATTATTGATCAGGTTATATTCACTGAATAATTACTGATCAGGTTATATTCACTGAATAATTACTGATCAGGTTATACTCACTGAATAATTACTGATCAGGTCATATTCACTGAATAATTTCTGATCAGGTTATAATCACTGAATAATTACTGATCAGGTTATATTCACTGAATAATTATTGATCAGGTTATATTCACTGAATAATTACTGATCAGGTCACAATCACTGAATAATTGCTGATCAGGTTATATTCACTGAATAATTACTGATCAGGTTACATTCACTGAATAATTATTGATCAGGTTATATTCACTGAATAATTACTGATCAGGTTATATTCACTGAATAATTACTGATCAGGTTATATTCACTGTACAATTACTGATCAGGTTACAATCACTTATTAATTACTGATCAGGTTACATTCACTGAATAATTATTGATCAGGTTATATTCACTGAATAATTACTGATCAGGTTATATTCACTGAATAATTACTGATCAGGTTATATTCACTGAATAAATACTGATCAGGTTATATTCACTGAATAATTACTGATCAGGTTACATTCACTGAATAATTATTGATCAGGTTATATTCACTGAATAATTACTGATCAGGTTATATTCACTGAATAATTACTGATCAGGTTATATTCACTGAATAAATACTGATCAGGTTATATTCACTGAATAATTACTGATCAGGTTATATTCACTGAATAATTACTGATCAGGTTATATTAACTGTATAATTACTGATCAGGTTATATTCACTGAATGATTACTAATCAGGTTATATTCACTGTATAATTACTGATCAGGTTACAATCACTGACTAATTACTGATCAGGTTATATTCACTGAATAATTACTGATCAGGTTATATTCACTGAATAATTACTGATCAGGTTATATTCACTGAATAATTACTGATCAGGTTATATTAACTGTATAATTACTGATCAGGTTATATTCACTGAATGATTACTGATCAGGTTATATTCACTGTATAATTACTGATCAGGTTACAATCACTGACTAATTACTGATCAGTTTATATTCACTGAATAATTACTGATCAGGTTATATTCACTGTATAATTACTGATCAGGTTATATTCACTGAATAATTACTGATCAGGTTATATTCACTGTATAATTACTGATCAGGATATATTCACTGAATAATTACTGATCAGGTTATATTCACTGAATAATTACTGATCAGGTTATATTCACTGAATAATTACTGATCAGGTTATATTCACTGTATAATTACTGATCAGGATATATTCACTGAATAATTACTGATCAGGTTATATTCACTGAATAATTACTGATCAGGTTATATTCACTGAATAATTACTGATCAGGTTATATTCACTGTATAATTACTGATCAGGATATATTCACTGAATAATTACTGATCAGGTTATATTCACTGTATAATTACTAATCAGGTTATATTCACTGAATAATTACTGATCAGGTTATAATCACTGAATAATAACTGATCAGGTTACAATCACTGAATAATTACTGATCAGGTCACAATCACTGAATAATTACTGATCTGGTTATATTCACTGAATAATTACTGATCAGGTTATAATCACTGAATAATTACTGATCAGGTTACAATCACTGAATAATTACTGATCAGCTCATATTCACTGAATAATTACTCATCAGGTTATAATCACTGAATAATTACTGATCAGGTTACAATCACTGAATAATTACTGATCAGGTTATTATCACTGAATAATTACTGATCAGGTCACAATCACTGAATAATTACTGATCAGGTTATATTCACTGAATAATTACTGATCAGGTTATATTCAATGAATAATTACTGATCAGGTTACAATCACTGAATAATTACTGATCAGGTCACAATCACTGAATATGTACTGATCAGGTTATATTCACTGAATAATTACTGATCAGGTTTTATTCACTGAATAATTACTGATCAGGTTATATTCACTGAATAATTACTGATCAGGTTATATTCACTGTATAATTACTGATCAGGTTATAATCACTGAATAATTACTGATCAGGTTACAATCACTGAATAATTACTGATCAGGTCACAATCACTGAATAATTACTGATCTGGTTATATTCACTGAATAATTACTGATCAGGTTACAATCACTGAATAATTACTGATCAGGTCACAATCACTGAATAATTACTGATCAGGTTATATTCACTGAATAATTACTGATCAGGTTATATTCACTGTATAATTACTGATCAGGTCACAATCACTGAATAATTACTGATCAGGTTATATTCACTGAATAATTACTGATCAGGTTATATTCACTGAATAATTACTGATCAGGTTATTTTCACTGAATAATTACTGATCAGGTCACAATCACTGAATAATTACTGATCAGGTTATATTCACTGTATAATTACTGATCAGGTCACAATCACTGAATAATTACTGATCAGGTCACAATCACTGAATAATTACTGATCTGGTTATATTCACTGTATAATTACTGATCAGGTTACAATCACTGAATAATTACTGATCAGGTCACAATCACTGAATAATTACTGATCAGGTTATATTCACTGAATAATTACTGATCAGGTTATATTCACTGTATAATTACTGATCAGGTCACAATCACTGAATAATTGCTGATCAGGTTATATTCACTGAATAATTACTGATCAGGTTATATTCACTGAATAATTACTGATCAGGTTATATTCACTGAATAATTACTGATCAGGTCACAATCACTGAATAATTACTGATCAGGTCACAATCACTGAATAATTACTGAATAGGTTATATTCACTGAATAATTACTGATCAGGTCATAATCACTGAATAATTACTGATCAGGTTACAATCACTGAATAATTACTGATCAGGTCACAATCACTGAATAATTACTGATCTGGTTATATTCACTGAATAATTACTGATCAGGTTATTTTCACTGAATAATTACTGATCAGGTTACAATAACTGAATAATTACTGATCAGGTCACAATCACTGAATAATTACTGATCTGGTTATATTCACTGAATAATTACTGATCTGGTTATATTCACTGTATAATTACTGATCAGGTTACAATCACTGAATAATTACTGATCAGGTCACAATCACTTAATAATTACTGATCAGGTTATATTCACTGTATAATTACTGATCAGGTTACAATCACTGAATAATTACTGATCAGGTCACAATCACTGAATAATTACTGATCAGGTTATATTCACTGTATAATTACTGATCAGGTTACAATCACTGAATAATTACTGATCAGGTTACAATCACTGAATAATTAATGATCAGGTTACAATCACTGAATAATTACTGATCAGGTTATATTCACTGAATAATTACTGATCAGGTCATAATCACTGAATAATTACTGATCAGGTTATATTCACTGAATAATTACTGATCAGGTTACAATCACTGAATAATTACTGATCAGGTTACAATCACTTATTAATTACTGATCAGGTTACATTCACTGAATAATTATTGATCAGGTTATATTCACTGAATAATTACTGATCAGGTTATATTCACTGAATAATTACTGATCAGGTTATATTCACTGAATAATTACTGATCAGGTTATATTAACTGTATAATTACTGATCAGGTTATATTCACTGAATGATTATTGATCAGGTTATATTCACTGTATAATTACTGATCAGGTTACAATCACTGACTAATTACTGATCAGGTTATATTCACTGAATAATTACTGATCAGGTTATATTTACTGTATAATTACTGATCAGGTTATATTCACTGAATAATTACTGATCAGGTTATATTAACTGTATAATTACTGATCAGGTTATATTCACTGAATAATTACTGATCAGGTTATATTCACTGTATAATTACTGATCAGGATATATTCACTGAATAATTACTGATCAGGTTATATTCACTGTATAATTACTAATCAGGTTATATTCACTGAATAATAACTGATCAGGTTACAATCACTGAATAATTACTGATCAGGTCACAATCACTGAATAATTACTGATCTGGTTATATTCACTGAATAATTACTGATCAGGTTATAATCACTGAATAATAACTGATCAGGTTACAATCACTGAATAATTACTGATCAGGTCACAATCACTGAATAATTACTGATCTGGTTATATTCACTGAATAATTACTGATCAGGTTATAATCACTGAATAATTACTGATCAGGTTACAATCACTGAATAATTACTGATCTGGTTATATTCACTGAATAATTACTAATCAGGTTATATTCACTGAATAATAACTGATCAGGTTACAATCACTGAATAATTACTGATCAGGTCACAATCACTGAATAATTACTGATCTGGTTATATTCACTGAATAATAACTGATCAGGTTACAATCACTGAATAATTACTGATCAGGTCACAATCACTGAATAATTACTAATCAGGTTATATTCACTGAATAATAACTGATCAGGTTACAATCACTGAATAATTACTGATCAGGTCACAATCACTGAATAATTACTGATCTGGTTATATTCACTGAATAATTACTGATCAGGTTATAATCACTGAATAATAACTGATCAGGTTACAATCACTGAATAATTACTGATCAGGTCACAATCACTGAATAATTACTGATCTGGTTATATTCACTGAATAATTACTGATCAGGTTATAATCACTGAATAATTACTGATCTGGTTATATTCACTGAATAATTACTGATCAGGTTACAATCACTGAATAATTACTGATCAGCTCATATTCACTGAATAATTACTCATCAGGTTATAATCACTGAATAATTACTGATCAGGTCACAATCACTGAATAATTACTGATCAGGTTATAATCACTGAATAATTACTGATCAGGTCACAATCACTGAATAATTACTGATCAGGTTATATTCACTGAATAATTGCTGATCAGGTCACAATCACTGAATAATTACTGATCAGGTTATATTCACTGAATAATTACTGATCAGGTTATATTCACTGAATAATTACTGATCAGGTTACAATCACTGAATAATTACTGATCAGGTCACAATCACTGAATATTTACTGATCAGGTTATATTCACTGAATAATTACTGATCAGGTTATATTCACTGAATAATTACTGATCAGGTTATATTCACTGAATAATTACTGATCAGGTTATATTCACTGAATAATTACTGATCAGGTTATAATCACTGAATAATTACTGATCAGGTTACAATCACTGAATAATTACTGATCAGGTCACAATCACTGAATAATTACTGATCTGGTTATATTCACTGAATAATTACTGATCAGGTTACAATCACTGAATAATTACTGATCAGGTCACAATCACTGAATAATTACTGATCTGGTTATATTCACTGAATAATTACTGATCAGGTCACAATCACTGAATAATTACTGATCAGGTTATATTCACTGAATAATTACTGATCAGGTTATATTCACTGTATAATTACTGATCAGGTCACAATCACTGAATAATTACTGATCAGGTTATATTCACTGAATAATTACTGATCAGGTTATATTCACTGAATAATTACTGATCAGGTTATATTCACTGAATAATTACTGATCAGGTCACAATCACTGAATAATTACTGATCAGGTTATATTCACTGTATAATTACTGATCAGGTCACAATCACTGAATAATTACTGATCAGGTCACAATCACTGAATAATTACTGATCTGGTTATATTCACTGTATAATTACTGATCAGGTTACAATCACTGAATAATTACTGATCAGGTCACAATCACTGAATAATTACTGATCTGGTTATATTCACTGAATAATTACTGATCAGGTTATAATCACTGAATAATTACTGATCAGGTTACAATCACTGAATAATTACTGATCAGCTCATATTCACTGAATAATTACTCATCAGGTTATAATCACTGAATAATTACTGATCAGGTTACAATCACTGAATAATTACTGATCAGGTTATAATCACTGAATAATTACTGATCAGGTCACAATCACTGAATAATTACTGATCAGGTTATATTCACTGAATAATTACTGATCAGGTTATATTCACTGAATAATTACTGATCAGGTTACAATCACTGAATAATTACTGATCAGGTCACAATCACTGAATATGTACTGATCAGGTTATATTCACTGAATAATTACTGATCAGGTTTTATTCACTGAATAATTACTGATCAGGTTATATTCACTGAATAATTACTGATCAGGTTATATTCACTGTATAATTACTGATCAGGTTATAATCACTGAATAATTACTGATCAGGTTACAATCACTGAATAATTACTGATCAGGTCACAATCACTGAATAATTACTGATCTGGTTATATTCACTGAATAATTACTGATCAGGTTACAATCACTGAATAATTACTGATCAGGTCACAATCACTGAATAATTACTGATCAGGTTATATTCACTGAATAATTACTGATCAGGTTATATTCACTGTATAATTACTGATCAGGTCACAATCACTGAATAATTACTGATCAGGTTATATTCACTGAATAATTACTGATCAGGTTATATTCACTGAATAATTACTGATCAGGTTATTTTCACTGAATAATTACTGATCAGGTCACAATCACTGAATAATTACTGATCAGGTTATATTCACTGTATAATTACTGATCAGGTCACAATCACTGAATAATTACTGATCTGGTTATATTCACTGTATAATTACTGATCAGGTTACAATCACTGAATAATTACTGATCAGGTCACAATCACTGAATAATTACTGATCAGGTTATATTCACTGAATAATTACTGATCAGGTTATATTCACTGTATAATTACTGATCAGGTCACAATCACTGAATAATTGCTGATCAGGTTATATTCACTGAATAATTACTGATCAGGTTATATTCACTGAATAATTACTGATCAGGTTATATTCACTGAATAATTACTGATCAGGTCACAATCACTGAATAATTACTGATCAGGTCACAATCACTGAATAATTACTGAATAGGTTATATTCACTGAATAATTACTGATCAGGTCATAATCACTGAATAATTACTGATCAGGTTACAATCACTGAATAATTACTGATCAGGTCACAATCACTGAATAATTACTAATCTGGTTATATTCACTGAATAATTACTGATCAGGTTATTTTCACTGAATAATTACTGATCAGGTTACAATAACTGAATAATTACTGATCAGGTCACAATCACTGAATAATTACTGATCTGGTTATATTCACTGAATAATTACTGATCTGGTTATATTCACTGTATAATTACTGATCAGGTTACAATCACTGAATAATTACTGATCAGGTCACAATCACTTAATAATTACTGATCAGGTTATATTCACTGTATAATTACTGATCAGGTTACAATCACTGAATAATTACTGATCAGGTCACAATCACTGAATAATTACTGATCAGGTTATATTCACTGTATAATTACTGATCAGGTTACAATCACTGAATAATTACTGATCAGGTTACAATCACTGAATAATTAATGATCAGGTTACAATCACTGAATAATTACTGATCAGGTTATATTCACTGAATAATTACTGATCAGGTCATAATCACTGAATAATTACTGATCAGGTTATATTCACTGAATAATTACTGATCAGGTTACAATCACTGAATAATTACTGATCAGGTTACAATCACTTATTAATTACTGATCAGGTTACATTCACTGAATAATTATTGATCAGGTTATATTCACTGAATAATTACTGATCAGGTTATATTCACTGAATAATTACTGATCAGGTTATATTCACTGAATAATTACTGATCAGGTTATATTAACTGTATAATTACTGATCAGGTTATATTCACTGAATGATTACTGATCAGGTTATATTCACTGTATAATTACTGATCAGGTTACAATCACTGACTAATTACTGATCAGGTTATATTCACTGAATAATTACTGATCAGGTTATATTTACTGTATAATTACTGATCAGGTTATATTCACTGAATAATTACTGATCAGGTTATATTAACTGTATAATTACTGATCAGGTTATATTCACTGAATAATTACTGATCAGGTTATATTCACTGTATAATTACTGATCAGGATATATTCACTGAATAATTACTGATCAGGTTATATTCACTGTATAATTACTAATCAGGTTATATTCACTGAATAATAACTGATCAGGTTACAATCACTGAATAATTACTGATCAGGTCACAATCACTGAATAATTACTGATCTGGTTATATTCACTGAATAATTACTGATCAGGTTATAATCACTGAATAATAACTGATCAGGTTACAATCACTGAATAATTACTGATCAGGTCACAATCACTGAATAATTACTGATCTGGTTATATTCACTGAATAATTACTGATCAGGTTATAATCACTGAATAATTACTGATCAGGTTACAATCACTGAATAATTACTGATCTGGTTATATTCACTGAATAATTACTAATCAGGTTATATTCACTGAATAATAACTGATCAGGTTACAATCACTGAATAATTACTGATCAGGTCACAATCACTGAATAATTACTGATCTGGTTATATTCACTGAATAATAACTGATCAGGTTACAATCACTGAATAATTACTGATCAGGTCACAATCACTGAATAATTACTAATCAGGTTATATTCACTGAATAATAACTGATCAGGTTACAATCACTGAATAATTACTGATCAGGTCACAATCACTGAATAATTACTGATCTGGTTATATTCACTGAATAATTACTGATCAGGTTATAATCACTGAATAATAACTGATCAGGTTACAATCACTGAATAATTACTGATCAGGTCACAATCACTGAATAATTACTGATCTGGTTATATTCACTGAATAATTACTGATCAGGTTATAATCACTGAATAATTACTGATCTGGTTATATTCACTGAATAATTACTGATCAGGTTACAATCACTGAATAATTACTGATCAGCTCATATTCACTGAATAATTACTCATCAGGTTATAATCACTGAATAATTACTGATCAGGTTTCAATCACTGAATAATTACTGATCAGGTTATAATCAATGAATAATTACTGATCAGGTCACAATCACTGAATAATTACTGATCAGGTTATATTCACTGAATAATTGCTGATCAGGTCACAATCACTGAATAATTACTGATCAGGTTATATTCACTGAATAATTACTGATCAGGTTATATTCACTGAATAATTACTGATCAGGTTACAATCACTGAATAATTACTGATCAGGTCACAATCACTGAATATTTACTGATCAGGTTATATTCACTGAATAATTACTGATCAGGTTTTATTCACTGAATAATTACTGATCAGGTTATATTCACTGAATAATTACTGATCAGGTTATATTCACTGAATAATTACTGATCAGGTTATATTCACTGAATAATTACTGATCAGGTTATAATCACTGAATAATTACTGATCAGGTTACAATCACTGAATAATTACTGATCAGGTCACAATCACTGAATAATTACTGATCTGGTTATATTCACTGAATAATTACTGATCAGGTTACAATCACTGAATAATTACTGATCAGGTCACAATCACTGAATAATTACTGATCAGGTTATATTCACTGAATAATTACTGATCAGGTTATATTCACTGTATAATTACTGATCAGGTCACAATCACTGAATAATTACTGATCAGGTTATATTCACTGAATAATTACTGATCAGGTTATATTCACTGAATAATTACTGATCAGGTTATATTCACTGAATAATTACTGATCAGGTCACAATCACTGAATAATTACTGATCAGGTTATATTCACTGTATAATTACTGATCAGGTCACAATCACTGAATAATTACTGATCAGGTCACAATCACTGAATAATTACTGATCTGGTTATATTCACTGTATAATTACTGATCAGGTTACAATCACTGAATAATTACTGATCAGGTCACAATCACTGAATAATTACTGATCTGGTTATATTCACTGTATAATTACTGATCAGGTTACAATCACTGAATAATTACTGATCAGGTTATATTCACTGAATAATTACTGATCAGGTTATATTCACTGTATAATTACTGATCAGGTCACAATCACTGAATAATTACTGATCAGGTTATATTCACTGAATAATTACTGATCAGGTTATATTCACTGAATAATTACTGATCAGGTTATATTCACTGAATAATTACTGATCAGGTCACAATCACTGAATAATTACTGATCAGGTCACAATCACTGAATAATTACTGAATAGGTTATATTCACTGAATAATTACTGATCAGGTTATATTCACTGAATAATTACTGATCAGGTCACAATCACTGAATAATTACTGATCAGGTCACAATCACTGAATAATTACTGATCTGGTTATATTCACTGTATAATTACTGATCAGGTTACAATCACTGAATAATTACTGATCAGGTCACAATCACTGAATAATTACTGATCTGGTTATATTCACTGTATAATTACTGATCAGGTTACAATCACTGAATAATTACTGA
Organism: Trichomycterus rosablanca; assembly: GCF_030014385.1. Taxonomy (NCBI): domain Eukaryota; kingdom Metazoa; phylum Chordata; class Actinopteri; order Siluriformes; family Trichomycteridae; genus Trichomycterus; species Trichomycterus rosablanca. Next base: position 63,521,639 of record NC_085989.1, read on the forward strand.
TCAGGTTATATTCACTGAATAATTACTGATCAGGTTATATTCACTGTATAATTACTGATCAGATCACAATCACTGAATAATTACTGATCAGGTTATATTCACTGAATAATTACTGATCAGGTTATATTCACTGAATAATTACTGATCAGGTTATATTCACTGAATAATTACTGATCAGGTCACAATCACTGAATAATTGCTGAATAGGTTATATTCACTGAATAATTACTGATCAGGTCATAATCACTGAATAATTACTGATCAGGTTACAATCACTGAATAATTACTGATCAGGTCACAATCACTGAATAATTACTGATCTGGTTATATTCACTGAATAATTACTGATCAGCTTATTTTCACTGAATAATTACTGATCAGGTTACAATCACTGAATAATTACTGATCAGGTCACAATCACTGAATAATTACTGATCAGGTTATAATCACTGAATAATTACTGATCAGGTTATATTCACTGAATAATTACTGATCTGGTTATATTCACTGTATAATTACTGATCAGGTTACAATCACTGAATAATTACTGATCAGGTTATATTCACTGTATAATTACTGATCAGGTCACAATCACTGAATAATTACTGATCAGGTTATATTCACTGAATAATTACTGATCAGGTTATATTCACTGAATAATTACTGATCAGGTTATATTCACTGAATAATTACTGATCAGGTCACAATCACTGAATAATTACTGATCAGGTTATATTCACTGTATAATTACTGATCAGGTCACAATCACTGAATAATTACTGATCAGGTCACAATCACTGAATAATTACTGATCTGGTTATATTCACTGTATAATTACTGATCAGGTTACAATCACTGAATAATTACTGATCAGGTCACAATCACTGAATAATTACTGATCTGGTTATATTCACTGTATAATTACTGATCAGGTTATATTCACTGAATAATTACTGATCAGGTTATATTCACTGTATAATTACTGATCAGGTCACAATCACTGAATAATTACTGATCAGGTTATATTCACTGAATAATTACTGATCAGGTTATATTCACTGAATAATTACTGATCAGGTTATATTCACTGAATAATTACTGATCAGGTCACAATCACTGAATAATTACTGATCAGGTCACAATCACTGAATAATTACTGAATAGGTTATATTCACTGAATAATTACTGATCAGGTTATATTCACTGAATAATTACTGATCAGGTCACAATCACTGAATAATTACTGATCAGGTCACAATCACTGAATAATTACTGATCTGGTTATATTCACTGTATAATTACTGATCAGGTTACAATCACTGAATAATTACTGATCAGGTCACAATCACTGAATAATTACTGATCTGGTTATATTCACTGTATAATTACTGATCAGGTTACAATCACTGAATAATTACTGATCAGGTTATATTCACTGAATAATTACTGATCAGGTTACATTCACTGTATAATTACTGATCAGATCACAATCACTGAATAATTACTGATCAGGTTATATTCACTGAATAATTACTGATCAGGTTATATTCACTGAATAATTACTGATCAGGTTATATTCACTGAATAATTACTGATCAGGTCACAATCACTGAATAATTACTGAATAGGTTATATTCACTGAATAATTACTGATCAGGTCATAATCACTGAATAATTACTGATCAGGTTACAATCACTGAATAATTACTGATCAGGTCACAATCACTGAATAATTACTGATCTGGTTATATTCACTGAATAATTACTGATCAGCTTATTTTCACTGAATAATTACTGATCAGGTTACAATCACTGAATAATTACTGATCAGGTCACAATCACTGAATAATTACTGATCTGGTTATATTCACTGAATAATTACTGATCTGGTTATATTCACTGTATAATTACTGATCAGGTTACAATCATTGAATAATTACTGATCAGGTCACAATCACTGTATAATTACTGATCAGGTTACAATCACTGAATAATTACTGATCAGGTCACAATCACTGAATAATTACTGATCAGGTTATATTCACTGTATAATTACTGATCAGGTTACAATCACTGAATAATTACTGATCAGGTTACAATCACTGAATAATTAATGATCAGGTTACAATCACTGAATAATTACTGATCAGGTTATATTCACTGTATAATTACTGATCAGGTTACAATCACTGAATAATTACTGATCAGGTCACAATCACTGAATAATTACTGATCTGGTTATATTCACTGTATAATTACTGATCAGGTTACAATCACTGAATAATTACTGATCAGGTTATATTCACTGTATAATTACTGATCAGGTCACAATCACTGAATAATTACTGATCAGGTTATATTCACTGAATAATTACTGATCAGGTCACAATCACTGAATAATTACTGATCAGGTTATATTCACTGAATAATTACTGATCAGGTTATATTCACTGAATAATTACTGATCAGGTCACAATCACTGAATAATTACTGATCAGGTCACAATCACTGAATAATTACTGATCAGGTTATATTCACTGAATAATTACTGATCAGGTCACAATCACTGAATAATTACTGATCAGGTTATATTCACTGAATAATTACTGATCAGGTCACAATCACTGAATAATTACTGATCAGGTTATAATCACTGAATAATTACTGATCAGGTCACAATCACTGAATAATTACTGATCTGGTTATATTCACTGTATAATTACTGATCAGGTCACAATCACTGAATAATTACTGATCAGGTTATATTCACTGAATAATTACTGATCAGGTTATATTCACTGAATAATTACTGATCAGGTTATATTCACTGAATAATTACTGATCAGGTTATATTCACTGAATAATTACTCATCAGGTTATAATCACTGAATAATTACTGATCAGGTTATATTCACTGAATAATTACTGATCAGATTACAATCACTGAATAATTACTGATCAGGTCACAATCACTGAATAATTACTGATCAGGTCACAATCACTGAATAATTACTGATCAGGTTATATTCACTGAATAATTACTGATCAGGTCATAATCACTGAATAATTACTGATCAGGTCACAATCACTGATTAATTACTGATCAGGTTACAATCACTGAATAATTACTGATCAGGTTATATTCACTGAATAATTACTGATCAGGTCATAATCACTGAATAATTACTGATCAGGTCACAATCACTGAATAATTACTGATCAGGTCACAATCACTGATTAATTACTGATCAGGTTATATTCACTGAATAATTACTGATCAGATTACAATCACTGAATAATTACTGATCAGGTCACAATCACTGAATAATTACTGATCAGGTCACAATCACTGATTAATTACTGATCAGGTTATATTCACTGAATAATTACTGATCAGATTACAATCACTGAATAATTACTGATCAGGTCACAATCACTGAATAATTACTGATCAGGTCACAATCACTGATTAATTACTGATCAGGTTACAATCACTGAATAATTACTGATCAGATTACAATCACTGAATAATTACTGATCAGGTCACAATCACTGATTAATTACTGATCAGGTCACAATCACTGATTAATTACTGATCAGGTTATATTCACTGAATAATTACTGATCAGATTACAATCACTGAATAATTACTGATCAGGTCACAATCACTGATTAATTACTGATCAGGTTACAATCACTGAATAATTACTGATCAGGTTATAATCACTGAATAATTACTGATCATGTTATATTCACTGAATAATTACTGATCAGGTCACAATCACTGAATAATTACTGATCAGGTCACAATCACTGAATAATTACTGATCAGGTTATATTCACTGAATAATTACTGATCAGGTCATAATCACTGAATAATTACTGATCAGGTTATATTCACTGAATAATTACTGATCAGGTTACAATCACTGAATAATTACTGATCAGGTCACAATCACTGAATAATTACTGATCTGGTTATATTCACTGAATAATTACTGATCAGGTTATAATCACTGAATAATTACTGATCAGGTTACAATCACTGAATAATTACTGATCTGGTTATATTCACTGTATAATTACTGATCAGGTTACAATCACTGAATAATTACTGATCAGGTCACAATCACTGAATAATAACTGATCTGGTTATATTCAGTGTATAATTACTGATCAGGTTACAATCACTGAATAATTACTGATCAGGTCACAATCACTGAATAATTACTGATCAGGTTATATTCACTGTATAATTACTGATCAGGTTACAATCACTGAATAATTACTGATCAGGTTACAATCACTGAATAATTAATGATCTGGTTATATTCACTGTATAATTACTGATCAGGTTACAATCACTGAATAATTACTGATCAGGTCACAATCACTGAATAATTACTGATCTGGTTATATTCACTGTATAATTACTGATCAGGTTACAATCACTGAATAATTACTGATCAGGTTATATTCACTGAATAATTACTGATCAGGTTATAATCACTGAATAATTACTGATCAGGTTATATTCACTGAATAATTACTGATCAGGTTATATTCACTGAATAATTACTGATCAGGTTATATTCACTGAATAATTACTGATCAGGTTATATTCACTGAATAATTACTGATCAGGTTACAATCACTGAATAATTACTGATCAGGTTACAATCACTGAATAATTACTGATCTGGTTATATTCACTGTATAATTACTGATCAGGTTACAATCACTGAATAATTACTGATCAGGTCACAATCACTGAATAATTACTGATCTGGTTATATTCACTGTATAATTACTGATCAGGTTACAATCACTGAATAATTACTGATCAGGTCACAATCACTGAATAATTACTGTTCTGGTTATATTCACTGTGTAATTACTGTTCAGGTCACAATCACTGAATAATTACTGATCAGGTTATATTCACTGTATAATTACTGATCAGGTTATAATCACCGAATAATTACTGATCAGGTTATAATCACCGAATAATTACTGATCAGGTTACAATCACTGAATAATTATTGATCAGGTTATATTCACTGAATAATTACTGATCAGGTTATATTCACTGAATAATTACTGATCAGGTTATACTCACTGAATAATTACTGATCAGGTCATATTCACTGAATAATTTCTGATCAGGTTATAATCACTGAATAATTACTGATCAGGTTATATTCACTGAATAATTACTGATCAGGTTATAATCACTGAATAATTACTGATCAGGTTATATTCACTGAATAATTACTGATCAGGTTACAATCACTGAATAATTACTGATCAGGTTACCATCACTGAATAATTACTGATCAGGTTACAATCACTGAATAATTACTGATCAGGTTATATTCACTGAATAATTACTGATCAGGTTACAATCACTGAATAATTACTGATCAGGTTACCATCACTGAATAATTACTGATCAGGTTACAATCACTGAATAATTACTGATCTGGTTATATTCACTGAATAATTACTGATCTGGTTATATTCACTGAATAATTACTGATCAGGTTATACTCACTGAATAATTACTGATCTGGTTATATTCACTGAATAATTACTGATCAGGTTATATTCACTGAATAATTTCTGATTTAGGTTATAATCACTGAATAATTACTGATCAGGTCACAATCACTGAATAATTATTGATCAGGTTATATTCACTGAATAATTACTGATCAGGTCACAATCACTGAATAATTGCTGATCAGGTTATATTCACTGAATAATTACTGATCAGGTTATATTCACTGAACAATTACTGATCAGGTCATATTCACTGAATAATTACTGATCAGGTAACAATCACTTATTAATTACTGATCAGGTTACATTCACTGAATAATTATTGATCAGGTTATATTCACTGAATAATTACTGATCAGGTTATATTCACTGAATAATTACTGATCAGGTCACAATCACTTATTAATTAATGATCAGGTTATATTCACTGAATAATTACTGATCAGGTTATATTCACTGAATAATTACTGATCAGGTTATATTCACTGAATAAATACTGATCAGGTTATATTCACTGAATAATTACTGATCAGGTTATATTCACTGAATAATTACTGATCAGGTTATATTAACTGTATAATTACTGATCAGGTTATATTCACTGAATGATTACTGATCAGGTTATATTCACTGTATAATTACTGATCAGGTTACAATCACTGACTAATTACTGATCAGGTTATATTCACTGAATAATTACTGATCAGGTTATATTTACTGTATAATTACTGATCAGGTTATATTCACTGAATAATTACTGATCAGGTTATATTCACTGAATAATTACTGATCAGGTTATATTCACTGTATAATTACTGATCAGGTTATATTCACTGTATAATTACTGATCAGGATATATTCACTGAATAATTACTGATCAGGTTATATTCACTGTATAATTACTGATCAGGTTATATTCACTGCATAATTACTGATCAGGTCACAATCACTGAATAATTACTGATCAGGTTATATTCACTGATTAATTACTGATCAGGTCACAATCACTGAATAATTACTGATCAGGTTACAATCACTGAATAATTACTGATCAGGTTATATTAACTGTATAATTACTGATCAGGATATATTCACTGAATAATTACTGATCAGGTTATATTCACTGTATAATTACTGATCAGGATATATTTACTGAATAATTACTGATCAGGTTATATTCACTGCATAATTACTGATCAGGTTATATTAACTGTATAATTACTGATCAGGTTATATTCACTGAATAATTACTGATCAGGTTATATTCACTGTATAATTACTGATCAGGTTATATTCACTGTATAATTACTGATCAGGTTATATTCACTGTATAATTACTGATCAGGTTACAATCACTGAATAATTACTGATCAGGTTATATTCACTGAATAATTACTGATCAGTTTACAATCACTGAATAATTACTATCAGGTCACAATCACTGCATAATTACTGATCAGGTTATATTCACTGAATATACTCAATTTATTTTATTTTATTTGAGTTGACTGATTTAGGTCGATTTAACGATTAGGATAATTACATTGTATTAACACAGATATTTTAAGTACATTTTAAAAATGGGTCAAATCAATTAATATCAACTTGATTTGTTTGCTTAACAAGAACGAATGCCAATTATTCGTTTTTTGAGTGTGGATGTTACTCTGACATGCAGCTCCTACCTAAGCATCATTGCAGACCATGTTCACTTTCTCATGGAGACAGTTCCCTGATGGCAGGATGATGCTCCCTGCTACACAGCTAAAATGCTTCAGGAACGGTTTGAGGAGCACAACAACCAGTTTGTGGTGTCGACTCGGCCTCCAGATTCCCCAGATCTCGATCCGATCGAGCGTCTGTGGGACGTGCTGGACAAACAAGTCCGATCCATGGCCCCACCTCACAACTTACAGGAGTTAAAGGATCTGCTGCTGACATCTCAGTGCCAGATACCACAGCACACCTTCAGGGGTCTAGTGGAGTCCAGGCCTCAATGGGTCAGGGCTGTGCCAGTAAAGCCTGCTAGGCCCTTAACCCTCTCTTTCCTGAATTGTGCCCCCGTTTGCACTGTAGACTCGTCATGCTTCTGGATTGATGCATGAAAGTTTAGTTGTGTGCCAATTTATAGTCTGGATATTTGATGGATTGAGCTTCTGTTCATCTTCTTACGTTCAACAAAACCTTCCTGTCCTGATTTCTGGTCCTTTAAAAACAAACAACCAGCATGGAAATGAGTGATAAGGTCACCTTCTACAGAGACACGAGGGGTGAAGCAAATGCAAATTCCTGCAGGTGCCTCAGGTGGACCGTTGAGGAACCTTCATTAGTGATGCACTACACAAAGCAGACGGGGACATCATGACCCAGTGTTTGCTTAAGAGTGACAGCACTGGGAGGCACCTGTAAGTTACTCCAAGTGATTTTTGAGGGGGTGGTGAGGGGAACCGTGAGGAAGAACCATGGTGAGGGGAACCGTGTACTGATATAAATGATCTGTTCATGGAAATGATTCTACAAAAAAATAGAAGTTAACTGTTAACACAGTTTTACGGTTATTAAAGCTAATGTGGGATAATCTCAATCTCCTGAAACCACTTCTTCTCAACCAAAATCTGCTTCTGTCCAGACCATGAATCCATGTCATGTCAAGTCAACTTTATTTATATAGCGCCTTTTACAATAGACATCGTCTCAAAGCAACTTTATATTGGGAAATAGATTCTCTCCATTTCAGAAGAAGGTGTGGACCAAATTCTGTCCTTCACTACAGCTGTTTCACCAACTGAACGCTCAGTCAGTGCAGTCACTGTGTCAATGCTCCTATACAGGGACCACCACCAACAACGTGACTACAGGAGGCTCTAATCTGCAGTATCTCACCTGGACACTAGCGAGTCTGACTGTGGGAGATTCCATAGTCAGAAATATTACAGCCAGTTACAGACACTCATGTAAAGCTTTCCAGTCTAGTTGAGAAGTACAATCCAAGTCGGCCATGACCAGCTGATTTGAATGACCTTGGAGAATGTAAATAGAGATCAGTGCTGTCCAATCAGCATCAGGTAATTTAGTGATGCAGTGAGGAAGAGTGACAGTGTGGAAAAGACGTTTATTTAGGGAAAGAGCGACTGGTCAAAGATCAGAAGAACCTCAGAGGAATCAAGACGTCCTTCTTCTCTCATCTTTAACACACAGGTAACACATTAACACTTTATCTACCTCTAACACTGCTGGGTAATTTAGCTGAAAGACAGACCAGAGTAAAAGTACCAGAAATTTACTCTGATAGAAGTTAAAGTTCCTCTTAGAACATCACCGGAGTAAAAGTATCTGATATTAAATGTATTTAAGTATTAAAAGTGAAAGTAAATGCTGTTAATAAAAACACACGCGCTCAGAATATTGAAAAATATGAAGCTTGTTCTTTTATAACGGAGCCGAAACCTCCAGAAGAACCAGATCAGAACATCAGAAGAATTTATAGAACAAAATATCTTTTATTTCTTTATCTGAACGTCATTTGTGCCACATTTACCTCATTACTCACCCTAAATTGTCCTGTCCCAACTTTTTAAAATTTGGGTTATACATTCAAGTCTTAGATATATCCCAATAATCTATAACCACTGAACGTGTGGAGCGTTTAAAGACGTGAATCTTTCCTCTGTGGGTGTGATACAGACGTTACCTGAAGAAATATTCATCAGCTGGTGAGTTTCAGTAAATGATGGGACACGTCTTCACTAGTTTTACACTGAATTCATTCCAACACAATGTAGTGAAGTGTTCTATCTGTGGTTCTAATGTAATCATAAATATGAGCTGATATCTGAACAATCTTAATGCTAATAATAAAACTGTGATGCTGCAGATTTACCGTGGTAATCGTTGGTAACTTACATCAGTGTGTTCGGTGAGGTTGGAGGATCTGAAACGCTGATATTTCTGTAACTTTGGGTAAAACATCAGAGGAACTTAAATCTGATATGAAGAATCTTTCACTCCGACATGTGAAAACATTTCTTGTAAATATGGAACACGGCTGTTCCTGTCCGTCACCAGTTTTGTCTTCCATCATTAAATCTTATTGATGAGTGGAAATAAAAATGTACCCACCGATTTTAGAGCACCTGCGCATTAACGTGCTTAATTACTGATCTTACAACTTACAAGCGCAGATCCCAGATTCACCAAACCTGCTTCCAGTCTGTCTCACATCTCACATCATTTAGCTACCAAATTTCTTGCTGTTTTACTTTGTAGTAACGAGTAACGGATTTACACACAGAAAATGTATCGGAGTAAAAGTTTACTTTGTCCCTGATTTGTTTAGCCTCACCTGTTCCTCATTGTGTCCTGATTATCCTGCGCTGTGTACACACAACCCCTCGTGTTCAGTTGTCCCAGGTTTGGATTGTTCATTGCTAACCCGTATACTTGTGCTTCTGTCCTGGTTCTTGGCTGTCTGTGCTCTTGTCAAGTCAAGTTTATTTTTTGTTAACAATAGACGTCGTTTCAAAGCAACTTTACAGAATCCAGTACCGACAGATCAAAAACCTTCTGTTGAGCAGCTGTTGAGGACCCCCTTAAAATTACAGGAAGAACCCTTGAGAGGAACCAGACTCAGCAGGGACCCACGTCCTCTTTGGGTGGGCTGGAGGAAACTTTAAATAAATAGGATTTACACAAATCATACAAACACAAAAATGTAATTGAACTGAAAGTTATAACTAGCAAAAAAAATAATGTGAGTTTTTCATTGTTCAGTCCAGTTTGTGATAAAGTCCGTTGTAAGTTCTGGACATTTAGGTGCAAACATGGCATGTCCAAATCACATCTAGCAGAAGCAGGATTGTTGGCACTGCAGTCTCGACTTGCAGGCTTTAACCTCGAGAGGGTGAACAGGTTTTGGTCAGAAGCACCTCTGGGTTAAACAACAGAAGATGGACTTACAATGTGAATCATTAAGAGTAAAATATCAGTTCTACAGAGAGGAGCTTTAGACTCCGCCCACTAATTATTACAGCAGAACTAAGTTTGCTTGTTTAGTTTAAAAAAAAGACTAACCAAAAGCCTGAGAAAATAAATATGTTTTCAGTCTAGACTTAAACATTGAGACTGTGTCCGAATCCCGAACAGAGGCAGGAAGATTATTCCAAAGTTGTGGAGCTTTGTAAGAAAATGCTCTTCCACCAGCTGTGGTCTTTTTAATTTTAGGAACTATAAGTAACCCTGCATCTTGTGAACGAAGTGGACGCGCTGGGTTGTAGTGATTAATAAGTTCACTCAGATACTGTGGTACAGACCATGTAGCGCTTTATAGGTTAGTAAAAGTATTTTGTAATCAATGCGGAATTTAACTGGCAGTCAGTGTAGAGATGATAGAACAGGAGTAATATGATCAAATTTTTTAGTTCAAGTTAGCACTCGAGCTGCTGCATTTTGAACTAACTGGAGTTTGTTTATGGATCTACCAGAGCATCCAGTTAGAAGAGCATTACAATAATCTAACCGAGAAGTTATAAACGCATGGATCAGTTTTTCAGCGTCATTAACAGATAGTTTATTTCTTATTTTAGAGATATTACGCAAATGATAGAAAGCAACTCTAGTAATATTATTAATGTGTGTATCAAAGGAAAGATCTGAATCTATTGTGACACCCAAGTTTTTTACATCTGGGCTGGGAGTAACAGAGAAAGTGTTTAGGTTTAGCACCAGGTTAGACAACTTGTCTCTTGCAGCTTTAGAGCCAACAAGTAAAACCTCAGTTTTATCTGAATTAAGTAAAAGAAAATTACACGACATCCAGTTTTTTATGTCGTTTACACTTTAGTCTTCTATCTTACTGATTGTGTCAGTATCATTTGGTTTGGCTGATATATACAGCTGTGTGTCATCTGCATAGCAGTGAAATTTTATGCCATGTTTATGAATAATTTCACCTAGTGGAAGCATATAGAGTGTAAATAATAGAGGTCCAAGTACCGACCCCTGTGGAACACCACACTTTACTTTTGTAGTTTCCGAGCATTTATTATTTACATAAACAAATTGTGAGCGGTCAGTCAGATATGATTGAAACCAAGAGAGTGCGAGTCCTTTAACACCTACTGTATTTTCTAGCCTCTCCAGTAAAATGTTCTGATCGACCGTATCAAACGCTGCACTAAGATCTAATAGAACAAGAAAAGAGACACATCCATTATCAGAAGACATTAACAACTCGTTAACTACTCTAATTAATGCGGTTTCGGTACTATGATTGGGTCTAAATCCTGATTGAAATTTTTCATGAGTACAATTTTCATTCAAATAAGAACATAATTGTTTGGAAACGACTTTTTCTAATATTTTAGAGACAAAAGGAAGGTTTGAAATTGGCCTATAATTAGATAAAACATGTGGATCAAGATTAGGTTTTTTAATCAGGGGTTTAATAACGGCACTTTTAAACAATGTAGGTACATACCCAAGGCTAAGGGATGCATTGATTAATGTAAGCAGGGGCTCTACAATAGCTGGGAGTAAATCTTTAAGTAAACGAGTTGGAACAGGATCGAGTATACACGATGATGACTTAGATGATTTAATCAACACAGTTAGTTCATTTTGGGAGATTGAAAACGGTTTTAATTCTGGATGAATAAGGTGTTTATGCGCTGGAGTACAAAACAAACAAACAAAAACAGGCTTCGTTTGTATGACGGTAGCAGAAGTTTCCTAGTAACAGACTTCGAAAACAAGCACGGATTTACGTTAGGAAACACAAGCGCTTTTTTATGATAGACAAAATAAAACTCTATATTAACTACAAGCGGAAGATTAACGTTTAAATTATACATTTAAAATATACATATATAAAAAGTTACTTCACTAATGGCTACAAACAAACAACTAGGCTACAGTCTCAGCGTGCACACTACCTAATAACAGCATAGTAAACACCTTGGCAACTTCTTAACAACACTTAAATGACCAACTACCAAGTACCTAGCAACAGTTTAGTAAAATGTTTAATAACAATTTTAGCAATTAACCCACTACCATAGTAACCACCAAGCAAAAGCTTAGCAAGCAAAAAGCATCATCTAAGTAACTGCTTAGCCACTTATCCATACCTTGGCAACCACCTAAGAAAACCTTAGCAACCAAGGTGTACATGTGAGTCTAGGGTCTAGTCTAGGACAGAGCAACACCAACCCAGAATCCATCACCATTAATGTTTATGGCCATGAAGCCTGAAGTCTCAGTTCAGCTGGTAATTTGAAGAGACGAATTTGGATGTATTTTTTTAAGATAGAATCACATGTTCTTGGATTTAAATGAGAGATTTTATATGTTGAGGTTGGATTTGATTTAGAGATGTGATGATTTGATGTTGGATTCTGCATGATGTACTAAAACAGAAACTGAGTAAAGAGCCTGAAGATCTACCACCACAGCCATACTAGATGACTTGAATTTCTGGGGAGGAGTATACAAATGGAAATAGAGATCACTGATGTCCAATAAGCATCAAGTAACAGAGTGATGTGATGAGGGAGGTGACGGTGTGGAAAATACGTTTATTTAGAGAAAGAGCGACTGAAATATTCAAAGCTCAGAAGAACCTAAAGTAACACATTATTAACACTTTATCTACCTCTAGCGTTCACTACCTACTAATATTATATACACATTAACACTTTATCTATCTCTACCGTTCACTACCTACTAATATTATATACACATTAACACTTTATCTATCTCTACCATTCACTACCTACTAATATTATATACACATTAACACTTTATCTATCTCTACCGTTCACTACCTACTAATATTATATACACATTAACACTTTATCTATCTCTACCGTTCACTACCTACTAATATTATATACACATTAACACTTTATCTATCTCTACCGTTCACTACCTACTAATATTATATACAGATTAACACTTTATCTATCTCTACCGTTCACTACCTACTAATATTATATACACATTAACACTTTATCTATCTCTACCGTTCACTACCTACTAATATTATCTATCTCTACCGTTCACTACCTACTAATATTATATACACATTAACACTTTATCTATCTCTACCGTTCACTACCTACTAATATTATCTATCTCTACCATTCACTACCTACTAATATTATATACACATTAACACTTTATCTATCTCTACCGTTCACTACCTACTAATATTATCTATCTCTACCGTTCACTACCTACTAATATTATATACACATTAACACTTTATCTATCTCTACCTTTCACTACCTACTAATATTATATACACATTAACACTTTATCTATCTGTACCGTTCACTACCTACTACTATGATATACACAATAACACTTTATCTATCTGTACCCTTCACTACCTACTAATATTATATACACATTAACACTATCTATCGCTATCGTTCACTACCTACTAATATTATGTACACATTAACACTTTATCTATCTGTACTGTCCACTACTTACTAATATTATATACACATTAACACTATCTATCTCTACCCTTCACTACATACTAATATTATATACTCATTAACACTATCTATCTCTACCGTTCATTAACTACTAATATTAAATACACATTAAAACTTTTTCTATCTCTACCGTTCACTACCTAATAATATTATATACACATTAACACTATATATCTCTACTGTTCACTACCTACTAATATTATGTACACATTAACACTTTATCTAGCTCTACCATTCACTACCTACTAATATTATACACAAATTAACACTCTACCTACCTCTACCGTTCATTACCTACTACTATTATATACACATTAACACTTTATCTATCTCTATCCTTCACTACCTACTAATATAATATACACATTAACACATTATATCTACCGTTCACTACCTACTTATATTATATACACATTAACACATTATCTATCTCTACCGTTATCTACCTACTAATATTATATACAGATTAACACATTATCTATCTCTACCGTTCACTACCTACTAATATTTTATACACATTAACACTCTACCTACCTCTACCGTTCATTACCTACTACTATTATATACACATCAACACTTTATCTATCTCTATCCTTCACTACCTAATATAATATACACATTAACACATTATGTCTACCGTTCACTACCTACTTATATTATATACACATTAACACTTTATTCATCTCTACCGTTCACTACCTATTTATATTACATACACATTAACACTTTTCTATCTCTACCGTTCACTACCTACTAATATTATAAACACAATAACACTTTATTCAACTCTACCGTTCACTACCTTCTAATATTATATACACTTTAACACTTTATCTATCTCTACCGTTCACTACCTACTAATATTATATACACATTAACACTTTATTCATCTCTACGGTTCACTACCTATTTATATTACATACACATTAACACTTTTCTATCTCTACCGTTCACTACCTACTAATATTATATACACATTAACACTTTATCTATCTCTACAGTTCACTACCTACTAATATTATATACACATTAATATTTTATGTATCTCTACCGTTCACTACCTACTAATATTATATACACATTAACACTTTATCTGACTCTACTGTTCACTACCTACTATTATATACACATTAACACTATCTATCGCTATCGTTCACTACCTACTAATATTATGTACACATTAACACTTTATCTATCTGTACTGTCCACTACTTACTAATATTATATACACATTAACACTATCTATCTCTACCCTTCACTACATACTAATATTATATACTCATTAACACTATCTATCTCTACCGTTCATTAACTACTAATATTAAATACACATTAAAACTTTTTCTATCTCTACCGTTCACTACCTAATAATATTATATACACATTAACACTATATATCTCTACTGTTCACTACCTACTAATATTATGTACACATTAACACTTTATCTAGCTCTACCATTCACTACCTACTAATATTATACACAAATTAACACTCTACCTACCTCTACCGTTCATTACCTACTACTATTATATACACATTAACACTTTATCTATCTCTATCCTTCACTACCTACTAATATAATATACACATTAACACATTATATCTACCGTTCACTACCTACTTATATTATATACACATTAACACATTATCTATCTCTACCGTTATCTACCTACTAATATTATATACAGATTAACACATTATCTATCTCTACCGTTCACTACCTACTAATATTTTATACACATTAACACTCTACCTACCTCTACCGTTCATTACCTACTACTATTATATACACATCAACACTTTATCTATCTCTATCCTTCACTACCTAATATAATATACACATTAACACATTATGTCTACCGTTCACTACCTACTTATATTATATACACATTAACACATTATCTATCTCTACCGTTATCTACCTACTAATATTATATACAGATTAACACATTATCTATCTCTACCGTTCACTACCTACTAATATTATATACAGATTAACACTTTATCTATCTCTACCGTTCACTACCTACTAATATTATATACACATTAACACTCTATCTCTACCGTTCACTACCTACTAATATTATATACACATTAACACTCTATCTCTACCCTTCACTACCTACTAATATTATATACACATTAACACTTTAACATTAACACTATCTATATCTACCGTTCACTACCTACTAATATTATATACACATTAACACTTTATCTATCTCTACCCTTCACTACTTACTAATTTTATATACATATTAACACTATCCATCTCTACTGTTCACTACCTACTAATATTATATACACATTAACACTATCTATCTCTACCCTTCACTACATACTAATATTATATACTCATTAACACTATTTATCTCTACCGTTCATTAACTACTAATATTAAATACACATTAAAACTTTTTCTATATCTACCTTTCACTACCTAATAATATTATATACACATTAACACTATATATCTCTACTGTTCACTACCTACTAATGTTATATACACATTAACACTTTATCTAGCTCTACTATTCACTACTTACTAATATTATATACACATTAACACTCTACCTACCTCTACCGTTCATTACCTACTACTATTATATACACATTAACACTTTATCTATCTCTATCCTTCACTACCTACTAATATAATACACACATTAACACTTTATCTCTACCGTTCACTACTTACTTATATTATATACACATTAACACTTTATCTATCTCTAAAGTTATCTACCTACTAATATTATATACAGATTAACACATTATCTATCTCTACCGTTCACTACCTACTAATATTATATACACATTAAGACTTTAACATTAACACTATCTGTCTCTTCCGTTCACTACCTACTAATATTATATACACATTAACACTTTATCTATCTCTACCGTTATCTCCCTACTAATATTATATACAGATTAACACTTTATCTATCTCTACCGTTCACTACCTACTAATATTATATACACATTAACACTCTATCTCTACCGATCACTACCTACTAATATTATATACACATTAACACTTTAACATTAACACTATCTGTCTCTTCCGTTCACTACCTACTAATATTATGTACACATTAACACTTTATCTATCTCTACTGTCCACTACCTACTAATATTATATACACATTAACACTTTATCTATCTCTACTGTCCACTACCTACTAATATTATATACACATTAACACTATCTATCTCTACCCTTCACTACATACCAATATTATATACTCATTCACACTATCTATCTCTACCGTTCATTAACTACTAATATTAAATACACATTAAAACTTTTTCTATCTCTACCTTTCACTACCTAATAATATTATATACACATTAACACTATATATCTCTACTGTTCACTACCTACTAATATTATGTACACATTAACACTTTATCTAGCTCTACCATTCACTACCTACTAATATTATATACACTCTACCTACCTCTACCGTTCATTACCTACTACTATTATATACACATTAACACTTTGTCTATCTCTATCCTTCACTACCTACTATTATAATATACACATTAACACTTTATCTCTACTGTTCACTACCTACTCATATTATATACACATTAACACTTTATCTATCTCTACCGTTATCTACCTACTAATATTATATACAGATTAACACGTTATTTATCTCTACCGTTCACTACCTACTAATATTATATACACATTAACACTTTAACATTAACACTATCTATCTCTACCGTTCACTACCTACTAATATTATATACACATTAACACTATCTATCTCTACCGTTATCTACAGGGGTTGGACAAAATAACTGAAACACCTGTCATTTTAGTGTGTGAGGTTTCATTGCTAAATTGGACCAGTCTGGTGGCCAATCTTCATTAATTGCACATTGCACCAGTAAGAGCAGAGTGTGAAGGTTCAATTAGCAGGGTAAGAGCACAGTTTTGCTCAAAATATTGCAATGCACACAACATTATGGGTGACATACCAGAGTTCAAAAGAGGACAAATTGTTGGTGCACGTCTTGCTGGCGCATCTGTGACCAAGACAGCAAGTCTTTGTGATGTATCAAGAGCCACGGTATCCAGGGTAATGTCAGCATACCACCAAGAAGGACAAACCACATCCAACAGGATTAACTGTGGACGCAAGAGGAAGCTGTCTGAAAGGGATGTTCGGGTGCTAACCCGGATTGTATCCAAAAAACATAAAACCACGGCTGCCCAAATCACGGGAGAATTAAATGTGCACCTCAACTCTCCTGTTTCCACCAGAACTGTCCGTCGGGAGCTCCACAGGGTCAATATACACGGCCGGGCTGCTATAGCCAAACCTTTGGTCACTCGTGCCAATGCCAAACGTCGGTTTCAATGGTGCAAGGAGCGCAAATCTTGGGCTGTGGACAATGTGAAACATGTATTGTTCTCTGGTGAGTCCACCTTTACTGTTTTCCCCACATCCGGGAGAGTTACGGTGTGGAGAAGCCCCAAAGAAGCGTACCACCCAGACTGTTGCATGCCCAGAGTGAAGCATGGGGGTGGATCAGTGATGGTTTGGGCTGCCATATCATGGCATTCCCTTGGCCCAATACTTGTGCTAGATGGGCGCGTCACTGCCAAGGACTACCGAACCATTCTGGAGGACCATGTGCATCCAATGGTGGTGCCGTGTATCAGGATGACAATGCACCAATACACACAGCAAGACTGGTGAAAGATTGGTTTGATGAACATGAAAGTGAAGTTGAACATCTCCCATGGCCTGCACAGTCACCAGATCTAAATATTATTGAGCCACTTTGGGGTGTTTTGGAGAAGCGAATCAGGAAACGTTTTCCTCCACCAGCATCACGTAGTGACCTGGCCACTATCCTGCAAGAAGAATGGCTTAAAATCCCTCTGACCACTGTGCAGGACTTGTATATGTCATTTCCAAGACAAATTGATGCTGTATTGGCTGCAAAAGGAGGTCCTACACCATACTAATAAATTATTGTGGTCTAAAACCAGGTGTTTCAGTTATTTTGTCCAACCCCTGTACCTACTAATATTATATACAGATTAACACTTTATCTATCTCTACCGTTCACTACCTACTAATATTATATACACATTAACACTCTATCTATCTCTACCGTTAACTACCTACTAATATTATATACACATTAACAATTTAACATTAACACTATCTATCTCTACCGTTCACTACCTACTAATATTATATACACATTAACACTTTATCTATCTCTACCCTTCACTACTTACTAATTTTATATACATATTAACACTCTATCCATCTCTACTGTTCACTACCTACTAATATTATATACACATTAACACTTCATTTATCTCTACCCTTCACTACCCACTAATATTATATACACATTAACACTTCATCTATCTGTTCTGTCCACTACCTACTAATATTATATACACATTAACACTATTTATCTCTACCGTTCACTACCTACTAATATTATATACACATTAACACTTTATCTATCTCTACCGTTCACTACCTAATAATATTATATACACATTAACACTTTAACATTAACACTTTATCTGTCTCTTCCGTTCACTACCTATTAATATTATATACACATTAACACTTTATCTATCTCTACCCTTCACTACCTACTAATATTTTATACACATTAACACTATCTATCTCTATCGTTCACTGCCTACTAATATTATATACACATTAACACTTTATCTATCTCTACCATTCACTACATACTAATATTATATACACATTAACACTTTATCTCTACCGTTCACTACCTACTAATATTACATACACATTAACACTTTAACATTAACACTCTATGTAGCTCTACCGTTCACTACCTACTAATATTATATACACATTAACACTTTATCTATCTCTACCGTTCACTACCTACTAATATTATATACACATTAACACTTTATCTATCTCTACCCTTTACTACGTACTAATTTTATATACACATTAACACTACCTATTTCTACTGTTCACTACCTACTAATATTATTTACACATTAACACTTTATTTATCTCTACCCTTTACTACCCACTAATATTATATACAATTTAACACTTTATCTGTCTCTACCGTTCACTACCTACTAATATTTTATAGGGTTGGTAAGATGTGATCATTTATGTTGCTTCTAAATGTAATTTTATTTCAGGTGGAACATTCAGTAAAACTTCTCCAGTTCTTCAGGAATGTTTCAGTGATGAAGCAGGTTCTGATCCTCCTCCTGTATCTCACAGGTAAGTGTTTACATAGTTCATAAGTGACCAGAAATAAAGTTTAAAGGGATGAATGAGTTTTGGATGGTTAAATGCAAGCACAAATTAATAAATGAATAAATTAACTAATTTCTACACATATTCATTCATTAATGAACCCTCCTGACCTCAGGATGTGCTGCACTCTGATCAAACAAGCTGGAATGCGCCGAAAAGAATCACATTGTTACTGTGCTTGTGTTCATGTACATATGACAAATGCTGACAAAGATCTAAACAATAAATGAATTAGTGAATGATTTGATGAATGAATAATTAAGTGATGGATGTATGGATAGAGTTTTGGTTGAATAAATAATTGAATGAATGAATCTGATCCACAGGAGTTGCCTCCTTCATCCAGTATAAATACTATCTGGTCCAGCAGAATAAAACATGGAGTGATGCTCAGACCTACTGCAGATCTCATTACACCGACCTGGCTACCATCCACAGTGATGCTGACATGGTTAAACTACAAGCTGAAGCTCAGATACACCAGTTCAGTGGTGACGCCTGGTTTGGACTCTACAAGGAATCACATGACTGGCGCTGGTCCTACAGAAATGAGACTCTAGGAACTTTCATCATCTGGGGAGCTGGTGAGCCAAGCAATACTGGAAAGAAAGAAGAGTGTGGTGCGATCTATACACCTGGTACTTGGTGGGACGTACCCTGTGCATGGACACTTTCCTTTCTTTGCTATGACGGTAGGTGGGCTTGTGTTGTATGATGTAGTAGTTTTCTCACCATCAGGTTTTTCACAATACTAATAGAGAACAATGTGTTTTAATCTGACAGAGAGGAACACTGGTACCAGCAGGTACATTCATATCTCTAACAGTAAGACCTGGTATGAGGCTCAGAGATACTGCAGACTGTATCATACCGACCTGGCCAGCTCAAAAGATGCAACTGAAAACTCTATTCTCCGTGGCAAGGTCTCTTACTGGACCTGGATTGGTCTGCATAAGGTCACCTGGAAGTGGTCATATCAGACCAACCTGGCCAACATTACCTGGAAGTCTGGACAACCTGATAATTACCTAGCATTTGAAGATTGTGGTTATTTATCTAATTTTCAGGCTGCTGATGCTCGGTGCTCAAACATCAAACCTTTCTTCTGTCATGAAGGTAAATAAATTGTTTACTTAGTTGCAGATTAATCTCAATTGCATTAATAATATATGTTTAATTTTGTTCTGTGACCAGCTCTACGAGACAGGATCCTGAGGTTCAGGGTTCAGTCAGATCAGAACATGAACGATCCTGCAGTAAAGGCAGCACTCCTGGAGAAGGTTAGTCTCATTCTCTACAAGGTTCTACTGAAATGTACAGTTTCTCATTATTCCACCAAGAACCTCAGTGTCCATCAAGCTCTTATTCAAGTCTGTACTGTTACTATCATCTTCTTCTACCATTTTACACTAAACACATCAGTTCCAATCAAAATCATCTTCTGTTCCTCAGATCCAGCAGAAACTGAAGGAGCTTGGGATGGAACAGAACATTACACTGAAATGGAGGGAGCAACCAGGAGGAGATGTGTTCCACAAGATTAAAGATGCTGATAGAGTAGAGAATGAAAGATGTGAGATTAAAATCTTTTAATTTGATTATTTTCATGCTACGACCTGCAGACTTTCATCTACAACGCTACACTCTACTTCTTCAAATGTGGACGGTACTTCAACTCAAGAACATGTTTAAATAATTCTGGAAGTTCTGGATGCTTTATTCTGATTATATAAATTTAGAATTTATTTCCACAACTTGTTTCTAACTTTTTATGTAATTATAAGAAAAAAAGGTAGAAAATGTAAAAAAGTTAATAAAAGAAATATTACCAGATAAACTCTAGTACAGAGATCCTGTCATTTCTTAATCCCCTTCAACCTGCCCCTCTTACACCCACCTGTAAAAGAATAACAACAATCTCATCGATCAGCTATTTTAACCCTTCATCCCGCCATGTTTTAAGACTGGGGAGCCCGTACATTTACATATAGCAGACGCTTTTATCCAAAGCAATTAAGTATTAAGGGTTAAGGACCTTGCTCAAGGGCCGAAAAGTGGCAACTTGGCAGTTGTGGGGCTTGAATCAGTAACCTTTCAATTACTAGTCCAGTTCCTTAACCACTAGGCTACATCCCGTACGTCTTAACTAATGAAGAAAAGTAAAAAAAAAAAAAAAAAAAAAAGTTTAAATGGTGGCCTGCCCAGATAAGGCTTGATGGCTAAAATAGAAGAAGAACAATTTTATAAGTAACATCTGTGTCAATATGTACAAAACAGGTTTTATAAGTGGGTCAGAGTGACCCTGATCTCTCAAGTGAACGGAAAAACAAACAAGCGGGTTAGGATGAGGTGACAGAAAATGAAGTCCTCATTTTCCAATCCAGAGAGCTTATTGTACATCATTATTTAATATTCTGTAGATTATTAGAATGGTGTTGTGGTTCTACATAATGAACATTTATTGATTATTACTACTGGCTGTTACTCTCTGCAGCAATACATCAGACCCTTTGGTAACGTGGTAAGATAAAAGTCACTGTTGAGTTAAAGCCATATGATGACCCATGTAGGTTTAGCTAAACAGCATGAAAAAGCAACATGAGAATGTTTGGTCTCTGTTCTCTGTACATGTATAACTTTAGTGAGAGTGTGTGTGGTGTATCGATGGCTGATGCCTGAGCCTCCTTAATCAACAGGTTAGTCTGATTTATCAGAGTTGGTGCAGGATTTTAAAGTGGAAGGTCTAAGATGTGTCTGGAGATTAAGAAATAAAGAGCATAACCCACGATCATAATGAAGTACGGTGTCTCTGTAGCTTACAGAGCATAAAAACCGTGTGGAAGCACTTCAGGTACCAGCAGTGGTTCTTAAACCATTATTTTAAGATTTTCTGCCCTGCAAAAAAGCCACAATGCAAAGGGTTTAAACAAATCAGCAGAGCAGCGTAACTCATTACCCTACCAAATAAACTTCAGGGTTCGGCTGCAATTAGGTTAACATGAACTACAGATCCTCATCATGTACTCATTTATATAACTCGATCTGGGAAAGAACTTGTTGTAATGTCTATAAATAAAATCCTCTGACAGACTGTCCCCATAACTATACCATTTATGTATCGTTTCTATTTTAATACTGTGTGTGACTGGAGATATAGTGTTAGGAATGATGTTATACCAATATCCTGTACACAAGTCTAAAGAACATTAGTACTGCATGCTTAAATCACATCTGTATTGATTTCTGTGTATTAGAGCTGTTTAATCTATATATCAGTATTTAGATCTGTTATTATGTTAGTGATATGAAGAGTTCACTTTTACAATCAGATAAGTTTCCTTTGTGAGGCAACTTAGAATGTTTTTGTCAAAACTAAGCTTTTAGCGTCACCTACTGACCACAAGTGGGTAACCTGCATGGTAGGCAGCAAGTATTTCGTCACGTGATCTTACGGAAAGTTCATCTCCTGCACGCCACACCTCTCTATATGAGTTAAAAACAGGCCTCCCAAGTTTGCAGCTCCCTCAGAAGAATTAAAGAGTTCTCGCAACTGATGCCAACACACGATTCGATCAGCTGATTCAGTTCACCGTTTTTGCAAGTTTGTACCAACCTCACCAATATTGCTCGCCTGCACCGTCTTCTTTCGCTGAAAGATACTGAAATTCGGGTTCATGCGTTCATCTCATCCCATCTCATCGCTACTGCAAAATGCAAGTATACGTTCTCTTCAGTACATTAAAACTCTGCTGCTAGAGTGATTTCATATCCCCCAGTCGGCTACACTGGCTCCCAGTTCTCCCGCTGATGTACAATCAAAACTTCTAGTTCAGAATGCTGCTGCCCGTATCATTTCTAGAACCCCATCCATTCATCACATCACCCCCGTTCTTCAACAGCTCCACAGCTCCCGTCTCTGGAACTCCCTCCCACCAGACATTCGTAATATTGACTCTCTAGACATTTTTAAATCACGCCTCAAAACTCACCTGTTTAGGACATCATACAGTCTTTAGCCTGTTCTCTTGACTATATATATATTTAAAATTCTTTCCCTGTTTTTATTGCTGTTTTATGCTGTTTGTATGTTTATTTTTATGTACGGTGACCTTGAGAGTCCTGAAAGGCACCTATAAATAAAATTTATTATTATTATTATCTCATGATTTCTCCTCATCTAACCTAAGTGGCTTTTTATTATTTATTTATTTTCCTTCCCTTGGGTATTAGAAAGGCACTCTATAAATGCAATTTATGCAGCTATTAACTTGTTATTTGAGACAAACTGCAGCCAAACCCTGAACTTTATTTGGTAGGGTAATGAGTTATAATACTCTGGTGATTTGTTTAAATGATTTGAATTGTGGCTTTTTTTTTTGCAGAGCAGAAAATCTTTAAAATGATGATTTTCAAATTCACGACCACTGCTGGTAACTGAAGTGCTTCCAGGTGGTTCTCAAATCTGAGCAGTTGAAGGTTACTGCTAACCTTTTGTTTACTAGTCCAGTACCTTAACCACTGAGCTAGCACTACCCTAACGTATCCTGAGCTTGTCAGACACGCCCTTTCATTTAGCAGAAGCTTTTATTTAAAGTGATTGAAAACAGTTTAAGCAATTAGGGGTTAAGGACCTTGTACAGGGGCCCAATAGTGGCAACTTGGAGGTTGGGCTTGAATTATAGCCAGTACCTTAACCTTCTTTCTTATCAGTTGTTCTCTTTAAAGTGAAATGTGTTGGTGAAACCAGTTCATCTGGTAATGTGATGATGTTGGATTTGATTTGAAGATATGATCACATGTTCTTGGATTTAAATGAGAGATTTTATATGTTGAGGTTGGATTTGATTTATAGATGTGATGATTTGATGTTAGATTCTGTATGATGTACTAAAATAGAAACTGAGTAAAGAGCCTGAAGATCTACCACCACAGCCACGACTATCTGATTTGAATTTCTGGGGAGGAGTATACAAATGGAAATAGAGATCACTGATGTCCAATCAGCATCAAGTAATAGAGTGATGTGATGAGGGAGGGTGACGGTGTGGAAAATACATTTATTTATTTATATCTACCTATTTATATTACATACACATTAACACTTTATTCATCTCTACCGTTCACTACCTATTTATATTACATACACATTAACACTTTTCTATCTCTACCGTTCACTACCTACTAATATTATAAACACAATAACACTTTATTCAACTCTACCGTTCACTACCTTCTAATATTATATACACTTTAACACTTTATCTATCTCTACCGTTCACTACCTACTAATATTATATACACATTAACACTTTATTCATCTCTACGGTTCACTACCTATTTATATTACATACACATTAACACTTTTCTATCTCTACCGTTCACTACCTACTAATATTATATACACATTAACACTTTATCTATCTCTACAGTTCACTACCTACTAATATTATATACACATTAATATTTTATGTATCTCTACCGTTCACTACCTACTAATATTATATACACATTAACACTTTATCTGACTCTACTGTTCACTACCTACTATTATATACACATTAACACTTTATCTATCTCTACTGTTCACTACCTACTAATATTATGTACACATTAACACTTTATCTAGCTCTACCATTCACTACCTACTAATATTATATACACTCTACCTACCTCTACCGTTCATTACCTACTACTATTATATACACATTAACACTTTGTCTATCTCTATCCTTCACTACCTACTATTATAATATACACATTAACACTTTATCTCTACTGTTCACTACCTACTCATATTATATACACATTAACACTTTATCTATCTCTACCGTTATCTACCTACTAATATTATATACAGATTAACACGTTATCTATCTCTACCGTTCACTACCTACTAATATTATATACACATTAACACTTTAACATTAACACTATCTATCTCTACCGTTCACTACCTACTAATATTATATACACATTAACACTATCTATCTCTACCGTTATCTACAGGGGTTGGACAAAATAACTGAAACACCTGTCATTTTAGTGTGGGAGGTTTCATGGCTAAATTGGACCAGTCTGGTGGCCAATCTTCATTAATTGCACATTGCACCAGTAAGAGCAGAGTGTGAAGGTTCAATTAGCAGGGTAAGAGCACAGTTTTGCTCAAAATATTGCAATGCACACAACATTATGGGTGACATACCAGAGTTCAAAAGAGGACAAATTGTTGGTGCACGTCTTGCTGGCGCATCTGTGACCAAGACAGCAAGTCTTTGTGATGTATCAAGAGCCACGGTATCCAGGGTAATGTCAGCATACCACCAAGAAGGACAAACCACATCCAACAGGATTAACTGTGGACGCAAGAGGAAGCTGTCTGAAAGGGATGTTCGGGTGCTAACCCGGATTGTATCCAAAAAACATAAAACCACGGCTGCCCAAATCACGGGAGAATTAAATGTGCACCTCAACTCTCCTGTTTCCACCAGAACTGTCTATCGGGAGCTCCACAGGGTCAATATACACGGCCGGGCTGCTATAGCCAAACCTTTGGTCACTCGTGCCAATGCCAAACGTCGGTTTCAATGGTGCAAGGAGCGCAAATCTTGGGCTGTGGACAATGTGAAACATGTATTGTTCTCTGGTGAGTCCACCTTTACTGTTTTCCCCACATCCGGGAGAGTTACGGTGTGGAGAAGCCCCAAAGAAGCGTACCACCCAGACTGTTGCATGCCCAGAGTGAAGCATGGGGGTGGATCAGTGATGGTTTGGGCTGCCATATCATGGCATTCCCTTGGCCCAATACTTGTGCTAGATGGGCGCGTCACTGCCAAGGACTACCGAACCATTCTGGAGGACCATGTGCATCCAATGGTGGTGCCGTGTATCAGGATGACAATGCACCAATACACACAGCAAGACTGGTGAAAGATTGGTTTGATGAACATGAAAGTGAAGTTGAACATCTCCCATGGCCTGCACAGTCACCAGATCTAAATATTATTGAGCCACTTTGGGGTGTTTTGGAGAAGCGAATCAGGAAACGTTTTCCTCCACCAGCATCACGTAGTGACCTGGCCACTATCCTGCAAGAAGAATGGCTTAAAATCCCTCTGACCACTGTGCAGGACTTGTATATGTCATTTCCAAGACAAATTGATGCTGTATTGGCTGCAAAAGGAGGTCCTACACCATACTAATAAATTATTGTGGTCTAAAACCAGGTGTTTCAGTTATTTTGTCCAACCCCTGTACCTACTAATATTATATACAGATTAACACTTTATCTATCTCTACCGTTCACTACCTACTAATATTATATACACATTAACACTCTATCTATCTCTACCGTTAACTACCTACTAATATTATATACACATTAACAATTTAACATTAACACTATCTATCTCTACCGTTCACTACCTACTAATATTATATACACATTAACACTTTATCTATCTCTACCCTTCACTACTTACTAATTTTATATACATATTAACACTCTATCCATCTCTACTGTTCACTACCTACTAATATTATATACACATTAACACTTCATTTATCTCTACCCTTCACTACCCACTAATATTATATACACATTAACACTTCATCTATCTGTTCTGTCCACTACCTACTAATATTATATACACATTAACACTATTTATCTCTACCGTTCACTACCTACTAATATTATATACACATTAACACTTTATCTATCTCTACCATTCACTACCTAATAATATTATATACACATTAACACTTTAACATTAACACTTTATCTGTCTCTTCCGTTCACTACCTATTAATATTATATACACATTAACACTTTATCTATCTCTACCCTTCACTACCTACTAATATTTTATACACATTAACACTATCTATCTCTATCGTTCACTGCCTACTAATATTATATACACATTAACACTTTATCTATCTCTACCATTCACTACATACTAATATTATATACACATTAACACTTTATCTCTACCGTTCACTACCTACTAATATTACATACACATTAACACTTTAACATTAACACTCTATGTAGCTCTACCGTTCACTACCTACTAATATTATATACACATTAACACTTTATCTATCTCTACCGTTCACTACCTACTAATATTATATACACATTAACACTTTATCTATCTCTACCCTTTACTACGTACTAATTTTATATACACATTAACACTACCTATTTCTACTGTTCACTACCTACTAATATTATTTACACATTAACACTTTATTTATCTCTACCCTTTACTACCCACTAATATTATATACAATTTAACACTTTATCTGTCTCTACCGTTCACTACCTACTAATATTTTATAGGGTTGGTAAGATGTGATCATTTATGTTGCTTCTAAATGTAATTTTATTTCAGGTGGAACATTCAGTAAAACTTCTCCAGTTCTTCAGGAATGTTTCAGTGATGAAGCAGGTTCTGATCCTCCTCCTGTATCTCACAGGTAAGTGTTTACATAGTTCATAAGTGACCAGAAATAAAGTTTAAAGGGATGAATGAGTTTTGGATGGTTAAATGCAAGCACAAATTAATAAATGAATAAATTAACTAATTTCTACACATATTCATTCATTAATGAACCCTCCTGACCTCAGGATGTGCTGCACTCTGATCAAACAAGCTGGAATGCGCCGAAAAGAATCACATTGTTACTGTGCTTGTGTTCATGTACATATGACAAATGCTGACAAAGATCTAAACAATAAATGAATTAGTGAATGATTTGATGAATGAATAATTAAGTGATGGATGTATGGATAGAGTTTTGGTTGAATAAAGAATTGAATGAATGAATCTGATCCACAGGAGTTGCCTCCTTCATCCAGTATAAATACTATCTGGTCCAGCAGAATAAAACATGGAGTGATGCTCAGACCTACTGCAGATCTCATTACACCGACCTGGCTACCATCCACAGTGATGCTGACATGGTTAAACTACAAGCTGAAGCTCAGATACACCAGTTCAGTGGTGACGCCTGGTTTGGACTCTACAAGGAATCACATGACTGGCGCTGGTCCTACAGAAATGAGACTCTAGGAACTTTCATCATCTGGGGAGCTGGTGAGCCAAGCAATACTGGAAAGAAAGAAGAGTGTGGTGCGATCTATACACCTGGTACTTGGTGGGACGTACCCTGTGCATGGACACTTTCCTTTCTGTGCTATGACGGTAGGTGGGCTTGTGTTGTATGATGTAGTAGTTTTCTCACCATCAGGTTTTTCACAATACTAATAGAGAACAATGTGTTTTAATCTGACAGAGAGGAACACTGGTACCAGCAGGTACATTCATATCTCTAACAGTAAGACCTGGTATGAGGCTCAGAGATACTGCAGACTGTATCATACCGACCTGGCCAGCTCAAAAGATGCAACTGAAAACTCTATTCTCCGTGGCATGGTCTCTTACTGGACCTGGATTGGTCTGCATAAGGTCACCTGGAAGTGGTCATATCAGACCAACCTGGCCAACATTACCTGGAAGTCTGGACAACCTGATAATTACCTAGCATTTGAAGATTGTGGTTATTTATCTAATTTTCAGGCTGCTGATGCTCGGTGCTCAAACATCAAACCTTTCTTCTGTCATGAAGGTAAATAAATTGTTTACTTAGTTGCAGATTAATCTCAATTGCATTAATAATATATGTTTAATTTTGTTCTGTGACCAGCTCTACGAGACAGGATCCTGAGGTTCAGGGTTCAGTCAGATCAGAACATGAACGATCCTGCAGTAAAGGCAGCACTCCTGGAGAAGGTTAGTCTCATTCTCTACAAGGTTCTACTGAAATGTACAGTTTCTCATTATTCCACCAAGAACCTCAGTGTCCATCAAGCTCTTATTCAAGTCTGTACTGTTACTATCATCTTCTTCTACCATTTTACACTAAACACATCAGTTCCAATCAAAATCATCTTCTGTTCCTCAGATCCAGCAGAAACTGAAGGAGCTTGGGATGGAACAGAACATTACACTGAAATGGAGGGAGCAACCAGGAGGAGATGTGTTCCACAAGATTAAAGATGCTGATAGAGTAGAGAATGAAAGATGTGAGATTAAAATCTTTTAATTTGATTATTTTCATGCTACGACCTGCAGACTTTCATCTACAACGCTACACTCTACTTCTTCAAATGTGGACGGTACTTCAACTCAAGAACATGTTTAAATAATTCTGGAAGTTCTGGATGCTTTATTCTGATTATATAAATTTAGAATTTATTTCCACAACTTGTTTCTAACTTTTTATGTAATTATAAGAAAAAAAGGTAGAAAATGTAAAAAAGTTAATAAAAGAAATATTACCAGATAAACTCTAGTACAGAGATCCTGTCATTTCTTAATCCCCTTCAACCTGCCCCTCTTACACCCACCTGTAAAAGAATAACAACAATCTCATCGATCAGCTATTTTAACCCTTCATCCCGCCATGTTTTAAGACTGGGGAGCCCGTACATTTACATATAGCAGACGCTTTTATCCAAAGCAATTAAGTATTAAGGGTTAAGGACCTTGCTCAAGGGCCGAAAAGTGGCAACTTGGCAGTTGTGGGGCTTGAATCAGTGACCTTTCAATTACTAGTCCAGTTCCTTAACCACTAGGCTACATCCCGTACGTCTGAACTAATGACGAAAAGTAAAAAAAAAAAAAAAAAAACAAGTTTAAATGGTGGCCTGCCCAGATAAGGCTTGATGGCTAAAATAGAAGAAGAACAATTTTATAAGTAACATCTGTGTCAATATGTACAAAACAGGTTTTATAAGTGGGTCAGAGTGACCCTGATCTCTCAAGTGAACGGAAAAACAAACAAGCGGGTTAGGATGAGGTGACAGAAAATGAAGTCCTCATTTTCCAATTCAGAGAGCTTATTGTACATCATTATTTAATATTCTGTAGATTATTAGAATGGTGTTGTGGTTCTACATAATGAACATTTATTGATTATTACTACTGGCTGTTACTCTCTGCAGCAATACATCAGACCCTTTGGTAACGTGGTAAGATAAAAGTCACTGTTGAGTTAAAGCCATATGATGACCCATGTAGGTTTAGCTAAACAGCATGAAAAAGCAACATGAGAATGTTTGGTCTCTGTTCTCTGTACATGTATAACTTTAGTGAGAGTGTGTGTGGTGTATCGATGGCTGATGCCTGAGCCTCCTTAATCAACAGGTTAGTCTGATTTATCAGAGTTGGTGCAGGATTTTAAAGTGGAAGGTCTAAGATGTGTCTGGAGATTAAGAAATAAAGAGCATAACCCACGATCATAATGAAGTACGGTGTCTCTGTAGCTTACAGAGCATAAAAACCGTGTGGAAGCACTTCAGGTACCAGCAGTGGTTCTTAAACCATTATTTTAAGATTTTCTGCCCTGCAAAAAAGCCACAATGCAAAGGGTTTAAACAAATCAGCAGAGCAGCGTAACTCATTACCCTACCAAATAAACTTCAGGGTTCGGCTGCAATTAGGTTAACATGAACTACAGATCCTCATCATGTACTCATTTATATAACTCGATCTGGGAAAGAACTTGTTGTAATGTCTATAAATAAAATCCTCTGACAGACTGTCCCCATAACTATACCATTTATGTATCGTTTCTATTTTAATACTGTGTGTGACTGGAGATATAGTGTTAGGAATGATGTTATACCAATATCCTGTACACAAGTCTAAAGAACATTAGTACTGCATGCTTAAATCACATCTGTATTGATTTCTGTGTATTAGAGCTGTTTAATCTATATATCAGTATTTAGATCTGTTATTATGTTAGTGATATGAAGAGTTCACTTTTACAATCAGATAAGTTTCCTTTGTGAGGCAACTTAGAATGTTTTTGTCAAAACTAAGCTTTTAGCGTCACCTACTGACCACAAGTGGGTAACCTGCATGGTAGGCAGCAAGTATTTCGTCACGTGATCTTACGGAAAGTTCATCTCCTGCACGCCACACCTCTCTATATGAGTTAAAAACAGGCCTCCCAAGTTTGCAGCTCCCTCAGAAGAATTAAAGAGTTCTCGCAACTGATGCCAACACACGATTCGATCAGCTGATTCAGTTCACCGTTTTTGCAAGTTTGTACCAACCTCACCAATATTGCTCGCCTGCACCGTCTTCTTTCGCTGAAAGATACTGAAATTCGGGTTCATGCGTTCATCTCATCCCATCTCATCGCTACTGCAAAATGCAAGTATACGTTCTCTTCAGTACATTAAAACTCTGCTGCTAGAGTGATTTCATATCCCCCAGTCGGCTACACTGGCTCCCAGTTCTCCCGCTGATGTACAATCAAAACTTCTAGTTCAGAATGCTGCTGCCCGTATCATTTCTAGAACCCCATCCATTCATCACATCACCCCCGTTCTTCAACAGCTCCACAGCTCCCGTCTCTGGAACTCCCTCCCACCAGACATTCGTAATATTGACTCTCTAGACATTTTTAAATCACGCCTCAAAACTCACCTGTTTAGGACAGCATACAGTCTTTAGCCTGTTCTCTTGACTATATATATATTTAAAATTCTTTCCCTGTTTTTATTGCTGTTTTATGCTGTTTGTATGTTTATTTTTATGTACGGTGACCTTGAGAGTCCTGAAAGGCACCTATAAATAAAATTTATTATTATTATTATCTCATGATTTCTCCTCATCTAACCTAAGTGGCTTTTTATTATTTATTTATTTTCCTTCCCTTGGGTATTAGAAAGGCACTCTATAAATGCAATTTATGCAGCTATTAACTTGTTATTTGAGACAAACTGCAGCCAAACCCTGAACTTTATTTGGTAGGGTAATGAGTTATAATACTCTGGTGATTTGTTTAAATTATTTGAATTGTGGCTTATTTTTTTGCAGAGCAGAAAATCTTTAAAATGATGATTTTCAAATTCACGACCACTGCTGGTAACTGAAGTGCTTCCAGGTGGTTCTCAAATCTGAGCAGTTGAAGGTTTAGGACCTTGCTCAGGCAATACTGCTAACCTTTTGTTTACTAGTCCAGTACCTTAACCACTGAGCTAGCACTACCCTAACGTATCCTGAGCTTGTCAGACACGCCCTTTCATTTAGCAGAAGCTTTTATTTAAAGTGATTGAAAACAGTTTAAGCAATTAGGGGTTAAGGACCTTGTACAGGGGCCCAATAGTGGCAACTTGGAGGTTGGGCTTGAATTATAGCCAGTACCTTAACCTTCTTTCTTATCAGTTGTTCTCTTTAAAGTGAAATGTGTTGGTGAAACCAGTTCATCTGGTAATGTGATGATGTTGGATTTGATTTGAAGATATGATCACATGTTCTTGGATTTAAATGAGAGATTTTATATGTTGAGGTTGGATTTGATTTATAGATGTGATGATTTGATGTTGGATTCTGTATGATGTACTAAAATAGAAACTGAGTAAAGAGCCTGAAGATCTACCACCACAGCCACGACTATCTGATTTGAATTTCTGGGGAGGAGTATACAAATGGAAATAGAGATCACTGATGTCCAATCAGCATCAAGTAATAGAGTGATGTGATGAGGGAGGGTGACGGTGTGGAAAATACATTTATTTATTTATATCTACCTATTTATATTACATACACATTAACACTTTATTCATCTCTACCGTTCACTACCTATTTATATTACATACACATTAACACTTTTCTATCTCTACCGTTCACTACCTACTAATATTATAAACACAATAACACTTTATTCAACTCTACCGTTCACTACCTTCTAATATTATAAACACAATAACACTTTATTCAACTCTACCGTTCACTACCTTCTAATATTATATACACTTTAACACTTTATCTATCTCTACCGTTCACTACCTACTAATATTATATACACATTAACACTTTATTCATCTCTACGGTTCACTACCTATTTATATTACACACACATTAACACTTTTCTATCTCTACCGTTCACTACCTACTAATATTATATACACATTAACACTTTATCTATCTCTACCGTTCACTACCTACTAATGTTATATACACATTAACACTTTATCTAACTCTACTGTTCACTACCTACTATTATATACACATTAACACTTTATCTATCTATACTGTTCACTACCTACTAATATTATATACACATTAACACTTTATCTATCTCTACCGTTCACTACCTACTAATATTATATACACATGAACACTTTATCCATCTCTACCCTACACTACCTACTAATATTATATACACATTAATATTTTATCTATCTCTACCGTTCACTACCTACTAATATTATATACACATTATCACTTTATCTACCTCTACCGTTCACTACCTACTAATATTATATACACAATAACACTTTATTCAACTCTACCGTTCACTACCTACTAATATTATATACACTTTAACACTATCTATATCTACCGTTCACTACCTACTAATATTATAAACACAATAACACTTTATTCAACTCTACCGTTCACTACCTTCTAATATTATAAACACAATAACACTTTATTCAACTCTACCGTTCACTACCTTCTAATATTATATACACTTTAACACTTTATCTATCTCTACCGTTCACTACCTACTAATATTATATACACATTAACACTTTATTCATCTCTACGGTTCACTACCTATTTATATTACACACACATTAACACTTTTCTATCTCTACCGTTCACTACCTACTAATATTATATACACATTAACACTTTATCTATCTCTACCGTTCACTACCTACTAATGTTATATACACATTAACACTTTATCTAACTCTACTGTTCACTACCTACTATTATATACACATTAACACTTTATCTATCTCTACTGTTCACTACCTACTAATATTATATACACATTAACACTTTATCTATCTCTACCGTTCACTACCTACTAATATTATATACACATGAACACTTTATCCATCTCTACCCTACACTACCTACTAATATTATATACACATTAATATTTTATCTATCTCTACCGTTCACTACCTACTAATATTATATACACATTATCACTTTATCTACCTCTACCGTTCACTACCTACTAATATTATATACACAATAACACTTTATTCAACTCTACCGTTCACTACCTACTAATATTATATACACTTTAACACTATCTATATCTACCGTTCACTACCTACTAATATTATATACACATTAATATTTTATCTATCTCTACCGTTCACTACCTACTAATATTATGAACACAATAACACTTTATCTATCTCTACCGTTCACTACCTACTAATATTATATACACATTAACACTTTATCTCTACCGTTCACTACCTACTAATATTATATACACATTAACACTTTATCTAGCTCTACCATTCACTACCTACTAAAATTATATACACATTAATATTTTATCTATCTCTACCGTTCACTACCTACTAATATTATATACACATTAACACTTTATCTCTACCGTTCACTACCTACTAATATTATATACACATTAACACTATCAATCTCTACCGTTCACTACCTACTAATATTATAAACACAATAACACTTTATTCAACTCTACCGTTCACTACCTTCTAATATTATAAACACTTTAACACTTTATCTATCTCTACCGTTCACTACCTACTAATATTATATACACATTAACACTTTATCTATCTCTACCGTTCACTACCTACTAATATTATATACACATTAACACTATCTATCTCTACCGTTCACTACCTACTAATATTATATACACATTAACACTTTATCTATCTTTACCATTCACTACCTACTAATATTATATACACATTAACACTTTATCTAGCTCTACCGTTCACTACCTACTAAAATTATATACACATTAATATTTTATCTATCTCTACCATTCACTACCTACTAAAATTATATACACATTAATATTTTATCTATCTCTACCGTTCACTACCTACTAATATTATGAACACAATAACACTTTATTCAACTCTACCGTTCACTACCTACTAATATTATATACACATTAACACTTTATCTATATCTACCGTTCACTACCTACTATTATATACACATTAACACTTTATCTAGCTCTACCGTTCACTACCTACTAAAATTATATACACATTAATATTTCATCTATCTCTACCGTTCACTACCTACTAATATTATATACACATTAACACTTTATCTATCTCTACCTTTCACTATCTACTAATATTATATATACATTAACACTTTATCTATCTCTACAGTTCACTACCTACTAAAATTATATACACATTAATATTTTATCTATCTCTACCGTTCACTACCTACTAATATTATATACACATTAACACTAACTATCTCTACCATTCACTATCTACTAATATTATATACACATTAACACTTTATCCATCTCTACCGTTCACTACCTACTTATATTATATACACATTAACACTTTATCCATCTCTACCATTCACTACCTACTAATATTATATACACATTAATATTTTATCTATCTCTACCGTTCACTACCTACTAATATTATATACACATTAACACTTTATCTCTACCGTTCACTACCTACTAATATTATAAACACAATAACACTTTATTCAACTCTACCGTTCACTACCTACTAATATTATATACACATTAACACTATTCAACTCTACCATTCACTACCTACTAATATTATATACAACATAACACTTTATCTATCTCTACCGTTCACTATCTACTAAAATTATATACACATTAACACTATCTATCTCTACCATTCACTACCTACTAAAATTATATACACATTAATATGTTATCTATATCTACCGTTCACTACCTACTAATATTATATACACATTAATACTTTATCTATCTCTACCTTTCACTACCTACTAATATTATATACACATTAACACTTTATCTATCTCTACCATTCACTACCTACTAATATTACATACACATTAACACTTTATCTATCACTACTGTTCACTACCTACTAATATTACATACACATTAACACTTTATCTATCACTACTGTTCACTACCTACTAATATTTTATACACATTACCACTTTATCTCTACCGTTCACTACCTACTAATATTACATACACATTAACACTTTATCTATCTCTACCCTTCACTACCTACTAAGATTATATACACATTACCACTTTATCTATCTCTACCGTTCACTACTTACTAATATTATACACACATTGATATTTTTTTTCTATCTCTACCGTTCCCTACCTACTAATATTATATACACTTTAACACGTTATCTATCTCTACCATTCACTACCTACTAATATTTTATACACATTAACACTTTATCTATCTCTACCGTTCACTACCTACTAATATTATATACACATTAACACTTTATCTATCTCTACCGTTCACTACCTACTAATATTATATACACATTAACACTTTATCTATCTCTACCCTTCACTACCTACTAATATTATATACATGTAACCCCTCCCTAAAGGCGCCTATTAAAATTTAGGGAGTGTACATCTCAGTACCTATACAATATAGCGCGGTGCCTCCAAAAATGCCCCAATACTTTAATAAGTATTTATACCTCCTTTTATTTAAACAGAAAATAAATGCATTCTTAATGCTGAAGCTGTTCATTTTGTACACATAAAGAAATAAACATAGGCTGAAACCCCAATAAAGCAATATTCTCAAAACTTTCTTAAAAGAAAACAGTCAATAGAAGATGAAAACAAAAAAATATTAAACAAAACAGTTTCTTCAGAAAATGTTAACCAGAAAACATCAGTAGATACACAAATGTCCTTTTTAAAGAATGTTTATCAAATAACCCGAAATAACCCTTTAAAATGGTTTAGGGTTGTGTTAGTATAAGAGTTACAAGCGCTTGTAATTTAGAAAACGTTGGGGCCCATTTCGCTGGTGCCCTTAGAAGATCCAAACGCTGGTGCACTTAGAAGATCCAAACGCTGGTGCACTTAGAAGAGCCAAACGCTGGTGTAGGTGAATCAGAATGATTCAACTGAATCGATACTCACGTCCCGAAGCTCACACGGCAAACAGGCGGACATCCACAGCAACAGCGGAGGAGTACTCACTTATTATTCACACGTTGCACAAGCACTCAGTTCACTCGGAGCTGCAGTCCTCTTTGCTCATCCAAAACAGTTAGTAACTCGCTCTGCGTGCCGTTCGCAGTTAGTGAGTCACATGTGTTCAAACGATTCCCGAAGCTCAAGGTTGTTGTCCTCGGGTTTCCCTCGGTAACGGTACTCACATGCACTGTCCAGTGACCGAAAACAAACCAAAAGTTAATGTTTGGGCCAATATACTGTGTATATCAAGTCGCCAAAACACTATTAACTTCAAGATAGAAAAACAAAGATTACGAGCGCGAAAATGGTCCTCAACTCCGTCTCCAACTTTCTCCGAACATGCAACATGCACTCAATGCTGATTAGCTAACATTTGGGGCAATCACACTTTAAGTCCCCCTGAATGGTCAAAATCTGTAAAGGGGAACAGGAAACCAACAGGCAAATGGCGTGAAAACAGAAAAGGACTCTGGGAAACTGAGTTCTATAACTCTTAACATGAATATAAATAAATATATATACACAGCATATTTTAAGGGGCCCTACATTCTCCCCCCACTGAAATAACCAGCGTGTCCCCAAGCTGGGTTCACATGTCTCAGAAATCAAGTTAGTTCACAACAACTGGCAAATGCAATGCCACAGGTGTACGCATACAGGTCATGCATAAAGCTTGGCAATTACACCACCATGCATGATAACTATTGAAATGCAAGGGAAAATTGTTATTCTCTCCTTTGGGCAACTTAGCACCGCACTGGTGAGTCAACATCACTGGCTCTTTGCTAGAAACACCCAACCTGTCATAGGTTAAGCGCTCAGGAGGCCTTTTATTCCTCTCTGACCTTCTCAGACTTTCTGTTACTCCTGCCTCATTCCTGCTGAGAGGACTATCTATCCTACACTCCCTCTGGATCTCAGCTACATCACTTACCGGTGATGAAATTAATGTGTCACGTAAAGTTTATGGTACAGCTTCCAGGGAATCATTCACTATGGGAGCATCTACTCTATCACTGGGTATAGGGTCAGGATCTCCTATAGGTTCTCTCAAACTCTCCTCACTCTTCTGATGGTTCTCAACCCTGTTCTCAGCGTAACGCCCATAGTCAGAATCACTATCGGATGAATACTGTATGGCATCCTCTGAATCATTACTTGGCTCAGATGCCTTTGGGTCAGGGGCGGCTTTCCTGTCTTTAGCCTTTCTCCTCCTGAGTGCTCTTGCTAAAGGTACGGGACTAGCACTAACTTCTGTACCTAACCTAACGTCCTGTCCAAGGGGCAAAAGATGATTACGGTGCATCACCTTCAAAGGTCCGACCCAGTCTATGGGCTTTAGATGATAAACTGGCAGATCAGACAATTTACTCTCCACTACATAAGGACTTGAACCCCACCTATCAGCGAGTTTCTGCTTCCCTTTAAGACCAAGGTTTCTAATGAGAACTCTATCCCCTTGGCTCAAACACTGATACCGTACTTTTTGATCATAATGTTGCTTGTTACCTTGGTTCATCTTAGCAGCTGTAGCTTGAGCTAGATGGTAGGCCTCTTCCAGATCATTTTTCATCTTGGACACATACTTCATATAAGAAGCTTCAGATGCTCCATCAGCTGAGACACCCAAACAAACATCAATGGGTAGTCTAGCTTCGTGCCCAAACAACAAATAATATGGGGAGAAACCAGTGGCCTCATTAGGAGTGCAATTGTAGGCATGCACCAAATGAGTAAGGTGCTGACTCCACTTAGACTTTTGCTGTGTACTCAAAGTTCCCAGCATATCCAGCAAGGTTCGATTAAATCGTTCCGGTTGTGGGTCTCCTTGAGGGTGATATGGGGAGGTTCTGGATTTCTTCACTCCCAACATAGTCAACATCTCATGGATTAATCTGCTTTCGAAGTCCCTCCCCTGATCAGAGTGAATCCGGGTGGGCAGGCCATAGTGAATAAAGTATTTCTCCCACAAGGTTTTGGCTACTGTTATAGCTCTTTGGTCTTTTGTGGGGAAAGCTTGAGCGTACCTTG
Source organism: Trichomycterus rosablanca (assembly GCF_030014385.1). Classification (NCBI taxonomy): domain Eukaryota; kingdom Metazoa; phylum Chordata; class Actinopteri; order Siluriformes; family Trichomycteridae; genus Trichomycterus; species Trichomycterus rosablanca. Next base: position 63,562,102 of record NC_085989.1, read on the forward strand.
TAAAATGATCAGTCACCACTAAGACATTGCATATGTTGCATGTGTCTGGCTCAATGGAAAGGAAATCAATACAAACAAGATCCATGGGACCGGAACTACTCAAATGTGATAAGGGAGCAGCCCGCTGAGGTAGTGTTTTCCTCTTTATACACCGGTCACATGTCTGACAGTAAGTTTCTACCTCACGCTTCATGCGAGGCCAAAAAAATCTGTCTCGGACTAAGGCATAGGTTTTGTCAGAACCCAAAAGTCCACTGTCATCATGCAAAGATTTCAAGACAATTCTATGAAACTGCTTGGGAAGCACTAGTTGTCGTCTTGATTGCTGGTCAGCTAGCCTAACTGTTCGGTACAACAGTCCTTGCTCAAGAGACAATTTTTCCCATTCTCTCTTCAATACCTTAATGTCAGGGTGTTTAGTCTGAATACTCCTGGCACTCTCCTGTTGGCTAAAAGCGGACCAGACTTCCCCAATATAAGGGTCAGTCCTCTGAGCAGTCTGGATTTCATCTGAACTAAAGGTAGGCAGGTGATCAACTCCCACCATGGCAGCCTGAAAATAAACTTCAGGTATTGCGGACACATGAGCTCCCATTTGATTTACATAGCAGCTTACATTAGAACTCATCCCACCATCAATTGTCAGGCCCTGACACATTGCCCTAACTCCAGGAGCTGGGATTTCTTGCCACTCATCATCAGATGAAAGACTTGCATGCGGACGCCTGGACAATGAGTCAGCATCAATATTTTTCCGCCCTGGTCTGTATCTCAGACTAAAATGGTAGGTAGACAAAGCAGACAACCATCGATGGCCCGTAGCATCAAGCTTTGCTGAGGTCATTATGTAGGTCAGGGGGTTGTTGTCAGTTCTGACTTCAAATGAGACCCCATAGAGATAATCATGCAATTTATCTACCACAGCCCATTTCAAAGCTAAAAACTCAAGCTTATGAGCTGGATACCTTTTTTCAGAGGGAGAAAGACTTCTGCTGATAAAAGCAACAGGCCGCAACAGTAGTATGTATCATACACTAGCTGTCAAAATATGATTTATGATTTTTGACTGACATAGGTTTGGAACGTCCACCCGCCCCACCTCTCCCAAACCACCCCCCTCTCCCAACACACACACACACACACACACACACACACACACAGACACCCCCACCCCACACCCCCCCCCCCAACTCCAGTCCCACACACCTCTCTCCCTACCCCACCTCACAATCCTTGAATGGCAGGTAATGTTGACTGGCAGAAAATGGGGTCACACAGACACATAAGTGATATAAGCTAGTGTTTTAAAGTATGCATCATTGATTAATGCTAACTAAATATAAATGTGTATTTTAAATTAAATGTTTAATAAACAAATACATTAGAAACTTTTAGTTTTCTTCACAGGCCAACACAACATCATAAACACACCACACACACACACACACACACACACACACACACAGACACCCCACCCACACACCCCAGCCCCACACACCTCTCCCTACCCCACCTCACAATCCTTGAATGGTTGGTAATGTTGACTGGTAGAACAATGGACCACACAGCACCCCCTCACCCACACACCCACACATAGGTTTTTTAACACCAAAAAAGTTTTTTATGGAGCCCAATGCTGTAACAATGTCTATATGTAGTGTTTAAGCATTCGTATACTGATGGATTTCTAGGTCAAAAAACTTCAAAATGTGTATCGTATGTGTAAACCAGACACTTTTTAGATATTCAACAGTTACACCATCTGTAGTTCTAGCGTTTGTGAAACCATTTTGGTTTTGTACCAAGCAGTAAAAGATAGACAAAGCATTTGGTGGTGGGTCTTAGCAAGTACTTTAAGGAAAGTTAAAATAAACCAATTTGATTCTCTGGCTTACGATGTTTGTAGGACAGTATAAAGAGTGTCATGGCATGTCTTGTTTTGTCTATTAAAAGAAACATCAAACACATACACCTACACATCACGCCACCATTACTCATACACAATAGTGGTCAACATCATGATTATTGCTGGCTAAATATAAATCTATATTTTAAAATAATTGTATTATGAAACAAATAAACGAGAAACTTTGTTTTTTCTTCACAGGACATCACACACACACACACACACACACACACACACACACACACACACACACACACCTACTGATAATTTGATTAGTCTCCACTAGATCCCTACATTAAAAGGTTAATTAGAACAGTTGCAACTATATGTTAATGTTTCATATGTGCTTATAACAATGAGCAGGGCAGTGGCAGACAGTATGAATTGTCTTTTACTACAAAGGATTTCCAGACGCGTATTCCCCCACCCTACAAGTGGGGGGGTCACAAACACATCCCAAGGTTTATGATACCTCGACCATATAGATAGGCCAATCGACCACAAAATATTTAAATCTGTAAATGTTAAGAGGTGTGTTCCAGGTAAAACGGTATGTATAGTCGTTGTTTCATGGTTAGTTTTAACAAACAGTCGTTCAAGACACGAAGACGCTAAGGCACCAAGATACCATTTGGAAAATCAGCAATGGACTCTAGCATTCTTGGTAAGTGTGTTGCTGGTACAACCATTCTACTTATTTCTGTTGTTATTTCTGTTGTGAGAATTTCGGAGTGTTATAATGTTTTTCTCACTTAACAGGTATTTTTTGGTTGTATAGGGACGTCTGAGCTTGAAACAATCCAAGCCATTAGAAGCATTGAAGGGATATCTCAACTTTTTGAAGGTGTGTTTTCGATATTGCAACATTTAATTGTTGTTGATGTTTATTTGTTATTCAACATAATATTTCATACATTTCTACAGAAACAGCTGACATATCCAGTTGTGTACATCCACTTGGTGAGTTATGATTCATGCTGTAAATTGATTGTATGTTAATGTGTAATACTAATTATATGTTCTGTAGTAGGGCTAACGCGACTGGTTGAGTCTACAGGACTGTTAACACCCCCCGGTTTTGCAGCAGTAATTGACACACCCCCATTGGCAGGATCGTGGGACACTGCGAGCGGTAACCATGGACACACGCCAGACATTTTTAACCCCTGTTCGACTAGCAGCCCTGAAGGATCACAGCGGAACCAAAACCCGCAACGACTCGACGGTGAATCGACTCTGTGTGGAAAACACGCTTCTTTCGGTATCGTCGATGTGCATGAACAAAATCCAAGCAGAAAACGTCTTAGATTGCTAGACGGTCGCATCCGAGATGGTAAGAAATACATATGAATTACTATATGTAGTTCGCAACTTAAGGTACGTGTGTAAAGTATATTAACATGTGATTGTTTTAGATTTGAACGACTAACCACTGCTGGTGTACTGCCCTAGCGATGCCGCAGACCAGAACAACGTTGAATGGACTGAAGGACTGTTGAAAACGTGGAATGAAAATAGTTTTACGGATTTCGATTCTACGGTCGTACGGAGCGTGTATCCAGATGTGCACCACGGATTAAGAGACCCCGCCGAGGATGATTTAAAGCCTAACCAAAACCACGAGAGGCTACACTAGGTTAGCGCCGTTAATTCTACAAAGTTTAATGAGTCGAGTCTGGTACAAAATGTTTCTAAAATAGCCATCGAGCAACGTAGACAAGCAGCGCTAAAACGCAAAACAGACAATACTTTTCGAAAAGAAATTGCCGACTTAAAATCTACAATTTCTAATTTAGGTCATGTAATTGGAGATATGCAACAAACTATTTCAAATTTATTTGTAGAAAATCAAAAATTACGGAAGGAGCAGGCATCACACAATAGCAACGTGTACAATACATTGTACAATTTAAACCGTTTTTTACAACTAAAAGTATCATTGTTAATACCCATAGCAGGTCCATCTGGTTCTAAATAATTGTTGTTGTTGTTGTTGTTGCTGGTTATTGTTGTTGTTTTAGTTATTGTTCTTATTGTTTTAGTTATTGTTGTTATTGTTGTAGTGTTAACGGGTGTTGTTTAAAGGTTTTAAATAAATCAGCTCGTCAGTATAAGCTCAAACAATTACGTATCAACATTTATTTTGGCAAAAATAAAATGGCATCTAAAAGGTTTTTGGGGTCAGACAACGACACATGCGATGACCCCGCTTTTAAAATTTTTCAGCAAATGTCTCACGACGAGCAAGCAGCTTGTCTAAACCAGCAGTATACAACGGCTATAAATGTTATGCAAATATTTCACAAAACAGTGTTAATAACGACGATAGTAACACCCGTGTTTTTTTACAAAGTACATTGGATACGTGGTTAACAAATAGAGGTATTCAAACTTCACAAGAAACATCCGCAAAACGCTGTAGAATGGATAGTAGTTGTGATCAAACCATAGATTTAACATGTAATGATACAATTTTTGAGGCCTTCCAGCATATGTCTCATGACGAGCAAGCTGCGTATCTAAACAATGAGTATAATTTGTCTATAGCCGAACTAGAAAGTAATCTGCAAAATAATAATACACAACACATAAATATAGAACAGACAGGAGGCGGGGCTCCGTCATATGGATGCATGCCCCTTGATACAACCGCTCCTAACTACGGACTGTCGGAAAGCGATATAGCGACGTTGGTGACCGGTGGGGGCGTAGTGGGTGATTATACCGTAGTGCCCCGGGGTCTGTTTAACAGTGTGGTGCTACACAGGTCATTGAGTTTGCGTGATGCGCCAACCACAGATATGGTGTCATACACTTCATATGTACACAATACACTATCAGAAATTGTGTCGTTTTCCAGGTTGCTAGCTGGTGATGGTGGTGTTATTGACATTACTCTAAGAGGAGATAGTTTAACATCTGATGTTAACACGGTGTTGTCTTCAAGAGACGGTTACAGTGTAGATAGGTTTTCAGATGCTATTGAAAGAGTTATGCAGAGCAACCGTTGTATTAGAACAGACGATAGTTTGGTTTTGATTGTCTCGATAGCCATGTGTAAAAATGGTGGTGTTCGTCGTAAGGTTCGTGACCTGGCACACAACCAAGTGATTGAAAAAAACAGGTTGAATCTTTTCTGTCCAACAAATGTCTCAAATAACTTGTGCTTTGCGATTTGTATTGCATCATTTCTAAACCCAAACGCCACATATAACACGTTAGAAACTATAGCTAAACAACTGCAGACAAAAGCTGGTTTTTCTCAGGATCATAGAGTTGGGTTTAATGACATTGGTCGTTTTGAATGCATGTATGGTGTTAAGATAGTTGTTTTTCACAAGAGTGTTTCGGGTGATTTAGAGAAGTATCAAACTAGCGACAGACCACAAACCAAGACGGTGTTTTTGTATCTCCACGATGGTCATTACTACATGATAAAAAATTTGAAAGCGTTCATGGGTGTACCGTATGTTTCTACGTTTTTTTATAAGGGTTACACAAGTGCCCGAGATCATAGCTGTAAATTTCGCTGCGATGTGTGTCAAGACGCATTGTGTTACACACACCCCAAAGTTGTCAAATACTGTGACAGTTGCTCACGCTACTGTAAATCTCTATACTGTTATGAACAGCATAAAAAAAAAACCGCTGCCCAACACAGGTGTAATGGCTTCTTCATGCGACCTAACCAAGTATTGTAAAAAATGTGGACGTCGTTACCACGTTAGTTTGACAAAGCCAAAACGCCATAGGTGTTTGTCTGACCGCTGTATTCATTGTGGTGAAGATTTAATTTCAGACACCAAGCATGAGTGTTACATACAACCACTCAAATTAAAAGAACCCTGCGATTCGTACATCTTTTTCGACTTTGAGACACGATTTGAAAACGGTAAGCATGAAGCTAATTTTGTCTGCGCTATTACATTTGACGGTGACGAATTCACAGCTGAGGGTTCTGACTGTATAGAGAGACTTGTCAAAAAGTTTAGACAGCCCAAATATCAGGGCTACACATGGCTGGCACACAACGCCGCTGGTTTTGACAACTTCCTGTTATTGGAATATTTTTCAAAAGTGGGGATTGCGTTAAAAATCACGATGATGGGTTGTAGACTGATTGCAATGTACGACGAACCGTATAAACAGCGTTACATAGACTCGTACTCATTCATCCCTATGCGTCTGGCTAAAACAACATCGGCCCTAAATCTGACATGTGATGAGAAAGGGTATTTTCCACACAAATTTAATTTAAAGTGTAATAAGGACTATGGATATAATATACTATTATGGATATGACACAATGAATGACAAAGACAAACATGGTACAACACTGTCTCTGGTGACGTGTTTGACTTCAAAAAGGAATTGCATGTTTATGGTCGGAATGATGTCGTTTTACTGCGTGAAGCTTGTATCAAGTATCGTGACGAGTTTATTCAATGCACAAAGCTTGACCCATTCAATTATACGACATTAGCATCCTGTTGCATGGCTGTGTACAAGACACATTTTCTCCCGAAAGACACGATAGCACTGACACACAACAAAGACATTCTCGAATGTTTCGATCGAGTGGCTTGAATACATTAAGCACACACGAGACGTTGATATGCATCATTCCCTAACTCATGGTGAAATGAAGTTTGGTGCATATTATGTGGATGGTTATTATGAAAAAGACGGAACATGAAAGGATGTATGCACCATGGTCACGAATGCCGTTACAGACCGAATCAGGCACATCCGATGTCAAAAGTATTGTATGGCGAATTGCGAAAACAGTTTGACACCAAGGTCGAGATACTTGTTAGGGTGTATGGTCTGGATGTGGAGGTTATGTGGGAATGTCAGTGGTTGAAGGCCAAGAGGTGTAATTCTGATGTCGCTGCATTTATGTCTAATTACACCGTTCCTGAGCGACTCAAGCCAAGAGATGCTCTCTTTGGCGGTCGAACAAATGCTTACAAATTGTACTACAAAGCAAAAAATGGTGAGAAAATCAGGTATGTAGACTTCACCAGCTTGTACCCCTCCTGTCAGGCCAAGAAAATATACCCGACAGGGCACCCTCAGATAATTTTTAAAGATTTCCGCCCTCTTGATGAATATTACGGTCTGGTCAAAGCAACTGTACAACCCCCAAGAAAACTCTTACACCCTGTTTTGCCATACCGTTGTAATGGCCGTTGTGTCGTACTTGTGCTGAGTTGGAAAACCAGACACATACATGTGTGCATAGCGATGTTGATCGATCCATCACGGGCACTTGGGTCAGTATTGAATTGTTGAAGGCTGTTGAGAAAGGATATGTGGTGACAAAAATCCATGAGGTTTGGCATTTTCCAGAACGTTCAGAGACATTATTCTGCGGGTATGTAAAGACATTCTTACAGTACAAACAGGAGGCTAGTGGTTATCCGGCGTATGCTGTCACAGAGGAAGATAGGGCCGAATACATCAGGGACTATTTTGAAAAGGAAAATATTCAACTGAATCCAGACAAAATATGTCTTAACCAGGCTCGTCGGTCTATTAACCCATTTATGCCCAAATTTTTCCCAGACATGCAAATATGCAAATCATGTGTTATTAGCAACCCTTTGAAATAATCAATAATTATTTCCTCCAAAAAAATGAGAAAAGTATATGAAAAAGTGTGTTTTATTACCGGTCACAATTGTGACCGGTGGGATGATATGCGTATTCTCAATGAAAGGTTACACAAATTGTTTTTTGTTGAAATAAGGGCCTTCTGACAGCAATCACTGAAACAGAATACTTGATCAGGAACTTGGGACTTTCCACACCATAGGAACACTAAGACCAATGGCAAAATATGATCAAAATATGTTAACATTGTTTGTTTATATCAAATACAAATTTCAACAGCATCACTTTAGTGTAACATGTATTGAACCATTTATTTGTAAACATTTTAAATTGTACTTTAGTGCAAATATTTTAATGTTGGTATAACATTTTAGTACAACATTCGCAACAAAATACACATTACATTCAAGTACTTCATTCAAAACTTCAGGAATGATGTAAACTGTTGTGTATACCATTAGGAACAGACCTAATTTAACAAAAAATAAATGTATTTAGATTATAGGCAGGTATACAGTAACGAGGTAGGCACCAGAACAAAGTGCTTGATTCTGTTGATCAACAAAACGAACAACAACAAAAAAAAATGTCTCTTGTACTCCTATATTCATTTGTTGGTCCTTTCATTCCTTTATATTCACTTTACCATATTTTCTACTTTATATGGTATGCCTTAAAGCACTCAATGTGCAGTGGACTGTTGCATTTCTCACATGCATAGGTGGTGCGTTTATCACAAAGACGACATCTGAAGAACCGATTCCCTGTGTTGAGTGGCCAGTGAGAGACTTGGTCATATCTTGCTTGATCTTGCACAGTACTGGCCAGTAGAGATCTCCTTCCGTGGTTCAGAGGCTTTGTGCCAAACCTTTGTATGAGAGATTGTGCCACTACTCGTGTGAAGGTGAGCAGATCAATGGTCCCTCCCATAACATCTCTGTAAAAGTAATGGCTATTCACAAGTGCACTGTTGAGAGACCATGCAAAGATGGGCCACCACCACTTCTTGGACCTGATTGTGATGCTGTATCTTGAGGCCTGCTGGTCATGAAGATCAACACCTCCCATATGCTCATTGTATTGCTTGATGCATTGTGGTTGTCGGACTTGGTCAAAAGCATGTCGCTCTTTGTTCCATCGTTTGACAGTGGACTCAGTATAGGTCTGCTCCATGTTTGTTGCCATAGTGACAACATTGTTGTCCTTCCAGCGGACCAGCAGCTTCTCTCCTTCTGTTAGAACTTGAGTGGTTCCTCGGGGTTAACTTGTTGAATTCATTCTTTGGAGTGAAGGGAACATCAAAAAGACGGTTGTCCCTTATTGTCCCACAGCTACCATATCCCCTCTTTGTCATCTCATCCAGAAGTGAAAGGGAAGTAAAGAGGTTGTCATGATAGAATTTACAACCTTGTGGCACTTCACCTTGCTCTGCAAGACCGAGAACGACAGTCGGCCCCTGGCCTAATTTGGTCTGTGGGAGGAGTGTGAAGCGTCCCCCATATGGCTCCATATGATGCATGTACCCCTTATGTGAGGCAAGGCTCCAGATTTTATAACCAAAACGGATTGGTTTGCCTCTGATAAACTGCTTGCATCCATGACGGCCATAATATCGTATCATGCATTCATCCACAGCCAGCCATTCTGGATATGGCATGACTTTGTATGATGTGTTGAGCTCAGTGAAGATGGGCCTGACTTTGAAAAATGGGTCCTCTGTGATCTTGGTGTTGTCAACAAAATGTAGTGAGGCCATGATCTCGTCAAATCGATTCCTCCGCATTGCATTTGAAATGCATTAATTGTGTACATCATCGTCAAGCGACCAGTGCATACGCCTTCTTGGAACTGTGCTGTATCCGGATGCCAGTAAGATCCCATAGAATGTAAGGAGCTCTTCCATATTCATATTCAGTGGCCTGGCCTTGGTCTGGGTAGAGTAGAGGTTGGACATTTCAACATTGATCTCTCTTAGGGCGGGTGGATACATTAGGAGGAAAAGATCCATTGGATCAGGACAGCTCTGTTTGACACATTCAGCAGCATTGGGGCTGTATACTTTGTATTCAGGAAAGCTAACAGTGGTCGGCCTCTTTGATCGTTTGAACACTCTGTCTTTATTTTTTACAACCTCAGGCTGTGCCCATACCCCTTCGGGCTGACCCTTCTGGTGGCTAGAAGACCTGCCAGAAGGTTCCCCAGATCCACAATTCTGGCTGTTAGAGGGCCTTGAAGATGTATTGGACTTGCTTCTCTGGTGGCTAGAGGACCTTGAAGGTTCCTCAGACTGTCCATTCTGGAATTCAGAGGACCTTGGAGTGTCTTTAGACTTGTTTTTCTGGCGTCTAGGATATCTTGGAGGTCTCTCAGACTGGCCAGTCTTCTCACATGAGAATGTTGGAGGCTCTTTGGTTTTATCTATTGGGTGGCTAGAAGATCTGGGCCCAACAGTAGACAGTGGTGAAGAAGAGGTTGGCTCTTGTGGTTGCCTGGAACGTCTTGTAGAGGCCCTGTACTCTCCATTTTCAAAGGTGACATATTGCAATGGGGGGCTGGTTGGGGTGGGGTGGAGGGTGAGTTCACAGTCGATTTTATTCCTGTCATCATCTGTCTTCAACAGTTCAGCGTGTGCATTTAAAATTCTGGCTGGCAAATGGCCCATTTCTCCCTGGTAGTCCATATCTGACCCATCACTATCACAATCACTTATAATAGCATCTTTCTCATTTTGAGGTATGATTGCAATGTTGCATGCCTTTTCTGGGCCATCATCTATATCCAACATGTCAAGGACTTCACTTAAAGTCAACCTAAAATAAAATAAAAATGTAGGTAAGATGCAACAAGAATTTTGTTTGTATATTAAGTATGTGTGCATCTAGATATAACATTCTATCCCACCGGTCACAATTGTGACCGTTTACATGTTTACTCATTCTGCAAACACACCAAAGACATTTGACAAATTACAAATGTATATATTATAACTAAACAACTTAGAGAGCATGTGTACAAAATGTTTTTTTTCTATGTTTATTTTAACATACTTTACTAACCTTTTATTTGGGAGCTTTGAGGCAGCCATCCTCTTCTCAAGATGCAACCAGGAAGTAAACAGCTCTGGTCATGTGACAATTTACTCAAAAAAATTGATACTGCCCACATTTAATTGAAACATTGTAATATTTCAATATTTCCTTATAGGGTATTGGGAAATTCCCCAGTAACATTTTTAGAGGCTTATAATTAATAAAAAAAAATTCGGTCACAATTGTGACCGATGGGTTGAAATGGGTTATTAATAAATTGTTATTGAATAGTCTGTGGGGTCGGTTTTCAATGAGGGAAAACTTGCCTGTCTCTGAACTGTTGACAGATCCTGAACGCTTTTCACAGCATATCTTTGGTGATGGTTATGATGTCAAACACTTTTCATTTGTGTCTGACACCACAGCGTTGATACAGTGGTGCTACTCAGATGGAGACAGTTGTCCAACACGTGACATTAATGTGTTTCTTGGTGCGTTCACAACCGCGCACGCCCGTTTAGAATTGTACAATTTAATGGATAGATTAGGTGACTGATTGTTGTATAGTGACACTGACAGCGTTATTTTTGTTTCTCGTGAAGGTGATTGGGATCCACCACTGGGTCCATACTTGGGTGATTTGACAGATGAGATTGGTGGTGGCGATCACATTATTGAGTTTTGTTCAGGCGGACCTAAGACCTATGGTTACCTTACAGCCGGCGGTAAAACTTGTATGAAGGCAAAAGGAATCACACTTAATACTGAAAACTCAAAAGTCATCAGACTCGACACACTCGTTGATCTTGTCGATCATTATGTGACAAATCGCGATAGTAGTCGACACATACTCGCTCGTGCAGACGGTATAGTGAGAAATAAAAAGAACCTCACACTGAAAAACAAGTCAGTAGTGAAACGTTTTAAAGTCGTGTACAACAAACGTGTTCTGTTGTCTGATTTTTCAACGCTTCCCTATGGATACTAAAGACGTTCAAGGCTATCGTGGTGTTATAGATGTAGATGGTTTTGATTTTAGATTACAACATCCGTTTTCATGTGTAATAAGCGGCCCATCAAATTCCGGAAAAACATTTTTTGTTAAACAGTTGATTGAGCGTACTGACGAGTTGATTTCAAAGAAAATAGAGAACATTGTATATATTTATGACTGCTGGCAGCCTCTTTATGATGAAATGTTAAAAATAAGAAATATTAATTTTGTTCAAGGAATACCGACATCACTAAATGATGATACACTTTTACCGCTTAACAGGAATAATTTGTTAATAATTGATGATGTTATGAAAGATGCTAGCAATAATACAGAGGTGGAAAAGGTTTTTACACAGTATGTACACCATAGAAATTTAAGCGCCATTTATCTAATGCAAAATTTGTTTTTTCAAGGAAAATCTAGCAGGACAATTAGTTTGAACACAAACTATCTCATATTATTTAAAAATCCTAGAGACAACAATCAGATTTGTGTATTAGGTAGACAGATGTACCCCGGCAATACCAAATTTTTCATGGAATGTTTTCAAAATGCTGTAAGTAAACCATTCGGCCACCTTTTGATTGATTATAAAGCGAAGACTCCTGAAAACTTTAGTCTCAGAACAGATCTGCTTTCAAACACACCTGTTGTTTACATTCAGGAAAAAATGCCGCTAGACCAACATGTCAGACAGACTATATAAAAACCTACCACTTCTTAAACTTTTATTTAAAGCTAAACCGGCGCAGAGACGTGTTATTTTACAAACAGCATCTAACGAACTCATCTTAACTCTGTGCGAAGTAGCTCTTAACGTGCTTAATGGTACCATACCTCTCACGCCCAAACAATATCGTACGTTAAAAAAGAAAAAGACTGAAATTACATTTTTCGCTGATAAAAAAGTTTGTGTTTCACGGAAAAAGAAAGTAATTAATCAGAAAGGCGGTTTTCTACTACCATTGTTAAGCGTTGCTTTACCATTTATAACAAGTTTGATAACAGCCAAACTGTAGAGATGGAGTTTGCTGAAAAATTGTTTCTGGTACCACAACACCAGCTGGATAAGTTAAAGAATGACAACAACTGAGGGTCTATCAGTAAATTTGTAGAAAACGACTTGGACGCGTCGATTAGAAATATTTTGGCTAGGAGTGATCTCGATCCCAATGAGAAGGCCAAGTTTTATACGGCTGTCTTACAGAGATATTTAGCAATTGCTAAACACCGTGATATGGAGACCAATACTTTAACATTGATGTTACCACCCATGGATCATGTTAATAAGGAAACAAACATTATTGATCAGACCGATGATGAGAATTCTGTAATTAACGATATTCTTAGAAATGTACCAGCTCGAAGTAGACGGAATGTTCAGTATGTTTTAGATAAAATGTCTAAGTCAAAAGACGTGTCTTCCTGGAATGAATCAGGAGAGTTTGTCTTAAATGGCCGCATGATCCTCGGGTCACATATTCTGGATTTGGTGAAAAGCGTCACTACCCCGCACCGGGTTAGCGATGATCGTAGACCTCTGGGTTGGAGTGAGTTTCTAGAGGCTTTTGCTGTTTTAAACATACCTCTTTCTACAATACCAAACAAGCATGTCAGACAAAAAATTAATTTGTTAAAAAATAAAATGCCTGTTGATTATGCAACACCGTTGAATGACATAACGCCTGTTAATCCCTGGATTATTTGTCTCACCCGTTCTAGATGATAGCAAATGGTTAAACTTTTAATTTTCTTTTTAAATGTTGTATATTTATTTGCTGTGTGTATTGTTTACTTGATTATGTATTATTATGTATTTAATTTGATGTCACAGTTGTCATGTGGTATATTTGTAAATAAATGAGTCAAAGTTAAAAATATTGCTTTGTTTGTTTTTATTTAACAATTTACATTACACACAGAACGAGATGTTATACAATAAACAACTCTCCTTTTTGAACATGTATACATTTAAACAATCTGTTTTTACAAATACATGGATACATATGTTTCACAAAAGTTGACACCATTTTGTCATTTTTTTACTAAATCACAACCATATTTGGACATCACTTCTTCATAACGGTACCCTTTAGCCATGTGGTATAGAAAAAACACACAGTGTTGACCATATGTGCTTGATGTGATGGCTTGTACTTGTCTGTTAGAATAATATTGTGTTATGCTGTAAGAGTCCCGCCGGTGCAGTCGACCGTGGTGCGGGCAACACGGTCAGTATATGCGTGGGGTCCCCAGTGTCAGGGGACCTGTTTAGGGTTTTCAGGACAAGCCTTGGGCACATCAAAGCCCCAGATGCCCCTGATACCCGATCTCTCACAAGTTCCCAGTATCTACTGGGATCTGAAAGAAGTGTTTAGTAAGGCCAAGGCACAAGTTCTTCCACCTCACAGGCCATATGACTGTGCTATCAATCTCCTCCCTGGCACCACACCACCCAGGGGAAGATTGTTTGCACTGTCCCCTCCTGAACGAACCGCCATGACCAATTATATTCGGGAGGCTCTCGAGGCAGGGTTTATTCAACCCTCCTCATCACCTGCAGGTGCAGGATTCTTTTTTGTTGGGAAAAAAGATGGGGGGCTCCGGCCCTGTATAGATTATAGAGGGCTTAATGCCATTACCATAAAAGATCGCTACCCCCTGCCCCTCATGCAGATGGCCTTTGAGGCACTGCAGCAAGCATCCGTATTTTCTAAACTGGACTTGCGCAGTGCCTACAACCTGATCCGCATAAGGCAGGGGGATGAGTGGAAGACCCCCTCAGGGCATTATGAGTACCGCGTTATGCCCTTTGGCCTTATGAATGCCCCGGCAGTCTTTCAGCGCCTGATTAATGACGTGTTGAGAGAGGCCTTAGACAGGTATACTTCTACCTGGATGACATACTCCTTTACAGTCGGTCTCTCGAAGAACATGAAGGGCATGTCAGGCGGGTTCTCCAATTACTTTTGGAGAACCATCTTTACGTCAAGTTAGAGAAGTCCGTGTTCCACACTGAGACAGTGTCATTTCTGGGCTTTGTAATATCGAAAGGCACCCTCCGGATGGACCCAGCAAAATTTAAAGCTGTGACAGACTGGCCCCGTCCTACCTCTCTTAGGCAAGTCCAGTCCTTCCTGGGGTTTGCTAATTTCTTCCGACGGTTTGTGCGTAATTTCAGTACAATAGCGGCACCCCTTACTGCTCTTACCTGGAAGACCCCAGGGCCCTTTTGCTGGACTTTGGAAGCACAGAAAGCCTTTGAAGAGGTTAAGGCAAGACTGACATCACCACCGGTCCTTCAGTTACCTGACCCTGAAGAACCATTTATTGTGGAGGTGGACGCATCGGACGTGGCTGTGGGAGCGGTACTCTCGCAGCGTCTAGGGCCAAACAAAAAGCTTCATCCCTGTGCTTTCTATTCACACAGACTAACCCCAGCGGAGCGCAACTACAGCATTGGAGATAGGGAACTCCTAGCTGTCAAACTTGCGTTGGAAGAGTGGAGGCACTGGCTGGAGGGGGCCAAACATCCGTTTGTGGTTTGGACAGACCACAAAAACCTGGCTAATATACAGCAGGCCAAGTGCCTAAATCCCCGACAGGCCAGGTGGGCCTTATTTTTTGGCCGCTTCAATTTTCTGTTGTCATACAGAACGGGTTCTAAGAACACCAAACCCGATGCTCTGTCCAGACAATGGGCACCTCCTGGTTCTGACCCCTCGCCGGAGCCCATTATACCAGCTCCACAAATCCTGGCTCCCCTCCGCTGGGGAATAGAAGACACCATTCGGGAAGCTCTTCGCCAAGAGCCAGATCCCAGTGGTGGACCTAGTGGATGCCAGTACGTTCCCACGTTGGCCCGACAGCAGGTCATGCAGTGGGGACACTCTTCCCCATTCTCTGGACACCCAGGGGTTGGCAGATCTCTGGAATTCCTTCGGAGATGCTTCTGGTGGCCAGGGATGGAAAAAGACGTCCGCGCCCATATAGCTTCTTGCGAGGTGTGCGCAAGAAACAAATCGCCTAGGTCCAGGCCCCCAGGGCTCCTCCAGCCATTGCCCATTCCAGCATGCCCATGGTCACATATCTCCATGGATTTTGTGACTGGTTTACCCCTCTCTAAAGGCAACAGGGTCATCCTGGTTATTGTAGATCGCTTCTCCAAGGCCTGCAAGTTTGTGGCTCTGCCCAAACTTCCTTCTGCCAAGGAGACAGCTGATCTGCTACTCCAACATGTGGTCCGGGTACACGGGATGCCCAGTGACCTTGTATCAGACAGAGGACCCCAGTTTGCTAGTCGGTTCTGGAAAGCCTTTTGCCAACGAATGGGGGCCACGGTAAGTCTTACCTCCGGGTTCCACCCGGAATCCAACGGCCAGACAGAGAGGGTGAACCAGGACCTAGGCCAAATGTTACGCTGCCTGACAGCAAACAACCCTGCATCCTGGGTAGATCAACTGCCATGGGCTGAATACGCCAATAACACCCTTTGGCACTCGTCCATAGGCATGTCGCCTTTCGAGTGCCAATTTGGGTATTCGCCACCCATGTTTGCGGATCAGGAAAGGGAGGTGGGGGTACCGTCTGCTGATCAGTATGTCCGTCGCTGTCGTAGAGCCTGGCAGAGGGCTCGCACATCCCTCCAGGCAATCACGGCAGCCAGAAAACAAGTCGCGGATCGGAAGCGGCGTGACGCCCCAACTTTCCGCGTTGGCCAACGTGTCTGGCTCTCCACCCGGGATCTGCCACTTCGGGTGAAGTCACGCAAATTGGCGCCCCGCTTTGTGGGGCCCTTCAAGGTGGAAAGGCGCATCAATCCAGTTACATACCGCTTGTGCCTACCACCAAACATGAGGGTCCACCCCACCTTCCATGTTTCACACCTCAGGCCTTTTGTGTGTGGTGCCCCAGCACCAGGCAACACTCCCCCAGGACCACGCCTCATAGGTGGGGCCCCGGCGTACACGGTTCGCCGGTTGTTAGATTCTCGCCGGGTAAGGGGTAGCACCCAGTATTTAGTAGACTGGGAGGGATATGGGCCTGAGGAACGAACATGGGTCCCGGCGCGCCGGATCCTGGATCCGGAATTAATCCGGGAATTCCGGCGTGACAGAGCTGCTGGTTTGGGGATGTCGGGAGCCGCCCCTAGAGGGGGGGGGGTTCTGTAAAAGTCCCGCCGGTGCAGTCGACCGCCAGCAGGGGGCCTGGGCGGCGCAGGGTAAGAGCTGGAGGATCTGGGGTTCAGAACTCCAATTCCCAGAAACCCCAGCGGCAATCAGCGCCAACCAGGCTCAGCTGTGCGGCACTGCATATAAAGCCCGTGTCTGACAGCAGTCAGCGTCGCACCGTTGTTTCAGTGCGATCAGCCAAGGTGGGTATAGATAAGAGTGAAAGTAAAAAAAAAGAAGTAAAGGAAAAGGAAGTGAACGAAAAGGAAGAGAAAAAAAAAAAGGAATGAGAAAAGAAAGTAAACATAGAAGAGTGCAGCACAGTTAGAAAGTCAAAAGAAAGAAAACCCAGGGAAAAGGAGAGGAAAAAAGGAATCCAGTTAAAGGGAAAAAAATAAGAGTAAAAAGAAAGCGAGATCACTGGGCTGAGTCAATAGACGCTCACTTTCAGTTTGTTAAAACTTTTCAGTTACACAAGCACTTAAGTTTTTTGTTTCTTTCGAAAGAGGACACAGTTATCTTTCCACGGGAGCGTGGGGAGGAATCTGAGTTAAGTTTATTTATATTTCAGAAGTTTCCTTTGTTTGCCATTTACCGCCTTTATATTTCTGCCGCTTTTGTAGCGGTTTTCCATTTATTTATTCATCCGGCTCAGTGGCGCACGGATAACGCGCTGGGTTGTGGTGCAAGCGGCCGCGGTTCGAATCCAGTACGAACCAAAGTCACATACTTTCATTATTTCATTTGAAAAACGTGAGTATCAGCGTAAGTATACAGGTTAGTATACTTATTCGATTCTGTTTATAACAAATAAATAAACAACTAAATAAATATGTATATAAATAAATAAAAGAACACAAAAAATACACTCTGCACTTGGATCCAGCAATCCCTACCCCCACCAACCGTAACATATGCACGAGGTTTTAAGAAAATCACTAATCATTTTAGAAAACATGTCATAGTCGGGGGCGTTTCCAAAACTCAAAAAAATACCCAACACGATCTTCGTTTATGTAGACAGCTAGCCAGTGTTCGCCAGGAAGATCAGATGTGTGTGTATTAATAATCGTCATTGTTGGTAATTTCCTTATAACATTTGTAGGTAATTGGTCACATGCTAACACCCCGAGAAAATGTGTATTTACTGCGACTTTATCCATAACAGCTGTAAGTTCTAAAGTATTCATCAGTAAAAATCCACCAAAACTTGTCTTCGGTTAGACACTTCGATGATACTATCAAAAACGGCGTACACAATCAAATTTACGGTGTGTGGGAGTGGTTGTCTGAAACGGGCCTCCAATCTAATATTACCCGATTTGACCAAGGACACATGTTGACCGCACTCTTCATCAGGTGTGAGATTAAACGCGTACAGTGTGTAGCCCTGTAAGAACTCCTGTCTATTAATAGACAAGGCTTGGTTTTTCAAATGTCTTCCTGATGCAAGGGCTAACTGGAAGAACTCTCGCACTGCAGAGCCAGATTGGAAATCGGGTTGATGTGGTTTAGCTGGAAATTGTTGTCCGTCTAAATAGACGGCTAGAAACTTCAAGTCATAATGTTTAAATGCAAAGGGGTTTCTATTATAAGCCCCCGTAAAAGCCTGGTTTTCCACCATACACAATATGATCGACTTTGGCAACGTTCCTAAAAATAAATTTTCATGATTGGAGACGCGTGTCCCAGCAGGTATTGAAATATTTTTTAGACACACTCTATCAATAGGGTATTTAGCGGTTGTCGACAACAAAGCCTGTGCATGACCCAGCCTTACACCCGGTGACACTGACACTTTTTTAACAAATAATGATGCTGTGAGAATATTGACCTTGTATGCTATCTCATCATTCCGCATTAGGCAAAATTCGTCCTTACAGCGTGTCATTCGAATTTTTATATCAACACCATTAAGCATCAATTTCTCCTGAAAAAATATGTCGCTATGAATTGGGGTCAACAGTTCCACCACATTGCTACCGTCTGTAAATGCGGCCCTCGTTGTCAAGCCTTGATTGTTCCCTGCAGGGTTTGTTTCGTCCATGTGCCCAGCTGTGTCCTGATAAAATAGCCCCGCAGAAAAGACAGTTTCCAGGGTATCTTTCCCATAGTTTGCGAGACATTCTATTATGCTATGGTATGGGTATGTGCTTGAACTCTGCGATATCAGCCTGTCGCCTAGTGACACATCGACCTGTGAAAATATCGTAGCCCCTGGATAGTTTATCAACCCCACAGCTGCACCATCATCGATGTCGGTTCCATCAGATCTTGTGATTTTAAGACGAAGGTACAATAGTGTGTTATTTAGATCCGTATAATCTTCGCCATGTCCAGCTATGAAAAATTCCAACGGAGCTGTGTTGGATATTGCAGACAACGGAGGGATTTCGACATAGGTACTTTTCTCTATAGCTGTTTGTGTTAAAGGTACTGTAAACAAGTCCAGTTCTGATTTAATACACTCTTCAGACATACGATGAAGTAGAGCCATGCTTAGAATATGGTATTCAAAGTCTTTCTACTGAATGGGGCCCGCGTCTGTTTACCCTTTCTCTTCCTTTTTGACACTGTGTTTTTTCGTTGCACGATTGGTTTTCTTAGTAGGACGACCACGCCTCTTACTAGGTGGTCGTTTTACAGATTTTCGTGCCATCACCAACATGCCCGAACCATCTTGATTGTGTTTGTGTTCCATCACACGTGACAGACCATTGCTGACAACATCGCTTACAATGTTTTTAGCGGCTGATTTTAGATGTGGTTTGGCTATACTAAACCCTCTCTTGAACAGCGGTACAGCCATTCTGAATAAATTTCTAAAAATCCCACCAAAGCCGGCCCCATACATTGCCGGACTACCTGTATAGCCCGGCATGAGGCCTCCAGCCTGATTTTGATAGTATGAAATGTAACGTTCGGGGTCCATGGCATGTCTGTTGAAAGTATCCATTTTCAAAACCTTATTGCTTGTTTTACAGGTCTAAAATGTAGCTTAACAACCACTTTCCCGTAAAAAATGTACGTGTTGGTTCTGGTCAGTTTTCACTTCTATGGCGATATCGTTTATCTGTGTCTTTGCTATCGATACGTAGTGTGGATTGTTGTATCTAATAGTGACAGTATCATGGTTGTCCCCAGTTATATGTACACACCTTAACAAGGGTACAAAACTATCACCAACCATCTGGTAATGAATGATGTCTGTGTAGATAAACAACGCATAGAAACCACCATAAATGTCGGCCGGGTGTGGCGCATACTGTTTCTGTTCGACATCTGAATCTTTCGTTTTAGCACTACACTCTAGTAAGAGCCCAGGTGTAAAACCTAAAATGATGGCTAGTTTACCATAAAATTTCAGCCCTATATCATAACGCGTCTTAATAAAAACCTTGTGTCTTATTTGGTCATAACCAAGAACTATTGAATGTTCTGCTATGTGTATGTTTATCTCGTCAACCAATGCCTGTATATTGTTATAATATCCAGTGGGTAACGTTATTTTTGTTGTTTTACCCAATTTTTTGTCATTTACTCTAAATGTGGCATCTGTCTCGCAAAATGTATTCCATGTTCGTGGGTACTGAAACTCTAACACACCTACTTCCCAGTCACCTTTTAAGTCGATGGGTTTACTTAGTTTTGTTCTATAATTAGAAATTTGGTTGTCAGGGTACACAGACCTAGACGAATTGCACGGCAAAGTGACGCAAAAACCGTTGTCATCCATATTGTCCAAGCATGTAAATGAACTAGTTTGTGTAGTTACGCATCTTTTAAGGCCTTTCTATGTCCACTACATCATTTTCAGAAACCCAACTGTTAAATTTTGATGGCCATCCTAACCATTTCACTAATACCATAGTTTTTTTACCCTGTTTCTTTTTATCTAAAAATTTTTCAACTTTAAACGCTTTATCCCTAGACGTGAATTTTTTGCAACTCTTCTTCATAGAAGCTACCTTGTATAACATCACCGTCATAATCTTCCAATCTATATACGGGCGGATGTCGTTGAATACATTCTGATATGGTGAAAAACTCCTGTGTATATTTCTCTTCATACCCCTTTGCAAATGGCCCCCTGACTTTAGAAATACGTACGACATCACCAACCTTGTACTTCAACACGGTTTTCTTGTCTAGTTTGTTTTGTTCACCATACAATGTTTCAAACACAATAGATTCGTTTTCTTTTGACACTTCGACAGGCTTCATTTTGATACTACGGTGGTAACTATCGTTGTAACCACGCATTATATCTTGTAAAACATCAATGTATCTTTTGGAATTTATAGCCGTTAGATATCGCCACATACGGCTTTTTAATGTCCTGTTAAAACGTTCTATGACGCTGGCTTTTAGATCGCTACCCGTGGCAAAATGGGTAATATTGTTTTTTGATACAAATTTTTCAAAATGTTTGTTGAAAAACTCTTTACCCCTGTCAGTCTGTAACTTTTGAGGAACTCTGCCTTCTTCTTCTAGTATGGATGCAAATGCCTTTGAGACTTCCAAACCCAACTTGTTTTTTAACAAACGGGTCCATGCATATTTGCTAAACACGTCAATACATGTCAACATATATTTATAATCGTCATTTTCCCTAGAATATGCACTCATATCAACAAGATCGGCTTGGAATTGTGAGTCATTACCATATACTATAACCATGTTTCTTTTGTAATTATGTCGTATGGGTTTGTGAAGTGTGTACGCATCCTCACCAGCTAACCAGTCTGAAACCTGTTGATCAGACAGACACACACCTGTATTCTCTAAACACACCCCGTTTCAAACGATTTTTACCGCCTAATGAACCTGAATTAGACGGTGTGTAATAAACAGTTCTTAAAAGATTTGCCATGTTGATAGACGACATTACAGAAAAATAATGACCTCAGATTTGTTTGGTTGTCTGTTTTATTCAAAATATCACAATGCATCAATGAAATCTAGAAATTTTACACACACATTTACATTTCTCTCTACTAGATGTTCAACAAGTGTTTCAATCACTTTACAAACATTAATCGGCTTCATTGTTAAAAGTTTTATCACACAAATGTCTAATATACGCGCATAGGCAAAGCACGTGACTGATTTTTGTTGTATTGTCGCTCGTAGGCATAAGAGACAGAATTTTACTAACAGTCACATGGGCTGCATCGTTAGAATCTATACATAACTGTGTCAAATAACACCAATCATCTGACGTTGATTTAACAATATTTAATTGGTTCTTGAAATTTTGTAAACGTTTAGCATCTACAACATATATGTTATTAAACAATCTAAAATTCTCCACACTATCATCAATACATTTATACAACAAACTTCTCAAATCGTAGCTCACACGATGTTTTAACAAAATGACTGCCAGTCCTTGGAATCCGCAAACATTCTCCATCGTGAATTAAACAGCACTGCAAGTCTTTAAACCAGTTTTCCAGCCGTCAACAGCATCGGCTACAAACTGTTCGGATGTGTGATCAACCAGCTTTTCTCTTATTTCCTCTAGCTTTTCCTTTAACTGTTTCGGCACATCCTAGAATTTTCAGAAGCGGTAAACATATTCCAACACCTTTAGAAGGTCTGCTATGACATGTTTTAACCCCGGTGTGAACAGAGTCTCTGTTATATCTTTATAGTATTTTTCAAAAAAGAAAATATCCGGTTCAAACAGACACGAATGTCGAAGTTGACTGGGGTGATTCACTTCACAACCGAGACACGATTCCTTCAGTTTGTTGTCTATAATGTGTTGTAGCATTACAACAACGGCTGACTTTATTAGTTTTAACGCAGTACTGCATACTTGTCCATCCACATCATCGATTGGCTCAGATACAGCTTTCACTTCTAGAGCATCAACTATTGTTTCACTATCTTCATTACCAACTGGTAACTTCCGATGTCTAGATGCAGACCCCTCCAATGGATCTGGTGAAAAAACTGACCACGATAGGTAGGTCATATTCATTTTTCCAAGATGGGATCCAAATTGATCCAGTGAACTGTCGGCCAACAAGTTGTTGAACACCGCTGATTCATCATAGCTGTAGTTCACGGCTCCATGGCTCATGTCGATCGGCGCGTATTCAAGGCCCGACATTTGATATTTTCCACACCACTCAACCCCAAGGGTGTCGGGATGGTCCGCCGGAAGAAAATCCTCAAACATTTCGTCCTGCGTGTTGACTCCGTCTTGATGTTCTACTCTGTGAATGTGGTTAATGTTTCTTTTAACAGACAATATGGGCAGGCGATGATACTCTTTGTCCAACCCACAAACGTCATAAGCCCGGGAATCAAAAAGATTTATTTTAACTTCCTTAAAGTTTTCGCGATGCCTACTGTCATATGCGTTGACATATCTTTTTCTCCTTGGTGCAAAAACCAAATCGGTTTCAGGAGCATTAGAACTAACAGTTGGTGTAGACATTTTAAAACTTTTGTCTTAGAATGTCTACAGCTTTGTGTGAAATGTTTAAATACTATATACAGGCATTGTCACATAATGGGGTGCCATAAACCTTTTGATGTTAAAACCTAGGTGTGTGTGTGTGTGTGTGTGTGTGTGTATGGATGAGTGGGGGGCTGTGTGGGCCATTGTTCTGTCAGTCAACATTACCTGCCGTTCAAGGATTGTGAGGTGGGGTAGGGAGAGGTGTGTGGGACTGGGGTTGGGGTGGGTGTCTGTGTGTGTGTGTGTGTGTGTGTGTGCGTGCGTGCGTGCGTGCGTGCGTGCGTGTGTGCGTGTGTGTGTGTGTGAGTAGAATGGGGTGTGTGGGGGTGGGAGGGTGGGTGGTTTGGGAGAGGTGGGGCGGGTGGGCGTTCCAAGCCCCATGTCAGTCAAAATGACCTGTCAATCAAATTAGTCTGACATACACAGAGGGGTCATAAATCAGGGGTCATAAATCATATTTTGACAGCTAGTGTATGATACATACTACTTCTATCGGTTCTGATCTAAAAGATATAACCGGCAGAGTTGAGATGACGGAGCAGAGAGTAGCCGAAATGGAAGAGTGGAACGTCAAAGCTAAACTGGTGCTCTCCCACACTCTTGAGTTTCAGGAGAATCTCCAAGCCCAGCTAACAGACCTAGAGGCGCGTTCACACAGGAACAACATTCGGATACATGGGATTTTAGAGGGAGCGGAGGGCGACAATATGGAAGATTTTCTGGAAAAGCTTATCACAACCGAACTATCCCTCCCCAACGCAGTTCTCGCTATGCAGCGCTGCCACCGATCCCTCGGACCGAAACCACCGCAGGGTTCCAACCCGAGGTCCATCGTGGTCTGTTTCCAGGAATATAAAACCAGAGAGCTGGTCCTCCGCTCCGCCTGGAAAAAAAAGGAGATCCACTACAGCGGCAGGAGAGTGTTTTTCGAGCAAGATTATCCAGCTGAGACACTCAAGAAAAGAAAGGCCTTTACCTCCATTAGAAAAGCGCTTAAAGAAAAGCTCCGTTTTCAAACGCTTTACCCAGCGAAACTCAGGGTCTTTTTTGACACTGGGCCAATTGTCTACAACAATCCATCGGAAGCAAGGGAAGATTTGAGGAAAAGGGGAATGGACTCCCTGGAGGATGAGGTTCCTGAGCGGGGCGCACTCTCTGCGAGAATGAGACGACTCTCGTGGGAGCCGGTGAGCGGAACATCGCGCCGGCACCGAGAGGCTCGCCGATTACACATCCAGGAGAAGCTAAAGGGTTTCCGCCACCACAACGACACAACACAAGAATCCCCAATAATTTAAAGGACTGAGCGCTTCCAAAATGTATGGGTAAGAGTATTTAATAAGAAACTGTTGGGACGCTGCGCAATATAAAAGACTCGCGATAATTTCCTTTTGTTGAATTAAGCTGTTGAATCTGACCATATGTCTGGTAATTGATGTTTGCGTTTTATGTGCACTGCTCTGATCCCAAGTGGTCAGACATATCAGGTGGCACTAGGGGGGACCCCTTTAGGTTTAAGTGCTTCCCTTCCCAATCTAGAAGTTGAGTTTACACTTCAGATTTGGAGGTCATCATTGTTAAATATGTTTTGTAAGTTAAGTGTTGTTTTAATGTTTAGGTAGACTCTTTGTTCAGGGCATCTTAACCTACTCAAATACCTAGGTAGAAGTTTTTCTCTTTTGGATAAGTGAAATGTATCATCACCAATATAAAGTAATTACACTTAATGTCAATGGGTTGCACAATCCTATCAAACGAAGTAAGGCAATAGCTAAAATGAAAAAAGAAAAGCAGGATATAATTTTTTGGCAAGAGACACACCTCTCGAATAGTGAACATGAGAAGCTGCGGAAAATGGGGTTTAAAAATTTATATTATTCTTCTTTCGAAAAGAAAAACACAAGGGGGGTTGCTATACTTATTCCAAATAGAGTAAATTTCCGGTTTTCCTCACAGATCACTGATAAAGAGGGGCGTTTTATAATGGTTAAGGGTTTTCTCGATCACAAAGAAATTACACTGTTGAATGTATATAGACCACCAGGCAACAATAAACAGCTGATTAAATTTTTTTTTAACATGATATCTTTGGAAGCGGTAGGTGTATTGATATGTGGTGGAGACTGGAATATCCATTTGCACCCCCCATTAGATTCCTCGAGTAGAACAAGAAAGATATATCCCGAAGCAACATACATTAATAAACTGCTTAAGGAATCAGGCTTGGTAGATATATGGAGGGATTTTCACCCACATGATAAATATTTTACCTTTTTTTCCCACGCGCATTCAGTTTATACAAGAATTGATTATTTCTTTATGTTTAATTTAGATAGACACAGAATTCAAAAGTGTGAAATAGGGGTAAGGGACATCTCCGATCATGCAGGGGTATATTTAACACTACACTTACACAATAAACCCAAAGAGACCTTATCCTCCTGACTACCAGCAATTCAATTTTGTCCTTTCTAGAGGACATATTTAAACTTGAATATCACCCACACCATGCATACTACTGGGCTAACTCTTTTTGTTCTCTAAAGAGGACATTTAGAACTTTTAAATGATACCAAATTTATGGGTGTGGGGTTTGGGGAACTGCCTCTTGCTCTTTAAAAAATATGGCGTCCATCAACACAAGCACCTTTTATGGAAGGAGGAAAGGTAAATGCTTAATAATTATAATTGAGCACATTTTGTCTTAAAATGTTGTTGTATTATTTTATATGAATCTCTGAAGAACACTTTAAACAATTTTCTAAAATAATAAAACTATATTTTACGATGCTAGGAGCGTGTTTAAAAAATGTCCTCCACAGTGGACATTTGTATTGAATACCTCAATTTTGTTCTCAATTTTTTTTAACTGAAATGGAAGGGATTCACTGTCAGGCAGAGATAATTTTACTGCAGATTGTTAAAGAAAACTTAAATATTGAGTTGTCTGATGAGGAAGAACAAGGTGCAGTGTTTGAGGCAGATGATGAAATTAAGATAGGACAAACAGAGGCAGAAAAGTCAGAGCAAGTAGAACCATCCACATCCAGTTGCTGTCCACTCTGGGTCAGGACTACAATGCACACATTGACTTTGTATTCTCAAGGTACTGTATTACCATTTACATTTACACATATACATTTTTACTTACATTATTTAAGTCAAAAAAAGATTTATTCCACTAATTCGTCGTAAAGATGACTGTGAGAGAAACTAATATTCTACCTTTATTATTTTCTTAAAATTTAACCCTCAACTGAATAATCCTCCTATTCCTATTCAGAGTAATGATGCCATAACACACCAAAACTGGACCCCAATTAATTATTTTGAACAGTACATTGATGATGGTGTGTCAAATGGCTATGTGCACAAACCAACGTGAAGACCTTGTGTCTGAAGCAGCACTAAACACCAAATTGTAGATATTCTTTGGCAGTTCTGTCTACATGGCCTGTCTTGGGTATCCAAATATTCAGATGTTTTGGACCTCTAACACCAGAGTTTAAATAGTGTTAGAATCCATGACCAAAAATTGATTCTATAAACTAAGGAATTCCTAAGGAATATTGTCAATAACCTTGATATTTCCAGTGAGGACAAAAGCAGACCTCTTGTGGAAAGTCAGGTCTCTTCTGGACAAAGTGAGGCAAGGATGTCTAAAGGAGCCTAGAACAGGAAAATTGTCCATTGATGAGCAAATCATTCCATTTACTGGTTGCTGCCCAATTCGCCAGTATGTACACGCCAAACCATACCCTACTGGATTGAAGGTGTTTGTCTTGGCCACACCTAGTGACATGGTCTTAGATTTTGTGGTTTACCAGGGTAAGACCACCTTAAGAGTCACAGAGGGATTGGGCATTGAAGAACAAGCTCTCCTTCATTTGCCAGAGACTGTTCCCAGAGGAACCCACCTGTTTTGGAAAGGTTCTTTACAACTTTCAATCCCCTGGAAACCCTGATGGAGTAAGGAATGGCAGGTACTGGAACTCTCATGAAGAGCAGAATTCCAAAGGAGTGCATCACTATAGGCGATCAGGCCATGAAAAAGGAAGAAAGCGGGGCATCTGTGATGGTCGTCAGAAGAGGTCCTGAACATGCTTTCATCAAGTGGTTTAAAAACAAGCCAGTGGTCATGACATCCTCCACCTTTTCTTTGGAATTTATTTACAGTAAAAATGATTCAGTTTCATATGTACCGTGTTCTGATGTCCACTGTAGTGGACACATTATATTTTTAAAATAAAAAAAAATTAAAAAATAAAAATGTTTTAAGTATGCTTACTGACTTCCAAACAATGTGGGAAATTAAAAAAACAAAGAATTGGGAGATATTTTTTTTTCCCTGGTAGTCAGGAGGTTATGGAGACTTAATACTAGTCTTCTGAATGATCCTCAATGTCTAAAAGATATAAAAAGTGAATTTAAAGACTATATGTTTAATAATAATAATGGAATGGTAACTCCTAGTATATTGTGGGATGCGGCGAAAGCTGTTATTAGAGGCAAACTAATAATGTGGATGGCTCACAGGAAAAAGGAAAAAGAAAAACGAATTAGAGACTTGACTGATAAATTAAAAGACCTTGAAAATAAACATATGATACATAATGAAACCAGCATTTTAAACCAGATCCTAAATACAAAGCAACTTTTAAATGATTTATATGACAACCAAATTGAAAGGAAATTGAAATTAATCAAACAAAATTTTTATGATAATGGACCCAAATTAAAAAAATTATTGGCATGGAGACTACGTAAACAAGAAGCAGATAGATTTATACTCAAAATAAAAGATCCCCAGACTAATAAAATGAGGGACAAATCGGAAGACATACAAAACTCCTTCGAAACTTACTACACAAGACTATACACCCAACCTCCAGCAGCTGAATTAGTAGACACATCTCAATTTTTGATATCTCTAGATTTACCATCGATAGGAACAGAACAAAATAGAACATTAACTCACGAGATAACGGAAGAAGAAATAAATAATGCTATATCTAGATTGAAAACTAACAAAATGCCGGGGGCTGATGGCTACCCATCAGAGTGGTATAAGACTTTCAGAAAAATATTAATACCATTACTTAAAGACTGTTTTAACTATGTTCTCATGGGAGGAGTCCGCCCCCCCCCCCCGTCATGGAGACAGGCAATAATCTCAGTAATCCCTAAAACGGGTAAAGATAAAACAGATTGTGGTTCATATAGACCCATCTCTGTTCTAAATATGGATTACAGGTTATTTGCTTCAATATTAGCAAAAAGATTGGAGGATATTGTTCCTGACCTGATAGACACAGATCAAACTGGTTTCGTTAAAAATAGGCGCACCCAGGACAATGTAAGACGAACTCTTCACCTTATTGATCATATGAAAAACAGTAACCTTGACTCGTTGGTTCTCGGTTTGGATGCTGAGAAGGCATTTGATTCTGTCCGATGGGAATATCTATATTTAGTTCTTAAACAATTTGGTTTTAATAATCAGTTGATTAATTGTCTGAAATCCTTGTACTATTCTCCAACAGCCAGGATTAAAATAAATGGAAATGTATCCAAAACTATTCCCCTCGAAAGAGGATGCAGGCAAGGATGCCCGCTTAGTCCCACACTTTTTGCCCTCTTTATTGAACCCCTAGCGCAGGCAATTAGAGAGGATAAAGATATAACGGGTGTGTTAATCAAGAAAACAGAATATAAGATATGCTTATACGCAGATGACATACTTTTGACCCTGACTAAACCTGATTCAAGTCTACCTAAAATGTTATATTTGCTCAAAAAATTCGGAACCTATTCAGGTTACAAGCTAAATTTACACAAAACCCAAATTCTTACTTTTAACTATAAACCACAGGTAAAAGTTAATAAAAGACAAATATTTAAATGGGAAAGTACTACAATTAAATACCTAGGGGTGCAAATACCGAGGGACTTATCTGACATCTACAAACAAAACTACATCCCAGTAACAGCCGGAATTAAAACAGACCTAAGTCGTTGGTCCCTGTTACCAATGAGTATGTCCAACAGAATAGATGTTATAAAAATGAATATATTACCTAGGCTGCTTTTTCTTTTTCAATCATTGCCTGTGGAAGTACCTCTCAAACAATTTCATGAGTGGAAAAGAATGATCTCAACCTTTGTTTGGGGAAAACAAAAACCAAGAATTCGATTACAGACATTACAGTTATCCAGGGAACAGGGTGGATTGGCCTTGCCCTGTTTAGAAGATTATTACAGAGCGGCCCAATTAAGTTTCTTGGTATGTTGGTGTGACCCAGAACATGAGGCAAAATGGAAAGCCTTAGAACAAAGTCAATTAAATATCCCCCTACCATCTGTATTAGGTGACAAAAATCTTATAAAGAAACATTTGGATAAAATGAATATATGGATTGCAGTCCCCTTAAGTATTTGGTACAAAGAAATCAAAGACCCAGAATTTGAAAGAAGTGCACGAACTTTACGCTGGGTAGCGTTTGATTCTGAATTTACACCAGCTAAAATGGATAGTAGATTCAAGCATTGGATAAATGAGGGTATTACTTCATACTGTACAATATCTTCCAAAAGGGGTATAGATAGTTATCAACAACTTACAAAAAAATACAACTTGGAAAAACAAGATTTTTTTAGATATCTTCAACTTAGATATTACTTTGATAAAAACATTAAAACGGTGGAAGAAAGGGGAATGACTTTAATTAAGATATTTACTGACTCATATAAAGGGAGTACTAATCGAGGATTGATCTCTAGGATATATTCATCTCTACAGTTTGAAAAGGGTATTTCCACAATGTATGTTAAATCAAAATGGGAGAAAGAGGCTAATATAAAGTTAACTGAGGATGACTGGTTAAATATATGCAAAACACTGTCTTCTACCTCTAGCTCAGGTCTTTGGAGGGAATTTACTTGGAAAAATATCTTAAGGTTCTTTATAACCCCCAAAATTAAAAAACTACAAAGTAAGAACCCCATATATGGACAGTGCTGGAGAATGTGTGGTAATAGGTCAGCTAATCATTTTCATATCTTCTGGGAATGCCCAAGCATTTCTACTTATTGGGAAAATGGGGTAAAGGAGATAAGATTAATAATCAATTTCGAATTAGATTTTAATTTCAGTGTCATTTACCTGGGAAATGTGCCTGTTGAATTGAGACAACAGGATAGATACCTGTTACAAATATTATTAGCAGGTAGCAAAAAAGCCATAACTAGGAAATGGCTAAGCAAAGATTCCCCGACAATTTCAGAATGGGTTGAAATAGTTCAGGAGATTTATGTCATGGAACGAATGACGTTTTCATTGAGACACGCTGCTAAAAGATTTGAAAAATACTGGGGAAACTGGAAATCATACATTGCTCTGAGCTGATTTATTTACTCCTTTATAATAATTTGTACATTATTTATTTGTGTATAAAGGCCTATGCTTTGTCTGACTTAAATTTGGGACTGTATATCTTTTTGTAATGTCAACGATCCATCCCTGTTATAACCTCATGGACTATAAATATCAATGATAAGGACATTTAAGGAAATGTAACTCAACAGTAATCCCTGACAGTTCAAGATCTGCCTTCTCTGTATTTTTTTTTTGTTTGTTTGTTTTGTTACTGTTTTGCTTTTCTCTCATTGTATACGCTGTTAATTCCCAATAAAAATAGAGTTTAAAAAAAAAAAAAAGAAAGAAAAAAAAAAAAGAACTTTGTAGACTGGTGTGGACAGAACCACCTCGAGATCAACACCAGCAAGACAAAAGAGCTGGTGGTGGACTTTCGAAGGTCTAAACCACATCCACTGAAACCGGTGAGCATCTAGGGACGGAATATCGAGGTTGTTAACTCCTACAGGTACCTGGGTGTTCACCTTAACAATAAACTGGACTGGTCGGACAATACACAGGCCTTGTACAAGAAGGGCCAAAGCCGACTCTATCTGTTGGAATACAGGGGGGCCTTCTCAGCTCTTTTTATGATTCGGTGGTGGCATCAGCCATTTTCTATGGTGTTATCTGCTGGGGCAGCAGCATGACAGCAGCAGACAGGAAGAAATTGGATAAACTGATCAGAAAGGCGAGTTCTGTCCTGGGCTGCACCCTGGACTCAGTGGGGGAGAGAAGGATGATGGCCAAGCTGTCATCCTTAATGGAAAACACCGATCACCCACTGCATGAGACTGTGGCAGCACTGGGCAGCTCCTTTAGCAACAGGCTTCTTCACCCACGTTGCTCAAAGGAGAGATACCGCAGCTCCTTTCTTCCTTCTGCTGTCAGGTTATACAACCAGCACCGCTCCAAACACAGCTAATTACCATCACAATAATTCACTTGGTTCTTAGTACTTCTCTGTGCAATTACTTTTAAATTATGTACAATACTTGCTGTACCTGCTGTACTTTGTGCAATCCTTTTTAATAACTGTGCAATATTAGTTTAACTTCATCTATAAATACTGTTTATATTTTTGTAACTTTTACATATTCTTACTTTTTAATATATGTGTACATACGTGTAAACACTTTTTGTAATTTTCTATTTTTTTGTATTCTTGTAAGCTGCTGTAACACTACAAATGTCCCTCTGTGGGATAATAAAAGGCTATCTTATCTTATCTTATCTTATCTTATCTTATCTTATCTTATCTTATCTTATCTTATCTTATCTTATTTTTGCTAGTTATAACATTTAGTTTAATTTAATTCTGTGTTTGTATGATTTGTGTAAATCCTATTTATTTAAAGTTTCCTGCAGGCCACCCGAGAAGGATGGAGGTCCCTGCTGAGTTTGGTTCCTCTCAAGGTTTTGTCCTCGGCTGCTCTACAGGAGTTTGGTCTGTTGGTCCTGGATTCTGTGAAGTTGATTTGAGACAATGTTCATTGTAAAAAGCGCTATATAAATAAAGTTGACTTGACAGAAAGTACTTTCTCCTCACGTGTCTCTTCAGTCTCTGACCTAAATGATGAATGTCCACTCATTTCCATCCAGGTTGTTTTGGATTGATGGGATTTGTATGAAAATCAGGATGAGCAGCTTCTGTTTGTTCTATTTTAGATTTCAGAATTGTGTTGGTCCTCATCTAATAATGTTTGAGCCCATTTTACCTTGTCCGTCAGTACCAGCCTCTTCTACTCACTGTACATTTTACTTCCAGAATGATGTGGACAGCTCCTCTAATTATTTACTTGGTAATGAGGGGGTTGATGGAAGGTATCACTTCAAACACAAAACGAAAACCATCTCAACCATCAAACAATGTTAAAATGAGTCCATTGAGTTCTCTTTGCCACTTCCAGACAGTTCTCCAAAGGTCTCTTTTTGTCCTTACTCCAAAGCAAACGGTTTCCACTGTGTGATGGTCCATCCTAGATGCCCCCGAGCCCAGAGAAGTGGACGCCGCTTCTGGACATGGTTAACATAAGGCTTCATTTTCACACAGTAAAGTGTTGAGTATGATTAGTGCAGTAACTCTGTATTGTAGAGCTGATAAAGGTTTGATAAACTAATCCCTCACCCATGTGCTTATATCAGCTGGTGTTGAGTGGAGGTTCTTGATACCGTCTGAGGGATGGAAGATCACGAGCGTTCAGATTAAGCTCACACCCTCCACCTTTACACACTGAAATTCCTCCTGATTCCTTGAATGGTTTAATGATATTCTGCACTGTAGAGGGAGAACATGCAAATCCCTTCCCATCTTTCTTTGAGGCTGATTGTTTTTAATAATTTCAATCATTTTCTCACACATTTGTGGACAAACTGGATCCTCTGATCATCTTTACTCATCAGAGACTCTCAGCCTTTCCTGGATGCTGCTTTTGTACCAAACCATGATCACAATCACCTGTTCACATCACCTGTTTAACATCACATCTTTATTTAGTGTTTTCACATTATTACTCGCTCTAAATTGCCCCCGTCCCAACTTTTTTTGGAATGTGTTGCAAATCTGAAATGCAGGAACAAATTAACAAATGAAATGAAGTTGACCAGACAAAACACAAAATATGAGCATATTTATTTTCCCAAAATTGAAAGATTAATGTTAGTTTGACTATTAAAAATAAACGTCGGTTCATTGTATAATAACACAAAAATCTACCACCACAGATGCAGTGACCGGTTTAAACACTAGAGGGAGCTAAATCAGGTAAGTATTCAAGGTAAGTAGTACCGGCAATAATAAATGCTAAATGTTTATATTATATAGAACCCTTATCTTACTCTACTAATCTATAGAATAACAAATAATCATTGTTTATATTATATAGAACCCTAATCTCACTCTAATAATCTATAGAATAACAAATAATCATTGTTTATATTATATAGAACCCTAATCTCACTCTAATAATCTATAGAATAACAAATAATCATTGTTTATATTATATAGAACCCTAATACCACTCTAATAATCTATAGAATAATAAATAAAGATTGTTTATATTATATAGAACCCTAATCTCACTCTAATAATCTATAGAATAATAAATATGTGTTTATATTATATAGAAATCTAATACCACTCTAATAATATATAGAATAATAATGATTGTTTATATTATATAGAACCCTAATACCACTCTAATAATATATAGAATAATAATGATTGTTTATATTATATAGAACCCTAATCTCACTCTAATGAACTATAGAATAACAAATAATCATTGTTTATATTATATAGAACCCTAATCTCACTCTAATAATCTATAGAATAATAAATATGTGTTTATATTATATAGAACCCTAATACCACTCTAATAATATATAGAATAATAATGATTGTTTATATTATATAGAACCCTAATACCACTCTAATAATATATAGAATAATAATGATTGTTTATATTATATAGAACCCTAATCTCACTCTAATGAACTATAGAATAACAAATAATCATTGTTTATATTATATAGAACCCTAATCTCACTCTAATAATCTATATAATTATAAATAATGATTGTTTATATTATATAGAACCCTAATCTCACTCTACTAATCTATAGAATAATAAATAATCATTGTTTATATTATATAGAACCATAATACCACTCTAATAATCTATAGAATAATAAGTAAAGATTATTTATATTATATATAACCCTAATACCACTCTAATAATCTATAGAATAATAAATAAAGATTGTTTATATTATATAGAACCCTAATCTCACTCTAATAATCTATAGAATAATAAATAATGATTGTTTATATTATATAGAACCCTAATCTCACTCTAATAATCTATAGAATAATAAATGATCATTGTTTATATTATATAGAACCCTAACACCACTCTAATAATCTATAGAATAATAAATAATCATTGTTTATATTATATAGAACCCTAATACCACTCTAATAATCTATAGAATAATAAATAATCATTGTTTATATTATATAGAACCCTAATACCACTCTAATAATCTATAGAATAATAAGTAAAGATTATTTATATTATATATAACCCTAATACCACTCTAATAATCTATAGAATAATAAATAATGATTGTTTATATTATATAGAACCCTAATCTCACTCTAATAGTCTATAGAATAATAAATAATCATTGTTTATATTATATAGAACCCTAATCTCACTCTAATAATCTATAGAATAATAAATAATGATTGTTTATATTATATTCAACCATAATCTCACTCTAATAATCTATAGAATAATAAATAATGATTGTTTATATTATATAGAACCCTAATCTCACTCTAATAATCTATAGAAACATAAATAATCATTGTTTATATTATATAGAACCCTGATACCACTCTAATAATCTATAGAATAATAAATAAAGATTATTTATATTATATAGAACCCTAATACCTCTCTAATGATCTATAGAATAATAAATAAAGATTGTTTATATTATATAGAACCCTAATACCTCTCTAATAATCTATAGAATAATGAATAAAGATTGTTTATATTATATAGAACCCTAATACCACTCTAATAATCTATAGAAAAATAAATAATCATTGTTTATATTATATAGAACCCTAATACCACTCTAATAATCTATAAAATAATAAAATAATCATTGTTTATATAATATAGAACCATAATCTCACTCTACTAATCTGTATATTAATAAATAATCATTGTTTATATAATATAGAACCCTAATCTCACTCTACTAATCTATATAAAAATAAATAATCATTGTTTATATTATACAGAACCCTTATACCACTCTAATAATCTAGAGAATAATAAATAATCATTGTTTATATTATATAGAACCCTAATACCACTCTAATAATCTATAGAATAACAAATAATCATTGTTTATATTATATAGAACCCTAATCTCACTCTAATAATCTATATAAAAATAAATAATCATTGTTTATTTTATATATAACCCTTATACCACTCTAATAATATATAGAATAATAAATTATCATTGTTTATATTATATAGAACCCTAATCTCACTCTAATAATCTATAGAATAACAAATAATCATTGTTTATATTATATAGAACCCTAATCTCACTCTACTAATCTATATATTAATAAATAATCATTGTTTATATTATATAGAACCCTAATACCACTCTAATAATCTATAGAATAATAAATAATCATTGTTTATATTATATAGAATAATAAATAAAGATTGTTTATATCATATAGAACCCTAATACCACTCTAATAATCTATAGAATAATAAATAATCATTGTTTGTATTATATAGAACCCTAATCTCACTCTAATAATCTATAGAATAATAAATAATGATTGTTTATATTATATAGAAACTTAACATCATTCTAATAGTCTCTAATTACACCACTAATCCACAAACATTTTGCCTGTGTGATGATGCTAGTCTGCTCTTGGTCTGGTGTAATTTAGGAGGGCAGGTAAAATGGGGTTACAGTTCTGTTATGGTAGTTTAGTCCTGGCCGGGTGTGGTTTAGGAGGGACCGGTGGAAGGAGGTTAGGTGGTGAGAGGGTTGATCTGGTAACGTTATTGATTATATTAAATGTTCTGAATGTTTTTATGATTATTGTGATTTATAATTACCTATAAACTTTATATAAAATGTACAAAATTATCCAAATCTTAATAATCAGAATAAAGTATTCAGAACGTCCATAATTATTTAAACATGTTCTTGCGTTGCAGTAGCATCCACATTTGAAGAGTAGCATTGTAGAGAAAGTCTGATCTGCAGGTCGTAGCATGAGAATGATCAAATTAAAAGACTTTAATCTCACATTTTTTAATCTCTACTCTATCAGCCTCTTTAATCTTCTGGAACACATCTCCTCCTGGTTGCTCCCTCCACTTCAGTGTGATGTTCTGCTCCATCCCATGTTCCTTCAGTTTCTGCAGGATCTGAAGAACAGAAGATGATTTTTTCCAGCAGCAGGTATCATTCGTCCTCTTTAAGTAAGTAAGATTACTTTCTCCAGGTTTAAAATGCTTTTGCTAATATTAAATGCTAATAAATGCTAATTTTTCCATGTGGTTTGGTCTATACAAATGAGGAAGCCTACTTTAGGACCATCTTGTACTTATTCTAAGTTCTTCTGTTTTTTCTATTTATAATGAGGAACTGTACATGATCAGTAGAACCTTGTAGAGAATGAGACCCACCTTCTCCAGGAGAGCTGCATTCACTGCAGGATCGTTCATGTTCTGATCCGACTGAACGTTAAACCTCAGGATCTGGATCTGACCTGTTATAACTGTTCACACACACACAAACAGACACAATTTAAGCTGATAAATGATTAGCTGCATTACCTGAAAAAGTGTGAGTGTGATTGCAGCTCAGCAGTGGTGGAGTACGTGGTGGCTTAAATACTTTTGGTTAGAGATCTGAAAGAGTGAGGAATAGGGGGGTAAATATTTCTGCTCAGATTGGTGATTGTGTGTGTGTTTGTGTGTGAGCACAGTGTTGATAGGGGGTGCAAATAGATTTGCTCAGACAGGTGTTCGTTTGTGTGCAAACATGTATTTGGTTGTGGTGCAAATAATTTTGCCGATAGGTTATTGTGTGTGTCTGTGTGCAACCAGAAACAGACGTGGTTGTTTGGGTGTTTATAAGCGGTTGCTTTGGTAATGGGTTGCTTGCTACAATGTAGCTATGCAATTGCTAAGGTATATCTAGTAGTGTTCTCTTAACGCTGCACGTGATTGGTCAAGATGCGTAAAATTTGGCTCAAATATTTGGTGCAATAATTGAACCAATTGACCTGTATGGCAGTGAAGTGTGGGGCCCGCTTACACACCAACAATTTAACAAATGGGAACAACATCCAATTGAGACCCTGCACACAGAATTTTGTAAAACAATATTAAAGGTGCACAGACACACCACCAACAATGTGTGCAGGGCAGAATTAGGCCGATACCCACTTATTATTAATATACAAAAAAGGGCAATAAAATTCTGGAATCATCTCAAAGAGAGCGACCCACACTCGTATCATTACAAAGCTCTGCAATACCAAGAGCTGAGCAAAGATACCAGTCCCCTCATCCAACTGGTCTTGAGTCACTGCACCAACACACCATTAACACAGACTAACACACCACTAACACAGACTAACACTATTAAGACTCAAGACCAGAACCTAATCAGAACTGATCAAATTACACCTGAATTAAAGATAAACTATTTGGCCTATTGGGAAACACAAACTAAACTCCAAAGTAAACTACAATGTTATTTGGCTCTAAATAGACAGTATAGTGTGGCAGATTATCTCAGCACTATAACTGATCCAAAACTCAGAAACACCTTGACGAGGTACAGACTCAGCGAACACAGCCTGGCCATCGAGACGGGACGACACAGACAGTCCTGGATGCCCAGAGAGGAGAGAGTGTGTCAACACTGCTCTTCAAACCAGATAGAGACAGAGCTGCACTTCCTCACTGAATGTACAAAATACACACAAATTCCAAACCAATTTTTTACCAAAATCAACAAAATTATCCCCAATTTTAATTCTCTCTCAAACCCTGACAAGCTGCCCTACCTACTGGGGGAGCACAGAGAGAGCTGCACACTCGCAGCTCTCTACCTACACACCTGCCACCAGGTGAGGGACAGTGAGTGACCTTATGCTGTATCCCAGAGGTCACTAACAGGCGGACCAAAACAGAAAGTTATGATTTGAAACCTGACGGAGCGCTTCTATTTTAACCGGCGGAGCTTTTGTAGTCTTTACGGTAGCGGTTTAGCGGATGAGAAAACGCACAGACCAATCACGTGACACCACTCAGCCAATCAAGTCTGTGCTTTCCAGCTGGTAAATACAGCGACTCTACAGTGCAGACAGATGAGAGAGTTAGAGGCGAGTTACATGTGAAAAGATGGTGGAAAGAAAAAGAAAGATAGCGAACGTAGAAAAAACGAAGGGGGAGAAACAGACGACTGTGCAGGAGAAAGTTGAGAAAAAAACGAGTGAGACAGGAGACAAATAGCGCTCTCCAAAATACTCACACACCATACACACACCATCAAATGCATGCACACACACACACACACACACACACACACACACACACACACTTACAAATACTTTTTCCACACATACATATACACACTTTATATACTTGTTGTTCTAATTTGTTTCTGTTATTTTTTAAGATTAATTACTAAGGTTATTGAACATTCTTTAAATTAATATAAATGTTAATGTATGCGATTTTTTTTTTGTCGTTTATTATCTAGTTTGTAAATGCGCTTTGGCAATACAAATGTGAATATTTGTCATGCTAATAAAGCACTTTTGAATTTGAAAAAAAATTTGAGAGAGAACTCAGCGCTTTACACAGCCAGACATTACACGCAGGAAAGGTGAGGAACATGAGTGACAGGAAACAGTGAAGTTTGGACATGAGGAGCCCCTTTTACAGAGAAGTTCAGACCCACTGAGCTGGTGGGAGACCAAGTGTTCAGTCTACCCACATCTTATACATGTGATGGCACATAGACTGTGTATTGTAGCAACATCTGCCTGAGAGAATCTGTTCCTAAACAGGGCAGATCATAACAGAAAGGAGAAAAAGATGAGCTCCCTGTTTTTTTCTGAATGCCAACCTTCGCTAAAGACTTACAAATACCGTCACATGGATGCTGCTTTTTCTTTTTGTTTTGCACATTTTCATTGATGCTTTGTTGATGTTGTGTTGTTTCACTCTAGATGCAAATGTACAAGTAATATACACAATCAGATCTTTTTGTCTAATTGAGATGGGTCTTTGTTTTTGTATTTTATAATTTATTGTTGGAGCACTCTGTTCCATGTTGAGTATATAAATAAAGCTATTTAAATAATAAACATTTGATATAATGTTTGTTTACATTAGTAATTCATCTTACATGTAATTTGGTAATAAATTAATTTAAGCAACAAAAAAATCTAAGGAGCCACTTGGGAGCAGAAAGAGTCGGCTCTCTAAAAAGAGCAGAAATTCCCATCGCTAATATCTAGGTGGTTGCCAAGGTGTACTGGGGTAAATAAGCTGTTGCTTGTGGGTGTTTCAGGTTGCTAATGTGCTGGAAGGTGGTTGCTATAGAGCTCTAGGTGGTTGCTAGGGTGTATGCTAGTATGAATGAGATAAGTGTAAAACTCACCTTCATGACAGAAGAAGGGTTTGATGTTTGAGCACAGGGCATTAGCAGCCTGAAAATTAGATAAATAACCACAGTCTTTCAATGCTAGCTTATTATCAGGTTGTCCAGGCTTCCAGGTAATGTTGGTCGGGTTGGTCTGATCTACCCACTTCCAGGTGATCCTGGACAGTCCAAACCAGGTATAGTAAGGGATAATTCCAGCTATAATAGATTGTTCAGTTGCATCTCTTGAGCTGGCCAGGTCAGTGTGATACAGTCTGCAGTAACTCTGAGCCTCAAACCAGGTCAGTACGGTGGAGCTGATGTAAATGTACCTGCTGGTACCAGAGTTCCTCTCTGTTAGATTAAAAACACATCATTAGAATATTTACATTCATCATTGATACTCTGACCTTAATTCATCATTACTGAAGATGATCGACTACAGCTACTGTTTGACTGGAGTAAATAAGAAGTAAATGGAACAGTGGTCTCTCGTAAAGCTCAGTCAGGGTTGTTATGCTGCCCGATATGTGAACGTATTGTTTGTTGCCCTCCTCTCACTTGCTGCAGTAGGTTCTTGTTTGATAGATCGCTATTCTGTGTAGAGGTTTGCAAGGACAACAGCCAATGAATCGCATCGGAAGCAGCTGTTTACCTCAACAGCCAATCAATGCTGCAGCTTCATGAGCAGAAGCAGGAGTTAAAGAGTACCCTGGATCGTCCTTTTCATCTCTGGCCTGGAGCACACAGCGTCCATTAAAAAAAAAAAAAAAAAGACCTGGAATACGTAGATCTGATTCCTCTGACCACAATACATGTTTCCACTGTGTGATGGTCCATCCCAGATGCCTCAGAGCCCAGATAATTACCATCCCCACGTGGAGGAGGCGAAGGCGGCGTAGGGAGAGGAAACAAAAGCGTGGCTGCTGGGCTGGTGCACTAGCGAGGCTACGAAAGCAACCACATAAACCATCTCTTCCGAGCATTTTTCTATCCAACGCAAGATCACTCGCCAACAAGATGGATGAACTGAAACTTCAGATGGCAACAGATAACATCGCCAGGGACGGCTGCATTCTGCTCATCACTGAAACCTGGCTGCATCCATCCATCCCGGACTCGGCTATTGAGCTAACGGACCTCACAGCACAGCATCAGGACAGAAACAGCGACTCCGGTTAGAAAAAAGGAGCTGGTCTTTGTGTGTACATTCATAACACCTGGTGTACAAACACAGTAACTGTTGCCCGTCACTGCTCCCCGGACTTGGAGTTTTTGACTGTTAAATGCAGACCTTTTTACCTACCTAGGGAGTTTACTGTGGTTATGTTAACTGCTGTATACATTCCTCCGGACGCTAATGCTAACTCGGCGCTAGGACTTTTGTATGATAGCATTAGCCAACAACAAAGCCTGTATCCTGATGCTGTGCATATTATTGCGAGGGACTTTAATCATGTGGATCTAAAAGCAGTGCTTCCCAAATTCCATCAGCATGTAAAGTGTGCTACCAGAGGAGCTAATACACTGGACAAGGTTTACACAAACATCAAGACCGGTTACAGGGCTAGACCACTACCACACCTGGGTCAGTCTGACCATTTGTCCCTGCTTTTAATCCCAGCTTACACCCCTCTCAGGAAAAGTGCTAATATCACAACCAGAACTGTTCAAATCTGACCTGATGGAGCCTCTCAGCAGCTTCAGGACTGCTTTAGCAGTACATGTTGGGACGTTTTTGAAGACCAGGACTTACATACGTGGACAAAATTGTTGGTACCCTTCCATTAAAGAAAGAAAAACCCACAATGGTCACTGAAATAACTTGAAACTGACAAAAGTAATAATGGCCTGAACAAAAATGATGGTACCCCTAGAAAAGACTGAAAATAATTTGACCATAGGGACATGTTAAACTAAGGTGTGTTCTTTAATTAGCATCACAGGTGTCTTTAAACTTGTAATAAGTCAGTCTGCCTATTTAAAGGGTGGAAAGTGGTCACTGTGCTGTTTGGTATCATGGTGTGTCACACACTGAACATGGACCACAGAAAGCTGAGGAGAGAGTTGTCTCAGGAGATTAGAAAGAAAATTATACACAAACATGTTAAAGGTAAAGGCTATAAGACCATCTCCAAGCAGCTTGATGTTCCTGTTACTACAGTCGCACATATTATTCAGAAGTTTAAGGTCTACGGGACTGTAGCTGACCTCCCTGGATGTGGCCACAAAAAGGAAAATTTATGACAAGTTGAAGAGAAGAATAATATGAATGGTAACCAAAGAGCCCAGAACAACTTCCAAAGACATTAGAGGTGATCTCCAAGGTCAAGGTACATCAATGTCAGGTCGTACCATCCGTCGCTGTTTTAGCCAAAGTGGACTTAATGGAAGGAGGAAACCACTGTTGAAAGCAAATCATAAAAAAGCACGACTGGAACAAGCCACAAAGCTTCTAGGAGAATGTCGTTTGGACAGATGAGACCAAACTGAAGTTACATCAGCTCTATGTTCACAGACGCAAAAATGAAGCATAAAGAAAAGCACATTGTTGTACCTACTGTGAAACATGGAGGAGGCTCGGTTATGTTTTAAAGCTGCTTTGCTGCATCTAGCACAGGGTGTCTTGAATCTGTGCAGGGTACAATGAAATCTCAAGACTATCGAGGCATTCTGGAGTGAAATGTGCTGCCCAGTGTCAGAAAGCTTGGTCTCAGTCACAGGTCATGGGTCCTCCAACAGGATAATGACCCAAAACACACAGCTAAAAACATCCAAAAATGGCTAAGAGCAAAACATTCGACTATTCTTAAGTGGCATTCTATGAGTCCTGATCTAAATCCTATTGAACATCTGAAACATGCAGTCTGGAGAAGGCACCCTTCAAACCTGAGACAGCTGGAGTAGTTTGCTCAAGAGGAGTGGGCCAAAATACCTGTGGACAGGTGCACAAGTCTCATTGAGAGTTACAGAAATCACTTGATTGCCTCAAAAGGTTGTGCAACAAAATATTAAATTAAGGGTACCATCATTTTTGTCCAGGCCAGTTTTGTTAGTTTGTTTTTTTAAATTATTCTGTTGAACCACAATTCAAAAGCAACGTCGGATTTTCATTAGTTGATTTTCAGTAAATTTTTATTTATAATTACTTTTGTCAGTGTGTGGATGTGTTTATGGACACTGTTGGACTGTTGTATTAAAAGCGGAGCTAAAGTCCACAAAAAGCATCCTGATGTATGTGTTAGATTGCTCCAGGTGGGTCAGGGTTGAATGGAGTGCCATCGAGACTGCATCCTCTGTCCATCTGTTTCCTGTTAGCACGAGCCTCTTAAAGCACTTCATAATGATGGGTGTCAGGGCAACTGGGTGATAGAACACTTCGAGATGTAAGGAACTTACAATAAAATAAATGTAATTATAGAAATGAAATGAAACGTATTTTATCAATATTGTAAAAAACCTGATGGTGAAGAACCTTTTACATCATACACCATAACAAGCCCACTTACCATCATAGCACAGAAAGTGATAAGGCCATGCACAGGGAAAATCCACCCATTTCCCTGCTGCATTTACAACAACACACTCTTCTGTGTTTCCGTAATTGTCCGGCTGACCAGGATTCCAGTAGATAAAAGTTCCTAGAGTCTCATTTCTGTAGGACCAGCGCCAACCATGTAATTCTTTATACACTCCAAACCAGGCGTCACCACTGAACTGGTGTATCTGAGCTTCAGCTTGTAGTTTAACCATGTCAGCATCACTGTGGATGGTAGCCAGGTCCACGTAATTAGATCTGCAGTAGGTCTGAGCATCACTCCATGTTTTACCCTGCTGGATCAGATAGTATTTATACTGGACGAGGGGGGCGACTCCTGTGGATCAGATTTAGAGCTTAATGTACAACCTCACAGTTTAAAAAATGACTTTTATTATATTGCAGACAGGATGAACCCAAGATTTTATCATGTTTTGTCTGGTGTCAACTTTAATCTATTAGTTAAAATACACCGATCAGCCATAACATTAAAACCACCTCCTTGTTTCTACACTCACTGTCCATTTTATCAGCTCCTCTTACCATATAGAAGCACTTTGTAGTTCTACAATTACTGACTGTAGTCCATATGTTTCTCTGCATGCTTTGTTACCCCCTTTCATGCTGTTCTTCAATGGTCAGGACCCCCACAGAGCAGGTATTATTTAAGTGGTATATCAGGGATGTACCGTCACACAGTGGAAACGCATATTATTCAGGATCTGTTTTTTTTTGTTTGTTTTTTTAAAGAAATGGCGATGTGTGCGAAAAAGAGTTTGGATGAAAAAGATGAAAAAGATCATCCAAACTGTCATCAGCAACAAGTCCAAAAACCAGAGTCTGTCATGGTATGGGGGTGTGACAGTACCAGGGTGTATCATGGTATGGGGGTGTATCAGTACCAGGGTGTATCATGGTATGGGGGTGTGTCAGTACCAGGGTGTATCATGGTATGGGGGTGTGACAGTACCAGGGTGTATCATGGTATGGGGGTGTGTCAGCACCAGGGTGTATCATGGTATGGGGGTGTATCAGTACCAGGGTGTATCCTGGTATGGGGTGTATCAGTACCAGGGTGTATCATGGTATAGGGGTGTGTCAGTACCAGGGTGTATCATGGTATGGGGGTGTGTCAGTACCAGGGTGTATCATGGTATGGGGGTGTGTCAGTACCAGGATGTATCATGGTATAGGGGTGTGTCAGTACCAGGGTGTATCATGGTATGGGGGTGTGTCAGTACCAGGGTGTATCATGGTATGGGGGTGTGTCAGTACCAGGATTTATCATGGTATAGGGGTGTGTCAGTACCAGGGTGTATCATGGTATGGGGGTGTATCAGTACCAGGGTGTATCATGGTATAGGGGTGTGTGAGTACCAGGGTGTATCATGGTATAGGGGTGTGTCAGTACCAGGGTGTTTCATGGTATGGGGGTGTATCAGTACCAGGGTGTATCATGGTATGGGGGTGTGTCAGTACCAGGGTGTATCATGATGTGGGGGTGTGTCAGTACCAGGGTGTATCATAATATGGGGGTGTGTGAGTACCAGGGTGTATCATGG
Organism: Trichomycterus rosablanca; assembly: GCF_030014385.1. Lineage (NCBI taxonomy): Eukaryota > Metazoa > Chordata > Actinopteri > Siluriformes > Trichomycteridae > Trichomycterus > Trichomycterus rosablanca. The sequence continues at coordinate 63,607,032 of NC_085989.1, forward strand.
TACGGGAGTGTATCAGTACCAGGGTGTATCATGGTATGGGGTGTATCAGTATCAGGGTGTATCATGGTATAGGGGTGTGTGAGTACCAGGGTGTATCATGGTATGGGGGTGTGTCAGTACCAAGGTGTATCATGGTATAGGGGTGTATCAGTACCAGGGTGTATCATGGTATGGGGGTGTGTCAGTACCAGGGTGTATCATGGTATGGGGGTGTGTCAGTACCAGGATGTATCATGGTATAGGGGTGTGTCAGTACCAGGGTGTATCATGGTATGGGGGTGTATCAGTACCAGGGTGTATAATGGTATGGGGGTGTATCAGTACCAGGGTGTATCATGGTATAGGGGTGTGTCAGTACCAGGATGTATCATGGTATGGGGTTGTGTCAGTACAAGGGTATATCATGGTATGGGGGTGTGTCAGTATCAGGGTGTATCATGGTATAGGGTTGTATCAGTACCAGGTTGTATCATGGTATGGGGGTGTGTCAGTTTCAGGGTGTATCATGGTATAGGGGTGTGTGAGTACCAGGGTGTATCATGGAATTGAGGTGTGTCAGTACCAGGGTGTATCATGGTATGGGGGTGTGTCAGTACCAGGGTGTATCATGGTATGCGGTGTGTCAGTACCCGGGTGTATCATGGTATGGGGGTGTGTAAGTTCCAGGGTGTATCATGGTATGAAATGTGTCAGTACCCGGGTGTATCATGGTATGGGGGTGTGTAAGTACCTGGATGTATCATGGTATGGGGTGTGTCAGTACCAGGGTGTATCATGGTATGGGGGTGTGTCAGTAACAGGGTGTATCATGGTATGGGAGTGTGTCAGTACCAGGATGTATCAGGGTATGTGGTGTGTCAGTACCAGGGTGTATCATGGTATGGGGGTGTGACAGTACCAGGGTGTATCATGGTATGGGGGTGTGTGAGTACCAGGGTGTATCATGGTATGGGGGTGTGTCAGTAACAGGGTGTATCATGGTATGGGGGTGTGTAAGTACCAGGATGTATCATGGTATGGGGTGTGTCAGTACCAGGGTGTATCATGGTATGGGGCTGTGTCAGTACCAGGATGTATCATGGTATGGGGGTGTGTAAGAACCAGGATGTATCATGGTATGGGGTGTGTCAGTAGCAGGGTGTATCATGGTATGGGGGTGTGTCAGTAACAGGGTGTATCATGGAATGGGGGTGTGTCAGTACCAGGGTGTATCATGGTATGGGGGTGTGTCAGTAACAGGGTGTATCATTGTATGGGGGTGTATCAGTACCAGAGAGTATCATGGTATGGGGGTGTGTCAGTACCAGGGTGTATCATGGTATGGGGGTGTATCAGTACCAGGGTGTATCATGGTATAGGGGTGTGTGAGTACCAGGGTGTATCATGGTATAGGGGTGTGTCAGTACCAGGGTGTTTCATGGTATGGGGGTGTATCAGTACCAGGGTGCATCATGGTATAGGGGTGTGTGAGTACCAGGGTGTATCATGGTATGGGGGTGTGTCAGTACCAGGGTGTATCATGATGTGGGGGTGTGTCAGTACCAGGGTGTATCATAATATGGGGGTGTGTGAGTACCAGGGTGTATCATGGTACGGGGGTTTATCAGTACCAGGGTGTATCATGGTATGGGGTGTATCAGCATCAGGGTGTATCATGGTATAGGGGTGTGTGAGTACCAGGGTGTATCATGGTATGGGGGTGTATCAGTACCAGGGTGTATAATGGTATGGGGGTGTATCAGTACCAGGGTGTATCATGGTATAGGGGTGTGTCAGTACCAGGGTGTATCATGGTATGGGGGTGTGTCAGTACCAGGGTGTGTCATAGTATGGGGGTGTATCAGTACCAGGGTGTATCATGGTATGGGAGTGTATCAGTACCAGGCTGTATCATGGTATGGGGGTGTATCAGTACAAGGGTGTATCATGGTATGGGGGTGTGTCAGTATCAGGGTGTATCATGGTATAGGGGTGTGTCAGTACCAGGGTGTATCATGGTATGGTGGTGTGTTAGTACCAGGATGTATCATGGTATGGGGTTGTGTCAGTACAAGGGTGTATCATGGTATGGGGGTGTGTCATTATCAGGGTGTATCATGGTATAGGGTTGTATCAGTACCAGGTTGTATCATGGTATGGGGTGTATCAGTATCAGGGTGTATAAAGGTATGGGGGTGTATCAGTACCAGGGTGTATCATGGTATAGGGGTGTGTCAGTATCAGGGTGTATCATGGTATAGGGGTGTGTCAGTACCAGGGTGTATCATGGTATGGGGGTGTGTCAGTTTCAGGGTGTATCATGGTATAGGGGTGTGTGAGTACCAGGGTGTATCATGGTATTGAGGTGTGTCAGTACCAGGGTGTATCATGGTATGGGGGTGTGTCAGTACCAGGGTGTATCATGGTATAGGGGTGTGTGAGTACCAGGGTGTATTATGGTATGCGGTGTGTCAGTATCCGGGTGTATCATGGTATGGGGGTGTGTAAGTTCCAGGGTGTATCATGGTATGAAATGTGTCAGTACCCGGGTGTATCATGGTATGGGGGTGTGTAAGTACCAGGATGTATCATAGTATGGGGTGTGTCAGTACCAGGGTGTATCATGGTATGGGGGTGTGTCAGTAACAGGGTGTATCATGGTATGGGAGTGTGTCAGTACCAGGATGTATCAGGGTATGGGGTGTGTCAGTACCAGGGTGTATCATGGTATGGGGGTGTGACAGTACCAGGGTGTATCATGGTATGGGGGTGTGTGAGTACCAGGGTGTATCATGGTATGGGGGTGTGTCAGTAACAGGGTGTATCATGGTATGGGGGTGTGTAAGTACCAGGATGTATCATGGTATGGGGTGTGTCAGTACCAGGGTGTATCATGGTATGGGGCTGTGTCAGTACCAGGATGTATCATGGTATGGGGGTGTGTAAGAACCAGGATGTATCATGGTATGGGGTGTGTCAGTGGCAGGGTGTATCATGGTATGGGGGTGTGTCAGTAACAGGGTGTATCATGGAATGGGGGTGTGTCAGTACCAGGGTGTATCATGGTATGGGGGTGTGTCAGTAACAGGGTGTATCATTGTATGGGGGTGTATCAGTACCAGAGAGTATCATGGTATGGGGGTGTGTCAGTACCAGGGTGTATCATGGTATGGGGGTGTGTCAGTACAAGGGTGTATCATGGTATGAGGGTGTATCAGTACCAGGGTGTATCATGGTATGGGGGTGTGTCAGTACCAGGATGTATCATGGTATGGGGGTGTATCATGGTATGGGGGGGTGTCAGTACCAGGGTGTATCATGGTATGGGGGTGTGTCAGTACCAGGGTGTATCATGGTATGGGGGTGTGTGAGTACCAGGGTGTATCATGGTATGGGGATGTGTCAGTACCAGGGTGTATCATGGTATGGGGGTGTATCAGTACCAGGGTGTATCATGGTATGGGGGTGTATCAGTACCAGGGTGTATCATGGTATGGGGGTGTGTCAGTTTCAGGGTGTATCATGGTATAGGGGTGTGTGAGTACCAGAGTGTATCATGGTATTGAGGTGTGTCAGTACCAGGGTGTATCATGGTATGGGGGTGTGTCAGTACCAGGGTGTATCATGGTATAGGGGTGTGTGAGTACCAGGGTGTATCATGGTATGCGGTGTGTCAGTACCCGGGTGTATCATGGTATGGGGGTGTGTAAGTTCCAGGGTGTATCATGGTATGAAATGTGTCAGTACCCGGGTGTATCATGGTATGGGGGTGTGTAAGTACCAGGATGTATCATAGTATGGGGTGTGTCAGTACCAGGGTGTATCATGGTATGGGGGTGTGTCAGTAACAGGGTGTATCATGGTATGGGAGTGTGTCAGTACCAGGATGTATCAGGGTATGGGGTGTGTCAGTACCAGGGTGTATCATGGTATGGGGGTGTGACCGTACCAGGGTGTATCATGGTATGGGGGTGTGTGAGTACCAGGGTGTATCATGGTATGGGGGTGTGTCAGTAACAGGGTGTATCATGGTATGGGGGTGTGTAAGTACCAGGATGTATCATGGTATGGGGTGTGTCAGTACCAGGGTGTATCATGGTATGGGGCTGTGTCAGTACCAGGATGTATCATGGTATGGGGGTGTGTAAGAACCAGGATGTTTCATGGTATGGGGTGTGTCAGTAGCAGGGTGTATCATGGTATGGGGATGTGTCAGTAACAGGGTGTATCATGGAATGGGGGTGTGTCAGTACCAGGGTGTATCATGGTATGGGGGTGTGTCAGTAACAGGGTGTATCATTGTATGGGGGTGTATCAGTACCAGAGAGTATCATGGTATGGGGGGGTGTCAGTACCAGGGTGTATCATGGTATGGGGGTGTGTCAGTACCAGGGTGTATCATGGTATGGGGGTGTGTCAGTACCAGGGTGTATCATGGTATGGGGGTGTGTGAGTACCAGGGTGTATCATGGTATGGGGATGTGTCAGTACCAGGGTGTATCATGGTATGGGGGTGTATCAGTACCAGGGTGTGTCATGGTATGGGGGTGTGTCAATACCAGGGTGTATCATGGTATGGGGGTGTGTAAATACCAGGGTGTATCATGGTATGGGGGTGTGTGAGTACCAGGGTGTATCATGGTATGGGGGTGTGTCAGTACCAGGGTGTGTCATGGTATGGGGTGTATCAGTACCAGGGTGTATCATGGTATGGGTGTGTGTCAGTACCAGGGTGTATCATGGTGTGGGGGTGTGTCAGTACCAGTGAGTATCATGGTATGGGGGTGTGTCAGTACCAGGGTGTATCATGGTATGGAGGTGTATCAGTACCAGGATGTGTCATGGTATGCGGTGTGTCAGTACCAGGGTGTATCATGGTATGGGGGTGTATCAATACCTGGGTGTATCATGGTTAGGGGGTGTGTCAGTACCAGGGTGTATCATGGTATGGGGTGTGTCAGAACACGGGTGTATCATGGTATGGGGGTGTGTAAGTACCAGGGTGTATCATGGTATGGGGGTGTGTCAGTAACAGGGTGTATCATGGTATGGGGGTGTGTCAGTACCAGGATGTATCATGGTATGTTGTGTGTCAGTACCAGGGTGTATCATGGTATGGGGGTGTGTCAGTACCAGGGTGTATCATGGTATGGGGGTGTGTGAGTACCAGGGTGTATCATGGTATGGGGGTGTGTCAGTAACAGGGTGTATCATGGTATGGGGGTGTGTAAGTACCAGGATGTATCAGAATCAGAATCAGAATCAGAATACTTTATTGATCCCCGAGGGGAAATTTCAGTATCATGGTATGGGGTGTGTCAGTACCAGGGTGTATCATGGTATGGGGGTGTGTCAGTACCAGTATGTATCATGGTATGGGGGTGTGTAAGTACCAGGATGTATCGTGGTATGGGGTGTGTCAGTACCAGGGTGTATCATGGTATGGGGGTGTATCAGTAACAGGGTGTATCATGGTATGGGGGTGTGTCAGTACCAGGATGTATCATGGTATGTTGTGTTTCAGTACCAGGGTGTATCATGGTATGGGGGTGTGTCAGTACCAGGGTGTGTCATGGTATGGGGGGGTGTCAGTACCAGGGTGTATCATGGTATGGGGGTGTGTCAGTACCAGGGTGTGTCATGGTATGGGGGTGTATCAGTACCAGGGTGTATCATGGTATAGGGGTGTGTGAGTACCAGGGTGTATCATGGTATAGGGGTGTGTCAGTACCAGGGTGTTTCATGGTATGGGGGTGTATCAGTACCAGGGTGCATCATGGTATAGGGGTGTGTGAGTACCAGGGTGTATCATGGTATGGGGGTGTGTCAGTACCAGGGTGTATCATGATGTGGGGGTGTGTCAGTACCAGGGTGTATCATAATATGGGGGTGTGTGAGTACCAGGGTGTATCATGGTACGGGGGTGTGACAGTACCAGGGTGTATCATGGTATGGGGGTGTGTGAGTACCAGGGTGTATCATGGTATGGGGGTGTGTCAGTAACAGGGTGTATCATGGTATGGGGGTGTGTAAGTACCAGGATGTATCATGGTATGGGGTGTGTCAGTACCAGGGTGTATCATGGTATGGGGCTGTGTCAGTACCAGGATGTATCATGGTATGGGGGTGTGTAAGAACCAGGATGTATCATGGTATGGGGTGTGTCAGTAGCAGGGTGTATCATGGTATGGGGGTGTGTCAGTAACAGGGTGTATCATGGAATGGGGGTGTGTCAGTACCAGGGTGTATCATGGTATGGGGGTGTGTCAGTAACAGGGTGTATCATTGTATGGGGGTGTATCAGTACCAGAGAGTATCATGGTATGGGGGTGTGTCAGTACCAGGGTGTATCATGGTATGGGGGTGTATCAGTACCAGGGTGTATCATGGTATAGGGGTGTGTGAGTACCAGGGTGTATCATGGTATAGGGGTGTGTCAGTACCAGGGTGTTTCATGGTATGGGGGTGTATCAGTACCAGGGTGCATCATGGTATAGGGGTGTGTGAGTACCAGGGTGTATCATGGTATGGGGGTGTGTCAGTACCAGGGTGTATCATGATGTGGGGGTGTGTCAGTACCAGAGTGTATCATAATATGGGGGTGTGTGAGTACCAGGGTGTATCATGGTACGGGGGTTTATCAGTACCAGGGTGTATCATGGTATGGGGTGTATCAGTATCAGGGTGTATCATGGTATAGGGGTGTGTGAGTACCAGGGTGTATCATTGTATGGGGGTGTGTCAGTACCAAGGTGTATCATGGTATAAGGGTGTATCAGTACCAGGGTGTATCATGGTATGGGGGTGTGTCAGTACCAGGGTGTATCATGGTATGGGGGTGTGTCAGTACCAGGATGTATCATGGTATAGGGGTGTGTCAGTACCAGGGTGTATCATGGTATGGGGGTGTATCAGTACCAGGGTGTATAATGGTATGGGGGTGTATCAGTACCAGGGTGTATCATGGTATAGGGGTGTGTCAGTACCAGGGTGTATCATGGTATGGGGGTGTGTCAGTACCAGGGTGTGTCATAGTATGGGGGTGTATCAGTACCAGGGTGTATCATGGTATGGGAGTGTATCAGTACGAGGCTGTATCATGGTATGGGGGTGTATCAGTACAAGGGTGTATCATGGTATGGGGGTGTGTCAGTATCAGGGTGTATCATGGTATAGGGGTGTGTCAGTACCAGGGTGTATCATGGTATGGTGGTGTGTTAGTACCAGGATGTATCATGGTATGGGGTTGTGTCAGTACAAGGGTGTATCATGGTATGGGGGTGTGTCATTATCAGGGTGTATCATGGTATAGGGTTGTATCAGTACCAGGTTGTATCATGGTATGGGGTGTATCAGTATCAGGGTGTATAAAGGTATGGGGGTGTATCAGTACCAGGGTGTATCATGGTATAGGGGTGTGTCAGTATCAGGGTGTATCATGGTATAGGGGTGTGTCAGTACCAGGGTGTATCATGGTATGGGGGTGTGTCAGTTTCAGGGTGTATCATGGTATAGGGGTGTGTGAGTACCAGGGTGTATCATGGTATTGAGGTGTGTCAGTACCAGGGTGTATCATGGTATGGGGGTGTGTCAGTACCAGGGTGTATCATGGTATAGGGGTGTGTGAGTACCAGGGTGTATTATGGTATGCGGTGTGTCAGTATCCGGGTGTATCATGGTATGGGGGTGTGTAAGTTCCAGGGTGTATCATGGTATGAAATGTGTCAGTACCCGGGTGTATCATGGTATGGGGGTGTGTAAGTACCAGGATGTATCATAGTATGGGGTGTGTCAGTACCAGGGTGTATCATGGTATGGGGGTGTGTCAGTAACAGGGTGTATCATGGTATGGGAGTGTGTCAGTACCAGGATGTATCAGGGTATGGGGTGTGTCAGTACCAGGGTGTATCATGGTATGGGGGTGTGACAGTACCAGGGTGTATCATGTTATGGGGGTGTGTGAGTACCAGGGTGTATCATGGTATGGGGGTGTGTCAGTAACAGGGTGTATCATGGTATGGGGGTGTGTAAGTACCAGGATGTATCATGGTATGGGGTGTGTCAGTACCAGGGTGTATCATGGTATGGGGCTGTGTCAGTACCAGGATGTATCATGGTATGGGGGTGTGTAAGAACCAGGATGTATCATGGTATGGGGTGTGTCAGTAGCAGGGTGTATCATGGTATGGGGGTGTGTCAGTAACAGGGTGTATCATGGAATGGGGGTGTGTCAGTACCAGGGTGTATCATGGTATGGGGGTGTGTCAGTAACAGGGTGTATCATTGTATGGGGGTGTATCAGTACCAGAGAGTATCATGGTATGGGGGTGTGTCAGTACCAGGGTGTATCATGGTATGGGGGTGTGTCAGTACAAGGGTGTATCATGGTATGAGGGTGTATCAGTACCAGGGTGTATCATGGTATGGGGGTGTGTCAGTACCAGGATGTATCATGGTATGGGGGTGTGTGAGTACCAGGGTGTATCATGGTATGGGGGTGTATCATGGTATGGGGGGGTGTCAGTACCAGGGTGTATCATGGTATGGGGGTGTGTCAGTACCAGGGTGTATCATGGTATGGGGGTGTGTGAGTACCAGGGTGTATCATGGTATGGGGATGTGTCAGTACCAGGGTGTATCATGGTATGGGGGTGTATCAGTACCAGGGTGTATCATGGTATGGGGGTGTATCAGTACCAGGGTGTATCATGGTATGGGGGTGTGTCAGTTTCAGGGTGTATCATGGTATAGGGGTGTGTGAGTACCAGAGTGTATCATGGTATTGAGGTGTGTCAGTACCAGGGTGTATCATGGTATGGGGGTGTGTCAGTACCAGGGTGTATCATGGTATAGGGGTGTGTGAGTACCAGGGTGTATCATGGTATGCGGTGTGTCAGTACCCGGGTGTATCATGGTATGGGGGTGTGTAAGTTCCAGGGTGTATCATGGTATGAAATGTGTCAGTACCCGGGTGTATCATGGTATGGGGGTGTGTAAGTACCAGGATGTATCATAGTATGGGGTGTGTCAGTACCAGGGTGTATCATGGTATGGGGGTGTGTCAGTAACAGGGTGTATCATGGTATGGGAGTGTGTCAGTACCAGGATGTATCAGGGTATGGGGTGTGTCAGTACCAGGGTGTATCATGGTATGGGGGTGTGACCGTACCAGGGTGTATCATGGTATGGGGGTGTGTGAGTACCAGGGTGTATCATGGTATGGGGGTGTGTCAGTAACAGGGTGTATCATGGTATGGGGGTGTGTAAGTACCAGGATGTATCATGGTATGTGGTGTGTCAGTACCAGGGTGTATCATGGTATGGGGCTGTGTCAGTACCAGGATGTATCATGGTATGGGGGTGTGTAAGAACCAGGATGTTTCATGGTATGGGGTGTGTCAGTAGCAGGGTGTATCATGGTATGGGGGTGTGTCAGTAACAGGGTGTATCATGGAATGGGGGTGTGTCAGTACCAGGGTGTATCATGGTATGGGGGTGTGTCAGTAACAGGGTGTATCATTGTATGGGGGTGTATCAGTACCAGAGAGTATCATGGTATGGGGGGGTGTCAGTACCAGGGTGTATCATGGTATGGGGGTGTGTCAGTACCAGGGTGTATCATGGTATGGGGGTGTGTGAGTACCAGGGTGTATCATGGTATGGGGATGTGTCAGTACCAGGGTGTATCATGGTATGGGGGTGTATCAGTACCAGGGTGTATCATGGTATGGGGGTGTATCAGTACCAGGGTGTGTCATGGTATGGGGGTTTGTCAATACCAGGGTGTATCATGGTATGGGGGTGTGTAAATACCAGGGTGTATCATGGTATGGGGGTGTGTGAGTACCAGGGTGTATCATGGTATGGGGGTGTGTCAGTACCAGGGTGTGTCATGGTATGGGGTGTATCAGTACCAGGGTGTATCATGGTATGGGTGTGTGTCAGTACCAGGGTGTATCATGGTGTGGGGGTGTGTCAGTACCAGTGAGTATCATGGTATGGGGGTGTGTCAGTACCAGGGTGTATCATGGTATGGAGGTGTATCAGTACCAGGATGTGTCATGGTATGCGGTGTGTCAGTACCAGGGTGTATCATGGTATGGGGGTGTATCAATACCTGGGTGTATCATGGTTAGGGGGTGTGTCAGTACCAGGGTGTATCATGGTATGGGGTGTGTCAGAACACGGGTGTATCATGGTATGGGGGTGTGTAAGTACCAGGATGTATCATGGTATGGGGTGTGTCAGTACCAGGGTGTATCATGGTATGGGGGTGTGTCAGTAACAGGGTGTATCATGGTATGGGGGTGTGTCAGTACCAGGATGTATCATGGTATGTTGTGTGTCAGTACCAGGGTGTATCATGGTATGGGGGTGTGTCAGTACCAGGGTGTATCATGGTATGGGGGTGTGTGAGTACCAGGGTGTATCATGGTATGGGGGTGTGTCAGTAACAGGGTGTATCATGGTATGGGGGTGTGTAAGTACCAGGATGTATCAGAATCAGAATCAGAATCAGAATACTTTATTGATCCCCGAGGGGAAATTTCAGTATCATGGTATGGGGTGTGTCAGTACCAGGGTGTATCATGGTATGGGGGTGTGTCAGTACCAGTATGTATCATGGTATGGGGGTGTGTAAGTACCAGGATGTATCGTGGTATGGGGTGTGTCAGTACCAGGGTGTATCATGGTATGGGGGTGTATCAGTAACAGGGTGTATCATGGTATGGGGGTGTGTCAGTACCAGGATGTATCATGGTATGTTGTGTTTCAGTACCAGGGTGTATCATGGTATGGGGGTGTATCAGTACCAGGGTGTATCATGGTATGGGGGTGTGTGAGTACCAGGGTGTATCATGGTATGGGGATGTGTCAGTACCAGGGTGTATCATGGTATGGGGGTGTATCAGTACCAGGGTGTATCATGGTATGGGGGTGTATCAGTACCAGGGTGTATCATGGTATGGGGGTGTGTCAGTTTCAGGGTGTATCATGGTATAGGGGTGTGTCAGTACCCGGGTGTATCATGGTATGGGGGTGTGTAAGTTCCAGGGTGTATCATGGTATGAAATGTGTCAGTACCCGGGTGTATCATGGTATGGGGGTGTGTAAGTACCAGGATGTATCATAGTATGGGGTGTGTCAGTACCAGGGTGTATCATGGTATGGGGGTGTGTCAGTAACAGGGTGTATCATGGTATGGGAGTGTGTCAGTACCAGGATGTATCAGGGTATGGGGTGTGTCAGTACCAGGGTGTATCATGGTATGGGGGTGTGACCGTACCAGGGTGTATCATGGTATGGGGGTGTGTGAGTACCAGGGTGTATCATGGTATGGGGGTGTGTCAGTAACAGGGTGTATCATGGTATGGGGGTGTGTAAGTACCAGGATGTATCATGGTATGGGGTGTGTCAGTACCAGGGTGTATCATGGTATGGGGCTGTGTCAGTACCAGGATGTATCATGGTATGGGGGTGTGTAAGAACCAGGATGTTTCATGGTATGGGGTGTGTCAGTAGCAGGGTGTATCATGGTATGGGGGTGTGTGAGTACCAGGGTGTATCATGGTATGGGGGTGTGTCAGTACCAGGGTGTATCATGGTATGGGGGTGTGTGAGTACCAGGGTGTATCATGGTATGGGGATGTGTCAGTACCAGGGTGTATCATGGTATGGGGGTGTATCAGTACCAGGGTGTATCATGGTATGGGGGTGTATCAGTACCAGGGTGTGTCATGGTATGGGGGTTTGTCAATACCAGGGTGTATCATGGTATGGGGGTGTGTAAATACCAGGGTGTATCATGGTATGGGGGTGTGTGAGTACCAGGGTGTATCATGGTATGGGGGTGTGTCAGTACCAGTGAGTATCATGGTATGGGGGTGTGTCAGTACCAGGGTGTATCATGGTATGGAGGTGTATCAGTACCAGGATGTGTCATGGTATGCGGTGTGTCAGTACCAGGGTGTATCATGGTATGGGGGTGTATCAATACCTGGGTGTATCATGGTTAGGGGGTGTGTCAGTACCAGGGTGTATCATGGTATGGGGTGTGTCAGAACACGGGTGTATCATGGTATGGGGGTGTGTAAGTACCAGGATGTATCATGGTATGGGGTGTGTCAGTACCAGGGTGTATCATGGTATGGGGGTGCGTCAGTAACAGGGTGTATCATGGTATGGGGGTGTGTCAGTACCAGGATGTATCATGGTATGTTGTGTGTCAGTACCAGGGTGTATCATGGTATGGGGGTGTGTCAGTACCAGGGTGTATCATGGTATGGGGGTGTGTGAGTACCAGGGTGTATCATGGTATGGGGGTGTGTCAGTAACAGGGTGTATCATGGTATGGGGGTGTGTAAGTACCAGGATGTATCAGAATCAGAATCAGAATCAGAATACTTTATTGATCCCCGAGGGGAAATTTCAGTATCATGGTATGGGGTGTGTCAGTACCAGGGTGTATCATGGTATGGGGGTGTGTCAGTACCAGTATGTATCATGGTATGGGGGTGTGTAAGTACCAGGATGTATCGTGGTATGGGGTGTGTCAGTACCAGGGTGTATCATGGTATGGGGGTGTATCAGTAACAGGGTGTATCATGGTATGGGGGTGTGTCAGTACCAGGATGTATCATGGTATGTTGTGTTTCAGTACCAGGGTGTATCATGGTATGGGGGTGTGTCAGTACCAGGGTGTGTCATGGTATGGGGGGGTGTCAGTACCAGGGTGTATCATGGTATGGGGGTGTGTCAGTACCAGGGTGTGTCATGGTATGGGGGTGTGTCAGTACCAGGGTGTATCATGGTATGGGGGTGTGTAAGTACCAGGATGTATCATGGTATGGGGTGTGTCAGTACCAGGGTGTATCATGGTATGGGGGTGTGTCAGTACCAGGGTGTGTCATGGTATGGGGGTGTGTGAGTACCAGGGTGTATCATGGTATAGGGGTGTGTCAGTACCATGGTGTATCATGGTATGGGTGTGTATCAGTACCAGGGTGTATCATGGTATGGGTTGTGTCAGTACCAGGGTGTATCATGGTATGGGGGTGTGTCAGTACAAGGGTGTATCATGGTATGGGGGTGTGTCAATACCAAATTGTATAATGGTATGAGGGTGTGTCAGTACCAGGGTGTATCATGGTATTGGGGTGTATCAGTACTAGGGTGTGTCTTGGTATGGGGGTGTGTCAGTACCAGGGTGTATCATGGTATGAAGGTGTGTCAGTACCAGGGTGTGTCATGGTATGGGGGGGTGTCAGTACCAGGGTGTGTCATGGTATGGGGGTGTGTCAGTACCAGGGTGTATCATGGTATGGGGGTGTGTCAGTACCAGGGTGTATCATGGTATGGGGGTGTATCAGTACCAGGGTGTATCATGGTAAGGTGGTGTGTCAGTACCAGGGTGTATCATGGTATGGGGTGTGTCAGTACCAGGGTGTATCATGGTATGGGGGTGTATCAGTACCATGGTGTATCATGGTATGGGGTGTGTCAGTACCAGGGTGTATCATGGTATGGGGGTGTGTCAGTACCAGGGTGTATCATGGTATGAGGGTGTGTCAGTACCAGGGTGTATCATGGTATGTGGGTGTAACAGTACCAGGGTGTGTCTTGGTATGGGGGTGTGTCAGTACAAGGGTGTATCATGGTATGAAGGTGTGTCAGTACCAGGGTGTGTCATGGTATGGGGGGGTGTCAGTACCAGGGTGTATCATGGTATGGGGGTGTGTCAGTACCAAGGTGTATCATGGTATGGGGGTTAGTCAGTACCAGGGTGTATCATGGTATGGGGGTGTGTCAGTACCAGGGTGTATCATGGTATGGGGGTATGTCAGTACCAGGGTGTGTCATGGAATGGGGGTGTGTCAGTACCAGGGTGTATCATGGTATGGGGGTGTGTCAGTACCAGGGTGTATCATGGTATTGGGGTGTATCAATACCAGGGTGTGTCATGGTATGGGGATGTATCAGTACCAGGGTGTGTCATGGTATGGGGTTGTGTCAGTACCAGGGTGTATCATGGTATGGGGGTGTGTCAGTACCAGGGTGTATCACGGTATGAGGTGTGTCAGTAACAGGGTGTATCATTTTATTGGGTGTGTCAGTACCAGGGTGTATCATGGTATGGGGGTATGTCAGTACCAGGGTGTGTCATGGAATGGGGGTGTGTCAGTACCAGGGTGTATCATGGTTTGGGGGTGTATCAGTACCAGGGTGTATCATGGTAAGGTGGTGTGTCAGTACCAGGGTGTATCATGGTATGGGGTGTGTCAGTACCAGGGTGTATCATGGTATGGGGGTGTATCAGTACCATGGTGTATCATGGTATGGGGTGTGTCAGTACCAGGGTGTATCATGGTATGGGGGTGTGTCAGTACCAGGGTGTATCATGGTATGGGGGTGTGTCAGTACCAAGGTGTATCATGGCATGAGGGTGTGTCAGTACCAGGGTGTATCATGGTTTGTGGGTGTAACAGTACCAGGGTGTGTCTTGGTATGGGGGTGTGTCAGTGCAAGGGTGTATCATGGTATGAAGGTGTGTCAGTACCAGGGTGTGTCATGGTATGGGGGGGTGTCAGTACCAGAGTGTATCATGGTATGGGGGTGTGTCAGTACCAAGGTGTATCATGGTATGGGGGTTAGTCAGTACCAGGGTGTATCATGGTATGGGGGAGTGTCAGTACCAGGGTGTATCATGGTATGGGGGTATGTCAGTACCAGGGTGTGTCATGGAATGGGGGTGTGTCAGTTCCAGGGTGTATCATGGTATGGGGGTGTGTCAGTACCAGGGTGTATCATGGTATTGGGGTGTATCAGTACCAGGCTGTATCATGGTATTGGGGTGTGTCAGTACCAAGGTGTATCATGGTATGGGGTGTGTCAGAACCAGGGTGTATCATGGTATGGGGATGTGTCAGTACCAGGGTGTATCATAGTATGGGGGTGTGTAAGTACCAGGATGTATCATGGTAATGGTTGTGTCAGTACCAGGGTGTATCATGGTATGGGGGTGTGTCAGTACCAGGATGTATCATGGTATGGGGGTGTGTGAGTACCAGGGTGTATCATGGTAAGGGGGTGTGTAAATACCAGGATGTATCATGGTATGGGTTGTGTCAGTACCAGGGCGTATCATGGTATGGTGGTGTGTCAGTATCAGGGTGTATCATGGTATGGGGGTGTATCAGTACCAGGGTGTATCATGGTAAGGGGGTGTGTCAGTAACAGGGTGTATCATGGTATGGGGTGTGTCAGTACCAGGGTGTGTCATGGTATGGGGGTGTATCAGTACCAGGGTATATCATGGTATGGGGTTTGTCAGTACCAGGGTGTATCATGGTATGAGGGTGTGTCAGTACCAGGGTGTATCATGGTATGGGGGTGTATCAGTACCAGGGTGTGTCATGTTATGGGGGTGTGTCAGTAACAGGGTGTATCATGGTATGGGGTGTGTCAGTACCAGGGTGTGTCATGGTATGGGGGTGTATCAGTACCAGGGTGTATCATGGTAAGGGGGTGTGTCAGTAACAGGGTGTATCATGGTATGGGGTGTGTCAGTACCAGGGTGTGTCATGGTATGGGGGTGTATCAGTACCAGGGTGTATCATGGTAAGGGGGTGTGTCAGTAACAGGGTGTATCATGGTATGGGGTGTGTCAGTACCAGGGTGTATCATGGTATGGGGGTGTATCAGTACCAGGGTGTATCATGGTAAGGCGGTGTGTCAGTAACAGGGTGTATCATGGTATGGGGTGTGTCAGTACCAGGGTGTGTCATGGTATGGGGGTGTATCAGTACCAGGGTATATCATGGTATGAGGGTGTGTCAGTACCAGGGTGTATCATGGTATGAGGGTGTGTCAGTACCAGGGTGTATCATGGTATGGGGGTGTATCAGTACCAGGGTGTGTCATGTTATGGGGGTGTGTCAGTACCAGGGTGTATCATGGTAATGGTTGTGTCAGTACCACGGTGTATCATGGTATGGGGGTGTGTCAGTACCAGGATGTATCATGGTATGGGGGTGTGTCAGTACCAGGGTGTATCATGGTAAGGGGGTGTGTAAGTACCAGGATGTATCATGGTATGGGGTGTGTCAGTACCAGGGTGTATCATGGTATGGGGTGTGTCAGTATCAGGGTGTATCATGGTATAGGGGTGTGTCAGTATCAGGGTGTATCATGGTATAGGGGTGTGTGAGTACCAGGGTATATCATGGTATGGGGGTGTGTCAGTACCAGGGTGTATCATGGTATGGGGGTGTGTAAGTACCAGGATGTTTCATGGTATGGGGTGTGTCAGTACCAGGGTGTATCATGGTATGGGGTGTGTCAGTACCATGGTGTATCATGGTATGGGGTGTGTCAGTACCAGGGTGTATCATGGTATGGGGTGTGTCAGTACCCGGTTGTATCATGGTATTGGGTGTGTCAGTACCAGGGTGTATCATGGTATGGGGGTGTGTCAGTACCAGGATGTATCATGGTATGGGGTGTGTCAGTACCAGGGTGTATCATGGTATGGGGTGTGTCAGTACCAGGGTGTATCATGGTATGCGGTGTGTCAGTACCCGGGTGTATCATGGTATGGGGGTGTGTAAGTACCAGGAAGTATCATGGTATGGGGTGTGTCAGTACCAGGGTGTATCATGGTATTGGGGTGTATCAATACCAGGGTGTATCATGGTATGGGGGTGTATCAGTACCAGGGTGTGTCATGATATGGGGTTGTGTCAGTACCAGGGTGTATCATGGTATGGGGGTGTGTCAGTACCAGGGTGTATCACGGTATGAGGTGTGTCAGTAACAGGGTGTATCATGGTATTGGGTGTGTCAGTACCAGGGTGTATCATGGTATGGGGGTATGTCAGTACCAGGGTGTGTCATGGAATGGGGGTGTGTCAGTACCAGGGTGTATCATGGTTTGGGGGTGTATCAGTACCAGGGTGTATCATGGTAAGGTGGTGTGTCAGTACCAGGGTGTATCATGGTATGGGGTGTGTCAGTACCAGGGTGTATCATGGTATGGGGGTGTATCAGTACCATGGTGTATCATGGTATGGGGTGTGTCAGTACCAGGGTGTATCATGGTATGGGGGTGTGTCAGTACCAGGGTGTATCATGGTATGGGGGTGTGTCAGTACCAAGGTGTATCATGGTATGAGGGTGTGTCAGTACCAGGGTGTATCATGGTTTGTGGGTGTAACAGTACCAGGGTGTGTCTTGGTATGGGGGTGTGTCAGTGCAAGGGTGTATCATGGTATGAAGGTGTGTCAGTACCAGGGTGTGTCATGGTATGGGGGTGTGTCAGTACCAAGGTGTATCATGGTATGGGGGTGTATCAGTACCAGGGTGTATCATGGTATGAGGGTGTGTCAGTACCAGGGTGTATCATGGTATGGGGGTGTGTCAGTACCAAGGTGTATCATGGTATGGGGGTTAGTCAGTACCAGGGTGTATCATGGTATGGGGGAGTGTCAGTACCAGGGTGTATCATGGTATGGGGGTATGTCAGTACCAGGGTGTGTCATGGAATGGGGGTGTGTCAGTACCAGGGTGTATCATGGTATGGGGGTGTGTCAGTACCAGGGTGTATCATGGTATTGGGGTGTATCAATACCAGGGTGTGTCATGGTATGGGGGTGTATCAGTACCAGGGTGTGTCATGGTATGGGGTTGTGTCAGTACCAGGGTGTATCATGGTATGGGGGTGTGTCAGTACCAGGGTGTATCACGGTATGAGGTGTGTCAGTAACAGGGTGTGTCATGGTATGGGGGTGTGTCAGTACTAGGGTGTATTATGGTATGGCGGTGTGTCAGTACCAGGGTGTATCATGGTATGGGGGTGTGTCAGTACCAGGGTGTATCATGGTAAAGGGGTGTGTCAGTACCAGGGTGTGTCATGGTATGGGGGTGTGTCAGTACCAGGGTGTATCATGGTATGGGGGTGTGTCAGTACCAGGGTGTATCATGGTATGGGGGTGTGTCAGTACCAAGGTGTATCATGGTATGAGGGTGTGTCAGTACCAGGGTGTATCATGGTATGGGGGTGTATCAGTACCAGGGTGTGTCATGGTATGGGGGTGTGTCAGTACCAGGTTGTATCATGGTATGAAGGTGTGTCAGTACCAGGGTATGTCATGGTATGGGGGGGGGTGTCAGTAACAGGGTGTATCATGGTATGGGGTTGTATCAGTACCAGGGTGTGTCATGATATGGGGGTTTGTCAGTACCAGGGTCTATCATGGTATGGGGGTGTGTCAGTACCAGGGTGTATCATGGTATGGGGTGTGTCAGTACCAGGGTGTGTCGTGGTATGGGGTGTGTGTCAGTACCAGGGTGTATCATGGAATGGCGGTGTGTCAGTACCAGGGTGTATCATGGTATGGGGTGTGTCAGTACCAGGGTGTATCATGGTATGGGGTGTGTCAGTACCAGGGTGTATCATGGTATGGGTGTGTGTAAGTACCAGGATGTATCATGGTATGGGGTGTGTCAGTACCAGGGTGTATCATGGTATGGGGGTGTATCAGTACCAGGGTGTATCATGGTATGGGGGTGTGTCAGTACCAGGGTGTATCATGGTATTGGGGTGTGTCAGTACCAGAGTGTATCATGGTATGGGGGTGTATCAGTACCAGAATGTATCATGGTAAGGGGGTGTGTCAGTACCAGGGTGTATCATGGTATGGGGTGTGTCAGTACCAGGGTGTGTCATGGTATGGGGGTGTATCAGTACCAGGGTATATCATGGTATGGGGTTTGTCAGTACCAGGGTGTATCATGGTATGGGGGTGTGTCAGTACCAGGGTGTATCATGGTATGGGGGTGTGTCAGTACCAAGGTGTATCATGGTATGAGGGTGTGTCAGTACCAGGGTGTATCATGGTATGGGGGTGTATCAGTACCAGGGTGTGTCATGGTATGGGGGTGTGTCAGTACCAGGTTGTATCATGGTATGAAGGTGTGTCAGTACCAGGGTATGTCATGGTATGGGGGGGGGGTGTCAGTAACAGGGTGTATCATGGTATGGGGGTGTATCAGTACCAGGGTGTGTCATGATATGGGGGTTTGTCAGTACCAGGGTGTATCATGGTATGGGGGTGTGTCAGTACCAGGGTGTATCATAGTATGGGGTGTGTCAGTACCAGGGTGTGTCGTGGTATGGGGTGTGTGTCAGTACCAGTGTGTATCATGGAAT
The DNA here is from genome assembly GCF_030014385.1 of Trichomycterus rosablanca. Classification (NCBI taxonomy): domain Eukaryota; kingdom Metazoa; phylum Chordata; class Actinopteri; order Siluriformes; family Trichomycteridae; genus Trichomycterus; species Trichomycterus rosablanca. Next base: position 63,626,218 of record NC_085989.1, read on the forward strand.
GGCGGTGTGTCAGTACCAGGGTGTATCATGGTATGGGGTGTGTCAGTACCAGGGTGTGTCATGGTATGGGGTGTGTGTCAGTACCAGGGTGTATCATGGTATGGGGTTGTGTCAGTACCAGGGTGTATCATGGTATGGGGGTGTGTCAGTACCAGGGTGTATCATGGTATGGGGGTGTGTCAGTACCAGGGTGTATCATGGTATGGGGTGTGTCAGTACCAGGGTGTATCATGGTATGGGGGTGTGTCAGTACCAGGGTGTATCATGGTATGGGGGTGTGTAAGTACCAGGATGTATCATGGTATGGGGTTTGTCAGTACCAGGTTGTATCATGGTATGGGGGTGTGTCAGTACCAGGATGTATCATGGTATGGGGGTGTGTCAGTACCAGGGTGTATCATAGTAAGGGGTGTGTAAGTACCAGGATGTATCATGGTATGGGGTGTGTCAGTACCAGGGTGTATCATGGTATGGGGGTGTGTCAGTATCAGGGTGTATCATGGTATGGTGGTGTGTCAGTATCAGGGTGTATCATGGTATAGGGGTGTGTGAGTACCAGGGTGTATCATGGTATGGGGGTGTGTCAGTACCAGGATGTATCATGGTATGGGGTGTGTCAGTACCAGGGTGTATCATGGTATGGGGGTGTATCAGTAACAGGGTGTATCATGGTAAGGGGGTGTGTCAGTACCAGGGTGTATCATGGTATGGGGTGTGTCAGTACCAGGGTGTATCATGGTATGGGGGTGTATCAGTGTCATGGTGTATCATGGTATACCCCATACCATGATACACCATGGTACTGATACACCCCCATACCATGATACACCCTGGTACTGAAACACCACATACCATGATACACTCTTGTACTGACACCCTGGTGTGTCAGTACCAGGGTGTATCATGGTATGGGGGTGTAACAGTACCAGGGTGTATCATGGTATGGGGGTGTAACAGTACCAGGGTGTATCATGGTATAGGGGTGTGTCAGTACCAGGGTGTATCATGGTATGAAGGTGTGTCAGTACCAGGGTGTATCATGGAATGGGGGTGTGTCAGTACCAGGGTGTATCATGGTATAGGGGTGTGTCAGTACCAGGGTGTGTCATGGAATGGGGGTGTGTCAGTACCAGGGTGTATCATGGTATGGGGGTGTGTCAGTACCAGGGTGTGTCATGGTATGGGGGTGTATCAGTACCAGGGTGTGTCATGGTATGGGGGTGTATAGGTACCAGGGTGTGTCATGGTATGGGGGTGTGTCAGTACCAGGGTGTATTATGGTATGGGGGTGTATCAGTACCAGGGTAAACACCTACCGGTAAGAAACAGGAGGAGGATAAGAACCTGCTTCATCACTGATACAGTACTGAAGACCTGGAGAACATACAAAACATCCATCATCTACTACATCTAACACTGTAGATATTCACTCGATCATCTACTACATCTAACACTGTACATATTCACTTCATCATCTACTACATCTAACACTGTACATATTCACTCGATCATCTACATCTAACACTGTACATATTCACTTCATCATCTACTACATCTAACACTGTACATATTCACTCCATCATCTACTACATCTAACACTGTACATATTCACTCCATCATCTACTACATCTAACACTGTACATATTCACTCCATCATCTACTACATCTAACACTGTACATATTCACTCCATCATCTACTACATCTAACACTGTACATATTCACTCCATCATCTACTACATCTAACACTGTACACATTCACTCCATCATCTACTACATCTAACACTGTACATATTCACTTCATCATCTACTACATCTAACACTGTACATATTCACTTCATCATCTACTACATCTAACACTGCACATATTCACTTCATCATCTACTACATCTAACACTGTACATATTCACTCCATCATCTACTACATCTAACACTGTACATATTCACTCCATCATCTACTACATCTAACACTGTACATATTCACTCATCATCTACTACATCTAACACTGTACATATTCACTCATCATCTACTACATCTAACACTGTACATATTCACTCCGTCATCTACTACATCTAACACTGTACATATTCACTCCATCATCTACTACATCTAACACTGTACATATTCACTCCATCATCTACTACATCTAACACTGTACATATTCACTCCATCATCTACTACATCTAACACTGTACATATTCACTCATCATCTCACTACATCTAACACTGTACATATTCACTCCATCATCTACTACATCTAACACTGTACATATTCACTCCGTCATCTACTACATCTAACACTGTACATATTCACTCAATCATCTACTACATCTAACACTGTACATATTCACTCCATCATCTACTACATCTAACACTGTACATATTCACTCATCTACTACATCTAACACTGTACATATTCACTCCGTCATCTACTACATCTAACACTGTACATATTCACTCTATCATCTACTACATCTAACACTGTACATATTCACTCATCATCTACTACATCTAACACTGTACATATTCACTCCATCATCTACTACATCTAACATTGTACATATTCACTTCATCATCTACTACATCTAACACTGTACATATTCACTCCATCATCTACTACATCTAACACTGTACATATTCACTCATCATCTACTACATCTAACACTGTACATATTCACTCATCATCTACTACATCTAACACTGTACATATTCACTCCATCATCTACTACATCTAACACTGTACATATTCACTCATCATCTACTACATATAACACTGTACATATTCACTTCATCATCTACTACATCTAACACTGTACATATTCACTCATCTACTACATCTAACACTGTACATATTCACTCCGTCATCTACTACATCTAACACTGTACATATTCACTCTTTCATCTACTACATCTAACACTGTACATATTCACTCATCATCTACTACATCTAACACTGTACATATTCACTCCATCATCTACTACATCTAACACTGTACATATTCACTTCATCATCTACTACATCTAACACTGTACATATTCACTCCATCATCTACTACATCTAACACTGTATATATTCACTTCATCATCTACTACATCTAACACTGTACATATTCACTCATCATCTACTACATCTAACACTGTACATATTCACTCATCATCTACTACATCTAACACTGTACATATTCACTCATCATCTACTACATCTAACACTGTACATATTCACTCCATCATCTACTACATCTAACACTGTACATATTCACTCATCATCTACTACATCTAACACTGTACATATTCACTCCATCATCTACTACATCTAACACTGTACATATTCACTCATCATCTACTACATCTAACACTGTACATATTCACTCCATCATCTACTACATCTAACACTGTACATATTCACTCCATCATCTACTACATCTAACACTGTACATATTCACTCATCATCTACTACATCTAACACTGTACATATTCACTCCATCATCTACTACATCTAACACTGTACATATTCACTCATCATCTCACTACATCTAACACTGTACATATTCACTCCATCATCTACTACATCTAACACTGTACATATTCACTCCGTCATCTACTACATCTAACACTGTACATATTCACTCAATCATCTACTACATCTAACACTGTACATATTCACTCCATCATCTACTACATCTAACACTGTACATATTCACTCATCTACTACATCTAACACTGTACATATTCACTCCGTCATCTACTACATCTAACACTGTACATATTCACTCCATCATCTACTACATCTAACACTGTACATATTCACTCCATCATCTACTACATCTAACACTGTACATATTCACTCATCTACTACATCTAACACTGTACATATTCACTCCGTCATCTACTACATCTAACACTGTACATATTCACTCATCATCTACTACATCTAACACTGTACATATTCACTCCATCATCTACTACATCTAACACTGTACATATTCACTCATCTACTACATCTAACACTGTACATATTCACTCCATCATCTACTACATCTAACACTGTACATATTCACTTCATCATCTACTACATCTAACACTGTACATATTCACTCCATCATCTACTACATCTAACACTGTACATATTCACTCATCATCTACTACATCTAACACTGTACATATTCACTCATCATCTACTACATCTAACACTGTACATATTCACTCCATCATCTACTACATCTAACACTGTACATATTCACTCATCATCTACTACATATAACACTGTACATATTCACTCATCATCTACTACATCTAACACTGTACATATTCACTTCATCATCTACTACATCTAACACTGTACATATTCACTCCATCATCTACTACATCTAACACTGTACATATTCACTCCGTCATCTACTACATCTAACACTGTACATATTCACTCCATCATCTACTACATCTAACACTGTACATATTCACTCCATCATCTACTACATCTAACACTGTACATATTCACTCATCATCTACTACATCTAACACTGTACATATTCACTCCATCATCTACTACATCTAACACTGTACATATTCACTCCATCATCTACTACATCTAACACTGTACATATTCACTCCATCATCTACTACATCTAACACTGTACATATTCACTCATCATCTACTACATCTAACACTGTACATATTCACTTCATCATCTACTACATCTAACACTGTACATATTCACTCCATCATCTACTACATCTAACACTGTACATATTCACTCCATCATCTACTACATCTAACACTGTACATATTCACTCCATCATCTACTACATCTAACACTGTACATATTCACTCATCATCTACTACATCTAACACTGTACATATTCACTCCATCATCTACTACATCTAACACTGTACATATTCACTTCATCATCTACTACATCTAACACTGTACATATTCACTCATCTCACTACATCTAACACTGTACATATTCACTCCATCATCTACTACATCTAACACTGTACATATTCACTCATCATCTACTACATCTAACACTGTACATATTCACTCCATCATCTACTACATCTAACACTGTACATATTCACTTCCATCATCTACTACATCTAACACTGTACATATTCACTCCATCATCTACTACATCTAACACTGTACATATTCACTCTCATCATCTACTACATCTAACACTGTACATATTCACTCCATCATCTCACTACATCTAACACTGTACATATTCACTCCATCATCTACTACATCTAACACTGTACATATTTAATCATCATCTACTACATCTAACACTGTACATATTCACTCCATCATCTACTACATCTAACACTGTACATATTCACTCCATCATCTACTACATCTAACACTGTACATATTCACTCCATCATCTACTACATCTAACACTGTACATATTCACTCCATCATCTACTACATCTAACACTGTACATATTCACTCCATCATCTACTACATCTAACACTGTACATATTCACTCATCTCACTACATCTAACACTGTACATATTCACTCCATCATCTACTACATCTAACTGTACATATTCACTCCATCATCTACTACATCTAACACTGTACATATTCACTCATCATCTACTACATCTAACACTGTACATATTCACTCATCTCACTACATCTAACACTGTACATATTCACTCCATCATCTACTACATCTAACACTGTACATATTCACTCCATCATCTACTACATCTAACACTGTACATATTCACTCATCATCTACTACATCTAACACTGTACATATTCACTCATAATCTACTACATCTAACACTGTACATATTCACTCCATCATCTACTACATCTAACACTGTACATATTCACTCCATCATCTACTACATCTAACACTGATCTGTCTCGCGTGTGT